>NW_004524755.1:2741957-2760203 GCF_000260255.1 Octodon degus | reverse complement strand
CAATATTTGAAATATTTTGAACCTGTTCAGAGAGCAGAATTCTATATAGTCAAAGAATGCTGTTAACTAAAATAACTTGTGCTGTAAAATTTATTGCTTTCTATCAGAATCCTGAATGAAAGAGGTCAGCTCCAAACTTAAGATGATTATATTACTTAAAGTTTTTCAGTAGCCAAAATCTGTCCAAATATTTCAACTTTGTGAAATGTACTGAGTGAGTACCACTTTAAAAAAAATTGGAAAAACAATTAAAATTCAATAAGAGCATGCCAAAATTAAGAAAGAAAGAAGCCAGAGACAGTGTGGCCCTTACTTTTGATTTATCAAAGTGAATTCTACTAAATGAAGTATCAGAAATAGCAAGTATGCTGCCATATTCTAACACCACAATGCCACATGAAGTTAATGGTCTTAATTGTTATCAGTGATTTAAACGTTCTTAAGATTCATTAAAATAAAATAAAATGAATTATCCCCTCAGTAATGTCCTCCTTGGCTTAATGACATAAAGAATTCATTGTGTACGACATTCAGCATGCAGTTTTAGAAGGTTGGCTTCCTTTTCAGAAATGACATTCCAGGCATAGCTGCAAGGCAATGACTATCAATTATCTGATTATTTCTATTTTAGTTACAGCACAGTTTTCACAGGAAATGGATCACACGATTGGAGTTTTACAGTGATAATTAATCATGCATCTTTGCCCTCAATTTAGATTCAATTGAAAAAATTCCCAGCAATTCTGATATACAGGGATCAAATTATCAACCTTATCACCAGTAAATGCAGATTGGGAAAGGTTACTGTTATGATTTGTGTCTAGGTGTTCCCCCAAAGCTTCATGCAGTCTGGGGCAGCTTCTGGAGTTTGTGATTGATTGATCATTGTGGGTGTGGATGCTGCACCTGTCCTGGGGCAGGTAATTTGCATTTCAGTGTAAGGAGGAAGGAGAAGTTAGTGCCTTGAGCAGCTGCTACCTCTCCTTTGTGCTCTTGCTCTTTGTCTCTGCCATGAAAAGTTGCTCTCTGCTTTGTGCCGCTCTGCCTTGGAGCCAGTTAAATATGGACTGAAACCTCCACTAACTGTGAGCTAAATAAACCTTTCCTTCCTTCCTTTTGAGTGTTAGGTATTTTTCCCAGCAACGAGGGAAGAGTAACTAAGACAGTTGCCCAATAGTTTCCCCGTGTTGGGACATACGATCAACATACGATCGTAGCTAGGCTTCCCGCCATCTTTCCCTCAGTTGAAACTGTGTAACGCAAAACTTGGACCTGACGCAGGCTCACTTACACAGAATTGTAGCCAGCCACAGAGGGACCAGCTGCAGATCTGCAGGGAGAGAAATGTCTGGTCCCGACCTATGTGTGCTCACCTGCAGGGTGCAGCAATAGAGTGCACTGCGCTGCTCACAGGCAGATGCACATAAGGAGAACAGGCAGCCCCTCGGAGTCACACACGTGTGACTCTTAGCAGAGATTATGATGTAAACTTCTACTCTAGTGTCAAGGTAGGAAGTTGAGGTAAAGCATGTTTCCATTTATAATATATAGGATTTTATTGAAAGTTCTTTTTTAGAACTGAGAACTGTATTTCCTTGTCCACTTACTTCCTTGTCCACAGACCTGCCTGCTCTACTGCCTAAGGGAATGCAAAACAACCAAAGGAATTCAGAGTTTGTAATGACCAAATGCTATCATCAAAATACACAAATGCTCTGCCTGCATTGTATTGTATGGTTGGATAGACTTTTAGTATAAATACATATTTATTAGATTTCTAATGCATATGTGTATATATATTTATATATATATATCACATATTAACTACACATTATATGTGCAGCTCAAATGTACATTGACTGTCAAGCTTCATATGAAGCTGGCTCACGCCCTGTCTTGTGAGCAGTGGCAGATCCCGCACATGTGTACAGGTTAGGCAAGGTTGTGTGTAAAAGGAGGGACATCTGTGTCCCCTTGGCTCCTCTGTGCTGAGCTCTGGCTTCCAAGCAGCTTGCTTTCAAGACAGTCCTTTTCTACCAAGTGTGCCATTCTCATTCCATAATGTGGACATGGAATACAGCCCCTTTCAATTCCACTAAAGTGGCTGTTACGGTTTGTGTCTAGTTTTCCCCCCTAAGCCTCAGGCAGTCATTGGGCCAGGCTTCTAGGGCTTGTGATTAATTCATGATCCAATGCAGGAATTATGGGTGTGAGTGCTACACTCACCCTGGGGTAGACAATCTGTGTATAATATAAGGAGGGGAGAGAGGCTTGAGAGCTAACAACAGTTGCTCCTCCCTGAGCTCCTTTGCTGTCTTCTGTCGCCACGAATTGCTGCCCTCTATCACGTGCCACTCTGCCTCGGAGCCTGCTGATTACGGACTGAAACCTCCACTAACGGTGAGCTAAGTAAACCTTTCCTTTCTTAATTTGAGTGTCTGGTACTTTGTCCCAATAATGAGAATAAAGTAGCCAAGACAGTGCCAAAACCAAAAAGCACTCCTAGTTTGGTGATTAGTCTAGGGTCCTTTACTGAGAGTTATGGAGATGGTTTTAACACAGGTATAAACTAAGGTATTTGCTCTACTTCTCTTATGAACTCATTTTCTATGAACAGTATATTACTTTCTGTCACTTATTCTTTCCTTTTTTTTCTAATGTTTTCCCCTGATGATTACATTCTACCTTTTCCTAAATTATTTTATTTTTTATGCCATTTTCCAAACTTTTATGCCATTTTCCAAACTTGAAATACAGATCAGGGCTTCAAAGTTAAAGGTATGGGCCACTTCCTGTGATCTTATCCCCATCCGCAGCTGCTGCCAGGGTGCAGGAGCAGAGGAAATGCATCAACATTTACTTCTCCAAATGATGGGAACTAGAATGCTAGAAGGAGATTCTGCTTTTTGAGGGTTTTGAATGGTTTTTACTTGTATTAAACACAAACTGGATCTCTGTCAGCCTGTATTCCTCTGTCTCTTCCTATTACGAAAAGGCTGACACTTTCCACTTCTACCATCTTAGGACTAGTTCTATGATTTAATAAACATGGTTAAACACTCTAAGGTTTCCATAGGAATTTGATTACTTACCTGGTCTTAATTATATTTGTAGCCTATAGTCTATATTATGTGATTTTTACCATATCACAATGACTAACCCTTTACATTTCCATAGTTTTCTTTGTAGTTCTTGACATTTCAATGACTACACATAGAATTATTTCTATTTCATACAGAAGTGGTATGTATACCTGATATAAGCAAAACATATGTTCTTTTACTAAGAGCAGAGTTTGTTTATGAAACAGGTGAACAGATTACAGATATTTTGAATATTTGAAGGAGAAGGTTGCTATTGAGTTTTTTAAAAAATGAGTTAAAAAAGCAGTGGCGAGGCATGGCAGATCTGTCCTGTCATGCAGTTTGGCTGATACTGCCCACACATAACTTCTGCAGCATTTAGGAATGTCTTATCTCTAGATCCTTTTGCTGATTATAGCAGTGTTTTTTTTTTTTTTGTTGTTGTTAAACAAAAAAGCTGTTTATATTCCGTTTACTTGTTTTTGGCCCTATCTCACTAGTTCTGATGCAGACATAACAAGCCAGGGAACGTGGAGACTCCCAAGAAGGCTGACAAGGGAGCCCACTAAGCACACAGCAACATCCCAGGAAATGCATCTGTGTCCCATGATGTTGATGAGAGCAAACTTTTTTCTAACCCTTTCCTGAACAGAGTAAGAAGTATTCTTTTAGACAGAGAAAATGGTCAGTAAATGTATAGCATGGACCTTTTAGTGAACATGACCAGAAATCTGTGTATCAACAACTCTACTTAATTCTTATCATGAAGCAAATGGTGAAGGATGAATTAAAATCTTTCGGATGTGTTTTCTCCCCAAGCAGTTTCCTAATCAAACCAAGACTCCCCCACTCCAAGTGAAAATCGCCAGGACAGAAGCAGGACTTGGTTGAGTAACTCCCCTTGTGTGTGTGTGGAGATAAATCTAAGATGTTAGCATCACCTGGATGAAATTAGCACTCAAAAGGGCTTAAAAACACTACCAAGGGCTGGCCAGATAGCTCAGCAGACTAAAGCACTTGCTTCAGCAGAGGCAGTGGCCAGGTTTCCATCCCCGGAGTGCCCTGCTGGCCACACCCCCGGGACGCGCTGAGACAGTGACTGAGACTGGGCATGGTGGCGCGAGCCTGTAATCCTAGTGCTTGGGAAGCTGACCACAGGAGAATCACTACGAGTCTGATCTATGTAGTGAGACCTTGTACACCCTGTAAACCCTGTCCTAAATTCATAAACAAAACAAAACACACTATCAACGTGTAGGAAGAATTATCTTCCATGTTGTTATTTTTAATGATGTTAATTCTGAATGATTGTTATTAAATTTTCAGTCCTTCTTTGCTTCTCTCATTGCATTGTAAATGCTTTTCAGGTAGAGATGCCATCCCAGTCCTCCCTACGTCACCAGCTCCATTGTAAGGAGTGGTCTATCTGCTATTGTATAAGTGAACAGTTTGATAGACACAAAAGCTTCTAAATCTTTGGTGCATAAGAAATGAAAATTTATTAGCAAATATTCAAGAACAGCATCTACATGCCAGTTGAAGATTCTACAAAATCAAGGCTCACATTGCTAAGAGGGAAATCACAAGATGACAGTTTTATGACAGTGCCTCTACTTATTTGAATCTATTGCTTAGACAAGTGAAAACTTCCCTAGCTGGGTTTTTACTTTAAATTAACCTTAGTCTTCAGCAGTAGGAACAATTATTTGGACCTGCATTTGGAGACAGGAAAAGGAAAGAGATTCCTCTTTTATGCCTCATTAGTCTACAGAATAAGTAACACAATACAAATGTCCCTGGAAGGATTAATGGTATAGCTCAAGACAGCTACTACTTGTGTTAATTGGAAATACCATCATCATTTCCTCTGATCTTCAGATCTGGGGATGAACATGGATCACAGCTGAACAGTAAGTAAAGAGGTGACTAAAGAGAGATGAAATCATCCTGAAATTAACTGTTTCCAGCTTGTCCAACACTGCTCTTCCCTCTTGCACTTTCCCAAAAGTGGTAAGGATACATTGTGATGTAGTTCCAGTATCACTCAGTAGCAAATGCTTGTCCTAAAGACTCAGTACTTTGTGCATATTAATAAAGGCTTACAAGGAATCCATAGGGAGATGACAAGAACCTAAGGATTTCTACAGACTCCTGGTGAAATGTTCAGAAATGTACTCTGGCCAATGTGCTCAAATTCCTAGAGTCAAGGGAATTTATTTGAGATAACTCATTATGTTTCATACACATGCAGAAGGACCTTGAACATAGTGCAATTACCATTAAAGAACAAAAGGTCGATTAGCTGTCTAGCTGCTTTTCATCATATCAACATGCTATGCAGATACCACGGAAAAATATTTCTGAAAGCCAGGTTGCTCAGGCTTGAAGCTTGTCTCCTCCACTACTAGATGTATAATTATGGACACTGATTTAAATGATCTGCCACTCAGTGTTCTCATCTGAAATATGAGCATAATAATTCTCCTTGCCTCACAGACTTGTTATGAAAATTAAATGAGTTAATTAATGCAAAGCTCTATTGGTCTATGACATGCTTTTTGTATGTGAGTTATTTTCTGCATAGCATTTTAACACAGTAATATATGTTTTGTTTAAATTATTTTCCTTGTTGTCGGAATGATGTGGCCCACTAGAATGCAATGTCCATGAAAACAGGTCCCTTATTGGCTTCAATTATCATTGCATTTTTGGAATTCAGTCTAATATCTGATGGGGAATAGATAGTAATTTCTTCTTCTTCTTCTTCTTCTTCTTCTTCTTGTTCTTCTTCTTCTTCTTCTTCTTCTTCTTCTTCTTCTTCTTCTTCTTCTTCTTCTTCTTCTTCTTCTTCTTCTTCTTCTTTCTTCTCTTCTTCTTCCTCCTCCTCCTCCTCTTCCTCCCCTTCCTCCTCCTCCTTTTTCTTTTTTGGTACCAGAGATTGAACTTGGGGCCTAAAACTTGCCAGGCAGGGGCTTATGCTCCTGAGCTATATTCCTGGTCCAAGAATTACTTCTTGAATGTGTTGGGTAGAACCATAACAGGTGCAGATATTGGTCCACTATTGAACTATAAACGGGCAGCTTCCTGTTACTTCAATAGAGTGAAATCTCTGGATTGAGGACAACCAAATTAGGCCCTCAGAAGAGCTAAAATACATAATAGTTATGTGACTTTGGGCATGTTTCCTTATGTCTCTAATTTGTACTTTGGAGATGATATATACTTACGTACACGAGTTGTTTTGAAAATAAAAGAAATAATGGAAGTGAAAGTAACTTGCACATAATAAACAAAACTTTTTTGGAAAAAAACTGAACTCAAACATTAATATAGTATTTTAGAATCCTCCAAGTACATTTGCAAATTTCATCTCATTTGTTCCTTACAACAATAGGAAATGGTACAGATAAAAGAAAGCTTTATTATGCAAAGATAATTATTCACTACAAGGTAATCCACTTAAAACTACAACAAAAATTTCATAGTATGAAGGGACAAAAAGGATTCAATCAAGACTGAAAAAAATGGAGTTAAAATAATGAAAATAATGGTTTTTCATAAATATAACATTTCTGGTTAAAATAACAATGCATGCTAATTATTGGAAATAATAAGGTTTTTTCCCCATACAAAAACATGGTTTCTAACAAAACTAAGTGAAAATGCAAGGTAACATTCTTTCATGTTTAATTAAAGTTACAAAGCATCATGATAAAAGGTCACTTTTGAGAAATATGCAAAGTATAATCAGTTTTCCAAAGGCCTTTATTATTATTTTGCTCTTCAAATCTTTTTCTTTAAAATTCTAGCCTTGTCACCACCCTCACCATGCCCTGTAGTTTCGAGCAGCCTTGCTGGGCCACGTCTTTGTACTCTAGTTGCTTTGAGTGTGATTTACACTGTTCTCTAGTACTGTTCTTTTATGGCCTTACATCCTGAAGCTTTTCAGAGAGGCAGAGTTTTATTTGGTAAAAGATTTGCGTGATATTTATAGGCTAATGATTAAAGACATCCATTTAATGCTTAGACATAGATATGGCTCTTGAAAGAGAAGGGATGTGGAAAGCTGACTAATTTTATAATTGACCAACTCATTAGAGCATTAGAGAATTTTTTTCATATTATTGCGACTCTTGCTTTCCTGTGCACTCCCATTATTGTGTAAACTCAGATAATAAAATTGAGATCATGAGGAACCACTGTATCATCACTATCTTTATTTATACACGATTAAGATGCAGCTCTGAGAAGTTCAGAGACTTAAGACATCACAGCAAGTAAGCACTCGGCCTTATTCCACACTGCTTATGCAAAGAAGCAGACAGATCTGGTAATGAGGGTAAACACGCTTTCTCCTTTTTGGCTACAGTTTGAACTCATGTCAGCAGTAGAAGGGAGTCCCGGCAAAGCAGAGTTCACTTTGAGTAGTTGTTGGAATTTCTGAGCTGTCTCAAGTCCCAGACTAGGTCTTTTCTCTTATAGTTGACTCTGACAACTATGAAAAGAAGCATGATTATCAGACCCAGGCCTGAGGTGTCTTCTGAGGAAGACTGAATGCAATGATCAGAAGATTTCGAGATGAGAGTCAAGACTCGGGGGTTCTTGGTTTCAGCTCTAGTGTTGAAGAACTGTGAAAGCAACGGCGGCCATGTCTACGCTTTTGGGTACTCATTAAAAATTCATTTAAACTTAGAAAACTTAAGGATGACTTTGGCAGAGAGCTTCCTCAAATTGAGCTTTGGCTTCCTTAGCACTACGACAAAGACCCTGAACTTACTGCTCCTTAAAGTCCTTGTCGTGTCAGGATTTCTGCTGCCGACCAGGCAGGTGAGTCTGTGAGCCCCATGCAGAACCACAAGAGCTTATGGAGGCACAGCGTGACTGCAGCGGTGTGCTTTCTCTTTCCTTGGTATCTTTTCCCTCTGTGAAATCTCAGCTTCTCAAGCAGCCGGTATATTGGTAAAAACATGGCCTCCAGACTCAGACATAACTGAGTTTCATTCTTAACTCCCAGCCCTGTGATATTGAAAAAGCATGAGATTCGAGCTTTTTATTTCTAAAATCAAAACACATGTCACTCAAAGTGTGGTGACTGGTAAGGATTAAATATGGGAAGAATCGGTAGAGGAGAAACTCGGCATGTCCCGGCTCCCTCCTGCATCCACTTTCTCCAAGTGCGGCAGGCAGATGCAAGACACTGGCTGTAGGCCACTGTCCCCCTTAATGGGAAAACAGAGAGGTGCAAATGGTAGTGAGAAAAAATACTACTTGAAATGGGTCAGGATGCCTACACTTAGGCAGTGCTTACTGGAAAGGCCCAGCCTGGAGGCTGCCATTAGTCGTATGAGCATCCACCTGGAAGCGCTACTCCACAAAGCACTGATGTGCCCACAACTAAGTCAACACCTTTTAGTAACCCTGGATATCTGGCTGTTGCTCAGCTCTAGCTCACCTGAGAAAGCTTGGTGTTTCTATTGCCAGCATCAATGTAAAGGATCAGTTCTGTTCTTTTAGAGACTTTCTTAGTGTTTTACTATCTCGTTTCTTTCAAGTAGGCCAAAATGAAATTCTCATAGGTAGACTGGATACAAATCCTCTTGGCTAATGTTCATGTCTTCTAGACTTGCTTTGGCAGCTTAGTTTCTATAGTATCTGTCTGTCTGTCCATCCACTCATCCATCCTGTGGAAATGCTGATGTCAAGAGTTCTTTATCTTGGGACCTATGCTGAATAGTCTCAATAGGTTTGCACAGAGAAATGAAAAACATCTGGTTTAAGCATTTCATTCATTTATCTTTCATGGTACCTAAATTAAAGCTTATTTAACCAAATGAGTTCCTATCACAGGTCCTTCCTTACAGTTGCTGTTGTAGACATCAGTCACACAGAATGATTCCTATCATTAATTTCAGAGCTTGAATTTCAGTTATGCAGAAAATAGTAAAAGGTCCACCAGAATCAATCCAAAGCCAACCAGTGCTCAGGCGTGCCAGGCCTCATTGCCTGTCTCTGTGTCTGTGATTGTGGGTGATTCTGGATAAACAGAGAGATTTCCTGTGCCAGACTGAGGTCCAAAACCAGGCTGGTGTGATGGCACTTACCATGCAGTGACTTAAGTCTTATCCTCAAGTTTGGGCCATTTTTAAGTGACCAGTAACTGAGAAGTGGTTAAGAATCAAGATGGCTATTAAGAGGACTGGCCAGATAGCACAGCGAACTAAAGCACCTGTTTAGGCAGACGCAGGACTGGGGTTCTATCCTGGGTGTGCAGAGCAGGCCCGGCCCCCGGGGTGCACGGAGACAGCGATTAAGACTGGGCATGGTGGCACAAGCCTGTAATCTCAGTGCTTGGAAAGCTGAAAACAGGAGGATCACTACAAATCTGATCTACATAGTGAGATCCTATAGACCCTATATTAAATCCATGGGAAAAAAAACATGGCCATTAAGGATTGGAGAAGCAGACAGATCTCAAGAGAAGTCAAACTAAAAGGAGTAGGCTCTAGGTACATTAAGCCAGGACTCAGGGATACAAGTATAGAACTGAAACAAGGAAGGATGGGATGCTACTTTATTTTATTTTTTAAGTTTTAAAATTCTATTTTAAAAAATAAAATTCTATTTTATTAATTTATTTATTTGATATAGGGTCTCACTATGCAGTTAAGACTTGTAGTGATCCTCCTGTCTCTGTCTCAGCCTCCCTAGCACTGGGATTACAGGCATGTGCCACCATGCCCAGTCTTAATCGCTATCTCAGTGCACCCCAGAGGCCAGGCCCACACTGCACGTCCAGGATAGAACCCCGGGCATGTGGTACCAGGGATCGAACTTGGCTCCTTGTGCTTGCCAGGCAGGTGCTTAGACCACCAAGCTATCTCCCCAGCCTGTGGGAAGCTATTTTAATTTAGGTACATGTAACAGGCATCTAAACCATTACTTCCTTGTTGCTAGCAAGATCAGGAATCTAATACTACTCTATAACCTGGCTCTTTATTCATGGTGTCAAAGCATAGTGCTATGATAGTGGCTGCCTTTCTGTTTGTTTCTATAGTAAATATCAAAGCCCATGTATGATGTTTTAAGTGGTGACTGGAAGTCAGGATCATTGTTATAAATTTGAAAGGACACATTCTTGACTTATCTCTGGACTTAGTGAATTCTATTCACCACAATAAGCAGGTGTACAGAGAGATCAAAGGTGATGTTCTCTTCTTTATTAACACTGTGCTCCCTAACTTAAAGCTCTAGTTCCTGCCATAAAGCGTTGAATCTTGGTAGATTTTTCACATATAGCTTGATGAGTCAAGATGACTTGGTCTCACATATTAAAAGGAAAACAGATCAAATCTGCTCTGTTTTGAAACAATGTTGTTTCCTTAAGCCCTCTCTTTGCCCAAGTTAGAAACTTCACTTGCTCAATAACAACTTTTCAGAAAGCCATTAGTACAGAAGCTCATAGGTCGTCTTGCAGGGCTGCTGGATCCCACACATCTGTCACTCTTCTCTGACAATCTGGAAGGTGCAACTGCAGCACATGTGGCGAGCAGATTAATAATGCTGTTCTGCTTTGTGCGAGTCCCCAAGGTGGAACAGAAGCTCAGCACAGTCTGCACACGCTTAGCATGCAGGCTGGAATTAAACACCTCATTTGGAAACCAAGACACACAACGAAAATGAAACAAATCCCTAGCTTTCAATTGCATTGCAAGTAGGACTGAGCAAAGCTTACATGCCGAATTCTGCCTGGGTTGTTCTGAATCCACGTGGTATTTCTCTTGCTCAAGCATGGTGGGATTATGTTGGTGTCTGAGACTAGGTGAAAGTGTCAAGTGAATCAGAGACTTTGTTCCTACATTCAGCCATTCACTTACTCATTCATCAAATACTATACCCATTTGGGTACGCATTGTATGCTGCAGGTAAGACAGAGAACAAGACAAACAAATCTCTTACCCTCATTGAACTTACTGTCTGGTGATAAAGACAGATAAGAAACAAATGAACAAGATATATAGAAGAATGTCATCAACGAAAACAATAACTCAGAGCGAGGGTGGCGCATTGATGCTACAGCATCTGGCACCAGGTGATGATCAAGAATGGCATCTCTGAGGAAGAATCCGTTGGGCAGAGGCAGAAGGGAAGTGGGGGAGGGGACGATGCAGATGTCTGGAGAGAGTCCTGCACTAAAGAGAGAGCATGCAAAGGCCCTGAGGGGGAAATCAGCTTTTGTCCAAAGAAAGAGCAAGTAGGTTGATGAGACTATTGAGACCTCACTGGGGACAGGGTCATGGGCAGCGATTAGGGAGTAGAAATGGATGGCCCACATCAGGCCTGTTTCTTTCAATTTTGAATGGATGACATAGGAATAAAATCTGATTTCCATGTTTAAACATTATACTGTGCATCCAATAGAAATACTGTCCCTGGGCTGGGGAGATGGCTTGGTGGGCTAAATGCCAAGTGGGCAAGTGCAAGGACTTGGGTTGGATCTCTGGTACTGCATGCCATGTGGGCCACTGAAACCAGGCGTGGTGGTTCATGCCTGTAGTCCCAGTGCTGGTGAGGCTGAGACAGTAGCATCACTGAGTCTGAGCTGTGTAGCGAGACCCTATACCAAACAGATAGATAGATAGATAGATAGATAGATAGATAGATAGATAGATAGATAATAAATATTTAAAAATGAGGCAATGCCCTCATGAAATCTTCACCTCTTAATCGTGGAGCCTGTGGACATGTAACCTGACATGATGGCAAAGGAAAATTTAAGTTGCAGACGAATACAAAACTGCCAATCAACTAATCTTAAAGAAAGTGTCGTGGATTAGTCAGGTCATCCCAGTGTGACCACAAGGGTCCTTAGGAGTGGAAGAACATGGGGGAAGAAATCAGCACTGTGCAATGGGGGTGGGGAGCCTCAGAGTGCAGGCAGCCTGCAGAAGATAAGGGGAGAAAGGGCGCTTCTGTTTGACTCCCCAGAAGAGAAGGCAGTGGACAGCATCCTGATTACAGTGCACTGACACTCACGGTGGGTTTCCAAGCTAAGGAAGAGTAAAATGCTGAATTTACACTATGCAAATCACTGACTGTGTGGTCCTTCACTGCGGCAGGAGAGTATTGGTATTCACTCTGGCTTCTCTGTGTGAGATTACTAGATAGTATGAAAGTGGAAACGGGCTGCTGCGCAAGACAATGCATGGGGAGCTGGTGACATGGACACACAAGAATGCAGGAAAAGCAGATGTCTCCTCAGATCAGGGTTCCATGCCAAAGGACAAGGGGACAGTTTCCAAGAGAAAAATTAGGTGGTCAGGACGAAAGATTGGAGCTTTTATAAGGTTTGAGGATAAGGAAAAAAGGTATAGGAAGCAAATGTGATTATGTAATGAATGTGTTGTCTTTTGGATCATTTTACTTGGTAACTTAGGCTGGCCTTCAACCTCCTGCATAGCCCAAACTGGCCTCTCGCTCCCAGCAGTCCTCCTTCCTCAGCCTCAGGAGTGCTAGAATTACAGTCACACAACTGTGGGTTTGGTAGACTCTCAGATCTCACCTTATGGTAGCATATTTATATTTTTAATGTTATTATTTTTTATTGTGAGGCCTTTTTTTACAAATACTGAAGAAAGAAATGTGACTTAGGCTCTGATGTTTAGTAGCAGTGGGTATTGAACCCAAGGCTCTGTGTCTATTCAAGTACGCACTCTTCCACTGAGCTACATTGCCAATCCTTGCAGCTGTAACTGACAAGATCACCTCCTCGGGCCCTTAGGGTTAGATAGGAAGATGATAGGGGGCCTCTGCGTATCTTTTGGAAAGATGGGTCAGCACTCTTAGGGAGGAATGAGGGGGCCTTGCATCTAAAGCTCTCCTGCTGTTGCATCTACTGAGAGCAAGATATCTGCTGGAGTTCCTTGTCTTAGGAGGGCTCTAACCAGAGTTCACTGTTGAGAGTTTTTAAGCCTTTTCTTCCTCAGTGGACAGTCACTTCAGAGGGTATTAACAGTGCCTACTGTGAGTTTAAACTCAGAAATTTTGGCTAGATTAGAGAACAGCAGTGGGAGGGTGGGAAGTGAGGAGATTTGGGGTTCATTTCTAAGCTGTGAGTAATTGTCTTGAATAATTCCTGGAATTTTGGTCTAATTTTGGAATTTTTGTCTTAACAACTGGATAAAAAGTGGTGCATTTTACTAAGTTGGAAAACAAAGGAGACATATGGTTTAGGGAAGAAAAAGCCCAAGAGTTCTGTTCTAGAAATTTAAATTTGAAGCTATTTCGGACATGCAAATGAAAATGTTGACTCAGCAAGGGAGAAATGAGTCTGAATCTCAGAAGAGAAGTCCGGGCTGGAAATGTTCATTTGAACGCCATAGATGAGAAAGAGAAAAGCCTTTGATCCTGGGTATTGCGGTGCTGCCATATCAACGCCAGTGGATGGTGCTTTGGAATATTATACAAAGGGAAAGGAGTGTTCTTTCCTGTTGAGATCTTATTCTTTGAAGTCATAGAGTTACTAAACTGCTAGACTAACTAATCCCCCAAACCGCTTAATTACTTCATATTCAACATAATTTGAACTACCAGAATTGCTCAAGTGAAATCCAGAAAAGTGTAGAATCCGGCTTGTTTTGTTGCCCATGTAGGGACACAGCCACGGATATTTCCTACTCATATGCTCTCACGTAAACTTGCTGGAGCAGATGGGGTGACAAAGGCATCTGTGGCTTCAGCAGAGCAGAGGATGCAGCCTTTGTCTGCACATTTTAAAGTGCCCCATGACAGTGCTGGCCTCTGTGGTTCCTGATGAGGGAACACAAGCCGCTTGCCTTTTAGGACGTGTTCATCCTGCACACATGTCTTCTCCACGGATGTCCTGCTGCTCAGCAACAGTGGATGGTGTCCTCTGCAGGGAGTTTTTAATTTGGATGCCATGGATGTAGCTGACAATTTGAGATCTTAGTAGTAAGAACAAGCAGACTTGAGAGACAACAGCAAATCCGGCCCGTCTTTTGCTCTGCTCACCCTCGTATTCCTGTTCACCCTGCTCTTAAGCACACTCATCCTTCTTGGAGAGCCACACAGCAGTGGCTATGTCCAGCTCAAAGCCCCACGGCTGCACATGAGTCCTAGTACTCCTCAGCAGGACTGCATGTGGTTGTTCATGGCCTAGATAGCTATAACCTGAAAGATCGGCTATTTAACTATTCACCATAGTGAAACAGTAGATGGTGACCTGCATACCTACAATTAAAACATGAAAACAGAAAGCTTGCAAAAAGGAATCAGGAGGGGCTAAGAAGCTAGCTCAGCAGTCTAAGCGCCTGCTTGTCAAATGCAAAGGTCCAGCACTGAGCCTGTCACCAAAACCAGGTGTGGTGGTGTACTTCTGTAATCCCAGGGCTTGGGAGGTTGAGAAAACAGGACCACTATGAGTCTGAGCTACATAGGGAGACCCTGTACCAAATAAATAAATAAATAAATAAATAAATAATTTTAAAAAAGGAATCATGACATGCAACACCCACAATTACAACTGTCAAACCCCGTCATGCAGGAATACCAAAGGCTCTTGTTTTCATGTGCAAGAGCTATCTGATCAAAACATCACAAATGGAGAGTCTAAAACACAGAGGTATACATTCTTATAGTGCTGAACGCTAAGTCTGAGATCAAGGTGGGGGTAAGTTTGGTTTCCTCTGAGGCTTCTCTCCTGGGCTTTCCACCGATCTCTTCTCAGGAGGTCTCTTAGGGTCTTTCCTCTGTGCACATCCTCATTGTCTCCTCCTCTGGTTAAAGTCACACCAGTGACTAGGGTCTACCTCATGGCCTCACCTCAGTTTATTCACTTATCTCTTTGATAATCCTGACTCAAAATACAGTCACCTAGTGAAAAACTGAGCAACAGGCCTTCAACCTAGGACAGAGGGATGTGCTATTCAACTCATAGCAACTCTTTTCCTTGGAGGGGGGGGCATATTTCTTCTTCAGCTCATCGCTAGACAGGGTCTGAGGAGTCCCCAAAGCCACGGAGGTCAGGAACTTACACTTGGCATGCCCACAGAATAAGTTGGCAGGTTTGCTGACTCCCACAGCACTGGGAAAGGAACTTCTGGGTTAGTTAGTGAGGAGTACAGAGGGATCTCTTAGGCAGAAATTTAGAAGCACACGCTCAAAGAAATACAGCAAAGGAAATAGAAAGAGGAGAGAGAGCCATTGTTTTTCTGATCTGGAATGTTAATGCTTCTCTTGAAAAGTGCAGAAACCCTTGGGAAAAGGTAGTCCAAGCCCCAAAAGAGTAATGTCCCAATTTATCTGTATGGGCCTAGGATGTGTGTGTGTGTGTGTGTGTGTGTGTGTGTGTGTGTGTGTGTGTGTAAAACTAAACCCATTTATGGATTTACAATATTCTGGAGGAATCTGGGGTCTAGAATGAAAGGAGCCTAAATTAACCTAGGGAATTCTGGCCTGTAAAATCTTGGGTCACTTCAGGGGCATCCCAGAATTGCAATCTTTTAGAAGTATAATTGTTAGTTATGATTTTCTTGTCTTCTTTTCACTTATGTTTATTTCTTCTATTCTACCACAAGCTCATCCATTATTCCCAGTTCTGCTCTCTGGGCAGAACTTTCTGGATTAAAATTCCATCTTCCCCAGGACCCAGGTTACACAACAGCAAATGAGGTGGTCAAGTTCTTGTTCTAGGCACAAAATGGAAGGACACCCCCACGAACACACACCATGTGTAAGTATGCATTAAGATAAAAATATCCCAATGAGATATTTTAAACAAGCAAAATGCATGCAAGAGATCTGTGATCAACCAGCATCAATTTTTAATAAGCACAGTGTTTTTGCCTGGGGCTCCAATGTTACTTGCTGGAGCACTGTTACTGATTCTGATCCTGTCATTGTTAAAATTCTTGTTATTTTCCTCATTAAGGACTTTTGTAATATGTGGCTTAATATTATGCTGATTCATGTCACTGACTTTTTTTTTGCATGAGCTTCGGTTCCGCGGCTGAGGACAGTGCCCCAGCTCAGCTCACCTCTGTGCTGCTCTCCCTCTTGTTCTGGGTCTTGCGCTTCTCCCTTAACCTGTTTGATTGCATTTGAAGTAAACACAGGACAGAACAACCCTCCTGCTGGCCTCACCATGTTTTCTAGTGTAGGTTCAAAGATCTCTTGGTGCTTTAGGTGTGCAGAAGCCCCAGGCCTCGGCCACCTGGGTTTCCCATTGATTTGGTAATATAATTCTCTCAAAACTGGAATGCTGTCCAGGTTCATTTGCTTCTGATCAATTCCATGGACAGTAGCAATAATCAATGGTCTCATCCAGCATACTCGCACTTTGAGTCATCTTTTATTTTCTGTGCTGGGTCACTGCCTACTTCCGCACTGGTCCATGTGTCTAAGGTTGCTGAAGTGACTAAAAAGCAGATTTGAGTGAGAAGGGAGACTCCTGAGTCCAGTTTCTGCTACTGTGTCCCCTCCCACTGTCTGGTGGAGAACATGACCTGAGAAGAGCCTGAGAAAAGCCTGAGCGGTGAGCTCATCTCTCACCAAGTCTACACTAGGATTACCAGGATGGAGAAGCTTTTAACTTCTCAATCCCATAAAGCTTTAAATACTGGGCTCCTGTCCCTGGTCAGAGGGAAAGAATTATCTCATACATGGAGCTAGAATTCCATCATGTCTTCTTTCAGATAGGCTAAATTTTGCTAGAGTCCAACTCATCCTTGTAGATCTTTGCTAAAAATGGCAAGAAGCAGTCAATGATGTGCATAGATACTATGAAAATATCCAACGCTTTCCTGTTAAGGCTTTAGCTAACCTGTGCTTTGATTTTCAACTTATTATGGGGAATAATGCAGAGGACAGAGTTATGGCTCCCCAAAATGTCCATGCCTGAATCCCTTGCATCTGTGAATTTACTACTTTACACGGCCAAGGGAAGGTAAGGGAGAAAATGCAATTAACATTGACTATCAGCTGATTTTAAGATAGGAAAATTATTCTGGATTACGTAGGTGGGTTCAGAGTAAGTGTATAGGGTTACAAAAATAGACACAGGAAATCAAAGCAGTTTGATATAAGCATTTGAACTGCTGTTCCTGGTTTAGAAGGTGGCCACAAGACCACGGGCGAGGACTACAGGTGCCTCCAGAAATGAGAAGAAGCAAGGAAGTGGAGGCTCGCCTAGTTCTATAAGAGATCAGTCATGCTGGTAACTTGATGTTAGTCCGATAAGGTCCAGTTTTGCTTTCTGACCTCCAGGACTGTTGCATAATGAATTTGGTTTATTCCATTTGTTGTAGTTATAATAGACACAGAAAATGAATAAAGCACCCTACCAAATGTTTTTCTATTACTGTTAGCCTGAAAGTGTGAAGTTCTTGCTACTCACTCCCCAGCCTTTAAGCCAATGTAATATAAGCTCAGCTGTACTGACATCAACCCAGCGATAGGCACCAGCTCCTCTTTATTTTCTATTTGCAGCTATATTTACAGTTGTGACAAGATCTCAAATAATGCACTCAATCTGGATAGTCATCGATTTCTGTCTTATGTAAGTCTGAAGAGACACAGTTGACATGGCTGTCCCATGCTGTGGAGATTCAGATTTCTTTCTTGTTCCCCCTCAGTATTGCTTCCATCCACACGGTTAATAGAGACTCATCACTGCACTTCAGTTACTGAGAGAAAGAATTGCCCGTTGAAGAAAATATAATTTCCTTTAGGTTGTAACTTGGAAATTGCACACCACATTAGCCTATTCTGTTGCCTTACAATTAGCCACATGCCATATCTAGCTCTGGGAGGATGGCGAGTGCTCCCATGGGCCAAGTTGTGACCTGCGGTCTGAGGATTCTATCATGAAAATGAAAAGAAAAGAGGTGTGAAAACCTGGACTCCTCTTTTTCCTCTGCACACCAGAGTGGCTGGGGCTCACCTCAGAATCAGCAGTCCTGCATGGGCGGCACAGGCTGAACAGCTAGGCCCAAGTTAGAGGCTGAGGGCTGCAATGGCACTGTAGCATTCTAGGGGCTAAAATCAAGGAAAACTCTTACTTAAAGATTCACAGCAACATTTTGGCCCTAGCCTTCCAAGGTCAATTAAGACTCAGGACACATGAGAACTTGTACTGTAATATCATGTA
>NW_004524755.1:2736332-2740667 GCF_000260255.1 Octodon degus | reverse complement strand
ACAACTGAGATGTTTTACAAAACACACTAGTGACATACAAAATTTAGGGACCCTGAGAAGAAAATCTGGGTGGGCAGCTCTGTTATAGATTTCTCACTGAATATGCGATGTAGGAGCTTCATCCTTCCAAGTCACTGAGCAGTACAGGCATGTCCCAGAAGCTTAGGTCACTGGATCCTTTCACCCACAAGTTCTGACCTGTGGGCATAATGTCACCGGTTATTTGCTCACTCTCCTATGGAATCATGATTCAAAATCATCTGTCTTAGTGCTCAGAAGTTCAGCAGTCCTCTGGGCTTTGCTCTTCAGCTGAGGGAGGAAGCTGGAACCCTGAGACTTTGGTGCTAGTTAGTAGCTGACAGACTCAGCCTGCAAGGTTAAGGTCCCTGATTCCTACTCTGCTATTTTTGGTGGCATGCTTGGTTTTCTACTTGATGTCCCTTCCCTCTCTTCTATTTTTCATACCACCCAAGTAACAAATGAAGCTATTATCTTTTAAAATACTACATCATAAAATCCATAAACTATTAATTTTTGTCCTTTAGTTTATCTTCAGAAATAATCACTCATATGCGCTAAGATCTGTGCCCGTTTTTATTTTTTAAAGAGAATCAAAACAGTCAAAGAAAATGAAACAATATTAGAAATGATACAGAGTTTCACTAAGAATAATCAGAATTCAACAATGGTTGTTCTAATGCATATTGGTGTCTTCAAATTAATGGTTCAGATTGCCAGATATAGGCATGCAAAACAGTTATAAAAAATTAAAGAGAGAAAAACTTCAAGAATTAACTGCTCCTTTCAGTAGACTAGCAGAAATCAGGAATACAATAACCCCAGCTGTGCTGTGTATATACACAGGTATTTTCTTTTCCCTTCCTTCTTTACATCCACATCCAGGTTGATTATTCTTTCCACTGTACATGGAAGTACTGCTTGTAGGTTTTTCTTTATTATGTAAATGAGTCATACAAATATTGTTCTGAAGTTTGCTTATAGTCACTTGACAATACATTTTATGATTTACCTATATTGACACAGCAATCCATCTCTTTTTAAAATTAATATATACTATTCTATAATTTAAATAGACCACATTACATTTACTGACCTTATTTAGCCAATTTTTGACTCACATTTTATTTGTTTCAAATACTTGCCATTAAAACTAATTAGTTTTATGCACTCAGTCTTCCAGATCTTGAAATGTCATTAGAAACAAAATCAAAAACTAACAAATAAAAATTAAAAGGCCGGAAGGGGGAATTGCTCACTTTTATAGTAACCATGTTAGAAGCGCTAGAGTCAGAGAGTTGCAGAATTGGAATAATACCATCAGTTCTCAGACTCGCTTTTCCATCTGAAAGGAACAACAGATGTGAGCATCTGATGGGCCACCTGCCCATTATAGACACCCGCAGGTTGGGTTCTCCGTTCATCTCTGTTTCATGGGCCACTTTTCCCGCAATCTTCCAGTTTAGAATTCCTTGAGCCACCCTGGCTTTCTTTCCATTTTTCTTCTCAATGTGCCACCCCAAAGGAATCTTTAGTGATGCAGGTGAGTTCTAAATGTCTGCCTTTGTCCACCCAGGACCACTACTGTATGAAGTAAACCACTTCTCCATGCCATAAATGGAAAATGCTGCCTATCTTTAGACCATAGCCAAAAGCTATGCTGGTGCTCTTTCCTTCTCAAACATGTCTTCAGAGTTATCAGTACGGCTTCCAGATCTTTCTCAATGCTGTCCTCTAATAGGCAGTGAGAAGAAACCTAGTTTTCGCCTTTTACATGAAATATTGGCTGTCTCTAGGCCAATATTTCAAGGTGATGACTTATGCCTCTCACCTACCTTTTTACAGACCCTTCCTTTTTGTTGCCCTTGCTTGGCATCTGCTTCTCTGTGCATGCTAGCTGTGTCAATCTTACCCATCCCCTTGGCGCGGTTCAGTTCCCTCCCTTCCTGGAAGCCTGCCCCAGCTATTTCTGTTCACAGCACCTTCTCTTCTGCTTACTCCTGTGGCTCTTACCTTATGTCACTGTATCAATATTTTATTCTTGTCACTATTCTAGAAGTTCGAAAGCCAGCACTAAGCACTTCACTTGCCCTGTCTTCAACATAGCACACATCCCAATGTCAGGAACCTGATCAATTCCGGTGACTTCTCGAGTAAGCCCACGACTCCTGGGTAGAGTTTGCATGACATATGTGAAAAGCCTTTCATATGGAGACCTGGGAATCAGCTTAGAGGACCTTTTATCAAAACTCTATACCAGATTCTGGTAAATAACTTTAGCATTTTAAAAATGCCCAATTGCCTTAAATAATTTCTTTTTCTCATAATACAAATTGTATGTACTAATTTCAGAATCTGTAAAATGTACAGTAAAAAATTGTTATGGTTTGTGTCTAGTTGTTCCCCCAAAGCCTCTTGCAATCATGGGGCAGCTTCTGGAGTTTGTGATTGATTACTGTGAGTGCAGATGCTGCACCGGCCCTGGGGCAGGTAATTCGCATTACAATGTAAGGAGTGGAGAGAGGCTAGCTGGCTGCCCGAGCTGCTGCCCCTCCCTTTGGCTCTCTGCTCTGTGCCATCTCCAGGAAAGGTTGCTCTCTGCCATGTGCTGCTCTGACTTGGAGCCAGCTGAGTATGGACTGAAACTTGCAGTATCTGTAAGCTAAAAAATAACCTGCCTTCTTTCATTTTGGCTGTCAGGCATTTGTCACAGCAATGAGAGAAGAGTAACTGAGACAGAATTAAAAATGATTCCTAGTTACCACAGCCAGATATAATATCTGAGGGTATTGTTTGTTTTCTCAGGTTAAGTATCTATGTATTTACTTATAGGACAATTTAAAATAATCAATAAATATACAGTTGTGTCTCGCTTTTGGAGATTAGTATTATAACATCGCTATCGTCTTCATAAAATAGATTGTATAAAAAGATTTCTATGGTTACATAATATTCTATATATAAGCTATATCATAATCTCATCAATCAAGTATTACGGATCATTCAGATGCTTCTAGTTTTCCACTAGTATAAATTTATGAGTTGAGTATCTGTGAAGCCTTCCTATGGCCCGGGTGTACATAAGCGATACTTGGAGATCTCTGAGTCCTTTGTGAAAGACCCTTTTATCATTCCTATTCTTCAGATGAGCAGATACCATACTGTGGAAGTCGAGTCTTTTGTGAAGGATCATGGAGCTTGTGGGTGCACAAGTGCAAACACAAGAGATTTGGCTTGAGAACCTGTTTGAACCAATATGCATACAATCATAATTTTTTTTCATATGGGTATTTTAGCTACGCCTGCAATACTTTCTAATGCAGAAATAAAAAAATTGGGGAATTACCATATGGAAGCATGTGAAAGAACTTCCTGTAATTTAATTGTTCGTTTTTTTCTAAAAAAAATCATACTAATTTATCCCCAATAGATGCAGTGCTGGAACATGCTCCTTTTCCTTGAAGAATCTTGGTGGAACATCCAATTTAAACCTTTTACCCAAACTAATGTATTATAACTAGCAGCACATTATGTTTATTATTATTTCAGTCAGTCTTGTTATATTGTGAAATCTTTGAAGGTGAGATTGAGTCACTTTTTTAAAAATTCTTAGACCGTGTCATTGTGCCAGAGACACTGCAAATTCTCAATATGGCTTCTACTAAGAAATAAAAAAAGCACTATGACTTGCAGACAGGATACAAGTCCCTGTCTCCCCATCTCTTTGGTTACTGTAACACAAAGCTTCATTTCTAAGCCTTTGTGCCCTCTCCCCCTCTCTGAGTGCTCTTCCTACCTCTTTCCTGTCACAGCTGAGTTCCCAGCTGACTGAAACCACCTTATATGTTATCTCATCCATGGGCTTTGCTCTTCTTTTCCTTTCCAGTGCTGAGCTTTCTCTTTCTAGACTTTCTGGAAAGGTAGTTTGTAACACATACTATAACAGTAGGCTTTAAATATCTGACTTAGTGGTTCATCATGTCATTTCTCTATTGAATCTTTAATAATCTTGATGTCACTTATTCCTTTAATTTTTTTTTTATTCCCTATGCACCTCCAGGAGCTGTGAGCTAAATAAACCTTTCCTTCCTGCATTTTGAGTGTCAGGTACAAATAATTTTTAAGATTCCAAATATTTGTGCCTATTCTCCAAGATTTCTCTTGCTTCACTCAAAGGACCTAGGACTCCCTCTGACATTTGGTAATGGGCTAAGGGATCGATGGTCCCAGGACTTCTCTGTAGGTGAGTTGGTGAGGCTTCAGACATTGTGATATTTTGGTGAAAATCCAGGATTCACTAATTCTATCTTTTTTTTT
>NW_004524755.1:2731697-2736232 GCF_000260255.1 Octodon degus | reverse complement strand
TTTTTTTTTTTTTTTTTTTTTTGGTTAAATAAACTGCTCTTTCCATCACAATTCTACTTGGAGGATCTCTATATCCCATACATGAGTTCAGAACATTTTGCCATGGGAGAGATGTCAGGAACTTATAGTTAACTTGTTTTCCTTGCAACCTATTGGACCCTTGATTGCTATTTTCTGTAATTGACAAGATACTGAATTTCCCATGACTAAAGAAATCCTGTCAGAGAATGAAAGTTGTCCAAATATGCAAACCTATATCCAGTAATCTGACAACAAATTTGATGATAAAAATACATAATATAACAACCATTGTTAATTTGCTATTTTTGTTTTGAAAATATGTACCATATGTATTATTGTATGTTACTCCATTTCTTTGTTTTTGCTACTTGCTTTTGCTTTTACTCTTTAAAATAAGAAAGTTGTGTATCTCAGTGTATCTTATAGTGTGCCTTCTATCACAATTCATCTAAATTTTATGACGACCATAGTCTGCATTTCACAGATGACCATATATTTTTCTTCTTGGTATCAACACAGCTTTTAGAGTAAAAGTTATTTGGCGTATTAATATGGCTTAATAAATCAAGCACATATGCCTTTAAACACAAGTAATTCCATTTGCCTTTAAATTTGTTGCTATCATTGATCTTGTATTTTCCTACTACCAGAAGCTTCCAACTTGTCTTTCAAAATCACACTCATGGAAAATTAATATTTCATGCAGAATGTGAGGAGCCTCAAAGTAGGTGAGGCTGAAGAGAGACATTTATGGGCTCAAAGACGTTAGCAGGAAAGGAGGATCTGAGGCTAAAGTGCCATTGTTTATGCTGACCTTAGCATTGTGAGAGTGAAAGCAATGAAGGCCCCACATGCAGCAAGGGGCTGAATACAAGAGGAGACAAAACCAAAGAAGGGAAATGCATTAGAAGTGATGGAAAACCTCAGAGGAGCTGATGGGAAAAACACAGGGTGTTAAAGCAGCTGGCAAAGATGAGGGTCAACTCCAGAATGAAAAATGATTAACAATGGAAAGAGAACAGTAAGAATTTCAAGAACAAGCTATGTAACTTTCCAGCCTCTAAACTCCACCCATCCTTTCTACAGTCTTTAGAAATATAACCATAGCTTTCACAACCAGAAGCTTTTATTAGGGAGGGGGAAAGTGAATCCCGAACGCAACTTCGCTGACCAGATAAATACTATGATTTCAATAGCTACTAAAGCTCTTTTAATGAAAAAATTGATTCCAGATTTTGGCAGAAAATAGCCTGGCAAAAACAATAACAGCTTTTTACTCTTGGCATGAAACTCGACCACAGGCCAGTTCCACACTTTAAAGATGAAACTACAGCCTAGTGGGAGAGTTATTCACATGGGAAACAGAGGGGGGAAATATGGAAGCTAAGATTTAAGGGCTTGGGCCAAAGAGATAGCTCAGCAGACTAAAGTGGCTGTTTACGCAAGTGCAAGGACCACAGTTTGATCCCCAGCACCACATGCCACACCAGCTCTGCCCCTAGGATGGGCTGAGTCAGCCAGAGTCCGCATGTGGTGGCCCATACCTGTAATCCCAGCATTGGGGAGGCTGAAAGCAGGAGGATCACTATGAGTCTGACTCCATAGTGAGACCCTGTAACAACCAAATACATTAGAAAGAAAGAAAGAAAGAAAGAAAGTAAGAAAGAAAGAAAGAAAGAAAGAAAGAAAGAAAGAAAGAAAGAAAAGTTGATTGATTTAAGGGCTCATTCTGATTTGTCAATGTCACGACTGAATTTGTCACTCAGTCATGCAATGAAGAATCATCAAGCACCTAAAAAGTGTCAAACATAATTGTAGATTCCAAGAATAAAGGATTTATTGATATTTAAAGAAATTGCAGTGGATTATTTCAGAAGAATTGGCCCACTATGTCTGTGGACCAAGTCTAGCCACTGGCTGTTTTTATAGTGCATTGGTTCATTTGTTTCCAAATTGTTGGTCTCCCTTTGTGTTGCAATGACAGAGCTGGGTAGTTGGGACAAGAACTGTAGAGCCTTGGAAATTATATATATTTATCATTTGACCCTTACAAAAATAGCTAGCTGCTGCTGGCTCAATATAATTGTTATGATGGAGCTGTGTTTGGATTTGTATAGAAGCATCAAAGAAAATTTGATGTGTGACTCTTAATTTCAGTGTTGAGATACACATAGGAGTCTGTGGTCATGAAGAAATCAATGTCGTGACCTGGGAACACCATGGACAAAGACTATCACAGGAAATGACAAGAAAATCTTAGGATTCTGGGCCTGTGTGTGCTTGGAGAAGCATAGATTTGGGTGGTGAGTAAGAATGGGGGGGTTGGAATGAGTAGAACTCAAGGAAGGCTTTGCTCTGAGACGTACTTAATACTGTGAACACTCAGTACACCAAGGTGCCCCAGATGAGTAGCACATAAACTGCCTTCCTGGGGGAATCAATATTAAATGAATCATAGAAAGAATGTTGTGCCTACTCTAGAAAAGTCTGAACTAATACAATGCGAAATTTTAGCAGGGAGAAATCATATTTGATTAGAAGCTCAGAAAATTAATTTTTGTTAATGATGATAATCATTTGAATGTCTGCAATCTTTTGCAAGAGTGATATTAGGATGGGAGGGCATCAGGCAAAGAGAAGAGCAGAAAGAGGCAGAAGGGAATGCTGCAGATCTGGGATGCGTGCCTGCCACTTTCTTAGAAAGCAGAATCTTAGCACAAAGTTCTGTGCTAATAGTTTATTGGACAAAACACTCAGGAAAGAAGAAAGTGGGGGATCAAAAAGAGTGCAGGGATGGAGGTAGGGTGAAAATGAGGGCGAGCACTCCCTAACCTGGCCACATCGCTATGATAAAGAGTGGATTGCTGCAACAGGAAGGTGCTTCCTAGAGGCCCTGTGTACTTCTGTATCTCAGACCAGTCCACTTGCAGAGGAGGGGGAGGGAAAGGAGGAGTCCCGCTCTTTTGTTCTGTTGGCTGATTTACTTCTTTGGGCTTCAACTCTGCTGTACTTCTGGCTGCTGTCACCCAGTCCACCTAGATACCAGTGGAGTCAAGAAGAGTCCCAGATCTTCATTGGTCCGTTTCTCCTTGCCCATTGGTGCCAGAGCAGAGCTCCTCTGAGTGTGGGGCAATGGCAGTGGCCCTCACAGTGACTCCTAGGCCTTGGGGAGAGTGCAAGCCTTTGCTAGAACCTTCTGGCCAGAAAGCAGCAGGCAGACCTGTGATGTATAAGTGAGCTGGATTCAGCGAGCACTAAATTGCTTCTCTGGGACATAGCACAGTGACCTAATGGGAGAGATGAGGAGAAGTTGGAATGTCTGATGGGAGACATGGATGGAATTAATTTATTAGCACTAGCACAGAAGAAATAGCCAGAGGTTTTCCAAAAGGAGAGGTTTTCTGCAAAGGTGCGGTGGCTCTTGGGAAGGGGGTTGGGCATGAAGGGTACCTAATATAGGAGTGGTACACAAAGTGGGATTAGAGGGCACAGGGCCTGGAAGCGGGATTATTTGTGGGTTGGAAAGAGTCTTGGCAAGAAGGACAAATGTGCTCAATTCCACACCTGTACAGGGGGCTGTGGGCTTCTAGAATAGGCTCTTCCTCCTTATCCCAAGTCACCCTCTTTCTTGAAGGAGGTTGAATATGCACACACATCTTGTTCCAGAGACAGAGCAACTGTCAGGGGGCCCACTTCTAACATCTTGTGGATTTTACCTGTTTATACTTTGATATGTTTTCATTATTAAAACACAGTAATTACGCACTCATTCATCACACTATGTACATAGGACAAATAAGTCAGGTCCTATTTAGGATCTAAGGCAGTCCATGCTTGAACATCCACTCCTTCCCTCCACGAGCAGCACTGAACTGCAATGTGGGGTGGGAGGGAAGGAGGTAGCACAGCCATGAGCATAAAGACACTACCCATTTCGGCTCCCACTGTAGGTTCACCTCTGTCTGAAGACCCCAAAGAGACACTCTTAGCCCATCAACAAATAGCAAGACCTATGATCGCCAAGCATTATCTGAGAATTGAGTGGTAGGAGAGAGAGGAGGGCATAGTTGTTACCAAGCTACTTGGTTTCAAGGGAGAGCGTGGGGCTCAGTGATTCTTTGGGGGCCTGGCATTTGTCTCTGGCCATTCCTGAGACAAGAGTGATGAGGTGTGGGGTCAGGTGTGGCCTATATGGAGGCCAACACTAATGTTTTAGAAAAAGAGACAACGAAAGATCATAGTTAAAACTACAATCTCCAAAGTCAGAATGCCTGGATTCAAATCCTGGCCATACTCTTCTTTGCTAGCTTATCTCATGCTGTAAACCATTTTACATGAGAACGCTGATAATTTTCTTTGGATAGGATTACTGAGAGGATTATATGAAATATGTAAATGCTTATCATGGTTACTGGTGAAACTTATCATATTACTACAGGGAAACAATCTCTTATTGTAATTCTGAAATCTTCAAACCACTGAAAACACCAAGTTGTTCCGTAACACACTCTGGC
>NW_004524755.1:2724158-2729247 GCF_000260255.1 Octodon degus | reverse complement strand
AAATGCAGTGAGATAGTGAGGTTAAGCTTAATAGCCTAAATCGTTTGATAATAACAATAAGCTTGTCTTCTGGATGATTAACAACCTAAGTTTGCAGACCAAAATTAGAGAGAAAGGGGCGCTGCAAGGAAACTCATTGCATTTTTTAAGTGTGATGGTTTTTTTAGAGGTTAAATCCAGAGGGAGATGTGGACTGCATCCTGGAGCACACTTTCAGGCAGGTGTTCCAGGGTCATGTCCTCTTGGGCCTCCGGCTCCTCGTCACCACTGGTGCGATCCAGGATGAGCTCAGGAAAGACGACCTTAGCCGGGTCCTTAGGCTGTGGAACTTGGACTCTGGTGACTCCACCTACAGATTATATTATTTTGTTTTCTTGTCTGAGTTCTAGATCCTTTGAGAGAGATAGGAACACAGAATCTGGTAGCTGGAAATTACATATTTGCATCATTACTAGGGGAATTCCTAAAAATATAAGGTCTGGCGAGGCAACAATAACCTTCCTACTACCTCACACTACTGAGGTAGAGACTCACTCCCTCAGCGACTGCAGGCCTTAGTCCAACTCAGGCCGGCCCAGCAAAGACACGACTGTGAAGCTCACTGCATGATCAACCACGGAGGATGTCACATTTTCCCAAAATCACGTAGGTCCAGAAAGGAGAAGGAAAAGGGGAGGGACACAGTGTCCATGGACAATTTTTTCTCCTAAGCTTATTAATTCGATAATTAACTTTTCTTTCTATTAGGAAAAAAGAAGGTATAGGGATATCAAGGACATTTCCCTAATGGAAAGACGAGTGTAAGGGAAGCCCTATTGAATGTATAGAGTCTTAATAAAATCATACCAAGGGCGTGACCAGCATGTGCAGCAAGGACACCTGGAGATGCTCTACAACACCTGTCCATCTCCCAGGGGCCATATGTGAGGGCTGTTCTTTGAACAATTCATACTAATACAGTAGTCCATAATAGTAGTGGGTTATTGCAGAACTGGCAAAGTCAGAAGTTATTGACTTGAACCTTTCACAGCTCAGCATAGTCACAGAATAAGAAGCATAGTTGCTCCAGGGAAACCCTTTCCTTTTTCAGAGACTAATTAATGTAAATCACTTGCAGAAAAATGTAGGATATTTGGACCTTAAATTTCAGCAGTAGAATTCTGCTTTTTAGGCTATACACCACATATTTTATTACATCAGGAGACCATGGAAGAATTAGCGAAGCTCAACGAAGTTTGTTTCAGGGACCTGGAGTAGGAACTTTCAGCTGAGTCTGTAAAGACAGATGTGTACGCACCTAATGCATGAACAACACACATGGTCTAGAGATTGGATCACCCTGCATTCTCTCAGTGTGGCCACAGCTGAAGTGAAGGACAGTAGCATGGCTTCTGGTCTTTCTTAGGGAACAACTGTTTTGGCTTTGGCATTCAAGCCACAGCAGCAGTAGCCCAAAGCAGAGCACCTGGCCCCTTGGACGATGAGTGAAGCTGGATCCACGGCTTCTAGGTGACTCTGTACCACAGTTTTGACCTTGTTTAGTGACCTCTGGCACAGCTAACATCATTAAGACCATGGAAGGCAACCCACTCCACAGGAACAGGGAGATGCTGCCTATAAGAACTGTGTGCCCCTTACATCTGACAGTAGTCTTTTGTGGTACAACAGCAGGTAAAAGAGAGGGGAGGTCCCCTAGAAAATGGGACCTATCATCTTTAATTTGTCAAAACTTAAAGATTTTAAGAATTAGAAAAACTAAGGTTTCAGGGCTGGGGAGATAGCACAGTGGTCTAAGTGCCTGCCTGGCAAACAGAAGGAAGTGGGTTTGAGCACTGGTGCTGCATGCTTCCTGGGTCCTGCGCTGAGTCAGCCACCAAAACCAGGCATGGTGGCACATGCCTGTAATTCCAGTGCTGGGAGGGCTGAGACGGGGGATCACTATGAGTCTGTGTAGCAAGACCCTGTACCAAAAAAATAAAGATTAAAAAACCCTAATGTTTGAAGTTTAATTGAAAATTACAGGTAGCATGCTTGAGAGGAAGAAGAGGTCCTACAGCAATAAGATGATCTGATAACAAGTTATTCCTCTCTGGGATGACTTTGTTGCTCATTTAGATGGAGCGCATACATGAAATAGCGCACAACTATGCACATGGGATCTGCCACTGCGAGGACCCTGTCTATGCCTCTGTGCCATTGTGCCCTACTCTGTTTGATCTAGAAAGTTTATCTTCTATATAGTAGCTCTTTCTTTTGCTGTATAAATACAATTTTCATTCTTTTAGTTAAGCTGAGAGTACTCTGATAAGTAGCACTTTAAGCATATCAAAGTTTCTTAATAGCTAGCTTTCCAAAGCTTAACTTCTAGAAATGTCGATAATTTTCAACTTTATCACTAATATTTCATGAAAAAAATGAGATAATGAATATAGTTAGTCCACCATCTAAAGTATAGTGTATCTTCAATCAAAGGAACTCCTAAGCCCCGCCCTTGAACCAAGGTTTCCCTCAGATGCTGACGTAGTCTGATGAAGGTCAGAAGTGTGTTGGTAACCCTGCCTGCTAGCCCCTACCCTGGGAACTAAGTCTCACGTCTCAGGCTCAGAACCTGAAGTCTGAGCCATGACTGACAGTAGCACCAGGCTCTGTGAGCTACCAGAGCAACATGGTAGAAGGACGTGAGTCAGAAACTCCTTGGAGTTTGTGTGTGTGAGGCTCCTACTCCCATCATCCCACCTCTGGTGACACAGGGGCTCCCTAAGTCTGGCTTCTCAGCTCTCCACAAAAGCTGCATGAATGCCCACATCTCACCTCACTTAAAATAACTTCCCTCAAAATACTATGCTGGAGGGACAGTTGGTAGGTCAGTAGACTCGGCACTTAAGGATGTTTACAAGTAACCTCGACCCACGGAACCCCAAAAGCTGATGATCTGATTTTTCTTTGGTTTCTGGCCCTCCAAAATCACAATTCCTTCAATATTTTATTCATTAGATTTATTGTCCTTATTTTTTTTTCCTGAGCTCAGAACTTTTTGTGTGAAACAAAATAAGAAAATAGCAAACCCCTTCAGGCCACAAGTAGGGATTGTCTCAATTACATGTGTTCTTGATGAAGCCCAGGATGTAGGTCCTGAGGAAGCCGCATCAGCACTTTTTCTGATTTCCTCACAGAACAAATTGCCAGTGGGATTCCTGTTTATGAGGGCAGGAATTGCTGGTACAAATTTCCCATAAGGATTCTGATAGGATGCTTCTCTCTGCTAGGGCAAAGGACTCATGATAGCTCCAATTGTGAGCATGCGGCTGTGGTAAGTCTGAGCTCCCAGAAGCCCACTGAGATACCCTCCCCAATTCTGTGCATCTGATTTGTCGGAAAAATACAGTTCGTTTCCGTAATTATCTCAGAAGGGAGAAGCCTAAGTCTGGGTAATTACAGGGTTCCCGCATGCTGAGGGTTTTCTCGAGACGGGATGGCAGCAGGGTGCCCACGGCACAGCCTGCAAGGAGAGCTGGAGTGTTGAGGCCACACGCAGGGTGGGCAGGAGGAGGGCCCATAACGACCTGCTGGAGCCCAATTCCATACTGATCAGGGCAGCTGTGCGAGGCTGGAAGAGCGGCGATAGCATTGGCAACCGCAGCCTTCTCTCCTCAGAGAACTGACTTTGAGCAAAAGTATGTGCGAGGAAGTTCTGAGGTAGCTTGAAGGGTAGAAACGATGGCAGTCAGACTAAAGGCGCCCTCAGAGGAGTGCACGGCTAAGCCTATCAGCAGCGACAATGCCTTGTATTAGCCACTTACCACCTAGTCTGTGTACACTGCTTTAGTAAGGTTTGTGTGTTTTATTTCCTTCCTAGGCACGAAGAATTCAGCAGTGAAGAGGTAAAGCAGACATAAAGTCAGTAGATAAAGGCACTGTCTTATGAATAAGGTAATACTCATTAACTATCCTAAAGTTCTCTAAAGCCCAGATTCTTTTGATAAGCCATTACAAACACACACACACACACACACACACACACACACACATATTTGTCTGCATACAAAAACAAAGTTAACAGTGATTTTATTTTCAAATATAAAGAGCGGGGTGCAGGGCTATCCCCTAGCTGAAGAAAATATCATAAAAGTATTATTACTAAGGAGGCGGCTTCTATTAACTTCTTCCTTCCTTCCTTCCTTCCTTCCTTCCTTCCTTCCTTCCTTCCTTCCTTCCTTCCTTCCTTCCTTCCTGGTTGCTTCTTAAAGAGCTGGCACATGATACGTTCTATGTGACAAAATGCAAGCCTTGAGTGGGTCATGCCGAATGGAATCCCATGCCCATAAATCAGGCATTCTGCGCCCTCCTGCGCTTGTATGGAGAGAAACCCAGTAGTCCTTGGAAGGGAAACATAGCTGGAATATGTGTAGCTCATTTAAGGACAAACTGACAGCCCATGAAGGACGAGCGAGGTCTAATGTGATCAGATTGCTACAACACGACTGACAGATCTCTTACGAGGGTGGTGCTCTATCGAAGATGCAGTGTTGCTTCCTTGCTAAGAGCTAGAATATGCAGAAGCAGCACAACTGGATCAGCCTTGATCAGGGGACTCTAAGCTTTGGCCCATGTATAGCCTTCAGCTCTGCCATGGTGGCTGCTCTATGCATGGACTTTATGGCCAACCACAAGGGAGGCCAAGGTTAGGGGATGACTGGCAACCAGTCCATATGTCATTTTGTCCTCAATGCCTCTCTACAATGGAAGACCTGTAGTGGACATCATTAAGATGAGATTAAAAGCTCAACATGGTTTTTGCCTGGTTCCATTAGCACATCTACTTGCTTTGTTCCCTGACCCCATTGTCTCTGGTCTACTTTTGCTCCTTGAAAGCCCTCAACCAAACAGACCAGCCTTGGTATTGTTGGTTGCTTGTATTGCTAGCCTTGCTTGGGTCTGATTCTGAATATGTCCTGTCCATTCTCTCATGTTTAGTAGATTCCTGCTGTGTTCACCCAGTATTATGACCAGAAGAGTCTGATAATACTCAGCTTGTGACTGATAGTCTCTCTGTCTCTGTCTGTCTGTCTGTCTGTCTGTCTGTCTGTCT
>NW_004524755.1:2721207-2722930 GCF_000260255.1 Octodon degus | reverse complement strand
CTTGGCTTGCACACAGGTGTCTTCTCCCCAAATCTGCACATGACTTTTCCTTGATGTTCTAATCTCTTCTTCTAATCCTAGATTAGAGCTTTGTACCCTACCCTTATGGCTTCACTTTACCTTGGCTATTTATTTAAAGCTTATTCTCCAAATTGAATTACATTTTGAAGTAGGGGACTCAGGACTTCATAAATATGAATTTGAGTGGATACATTTCAACTTGTAAATATAACATCTGATAGGTATTAACTATCAGTAATACCAAAACAATACAGGTGGACATGGTTGGATTTGTCTCAGGAAACAAGGTGACTTGCATGCATAAAAATATAGAGTTCTTTCTCCAACATTAAAAAGCATTATATCTTCTGGTGGACACTAAAGACCAGATCCATCTCAGACCAGATCCATACAAGGAAGAGTAATGAGGTCCCTGAAATATTATCATAATATCAGGAAGAAATAAGGTTCATGTGTCTTCAGCCAGGAAGAATCATGGTTCTGGATCCATGAGGTCCTGACCAGAACTACAGGGAGTAAAAACATGGCCTGAGAAAATAGCTGTTTGAGTGAAGGTAGAAGCCAGGACTCTAAGAGGGCAGTTTGAACTTGTTGTGAGGTATTAACAATGGAGGAAGGTTACATCAGCATTTCAGTTCTAGCACAGGAACATCCAACAACTAATTTCTAGGTACAAATAATGAATCCAGGAGATTCTTGGAGACATAATGTAGAATGATTTGTGAAAGAACAGAATAAGACTAATTTGGCTATTAGTGGAGGAGGCTCAGCAATTAGATTTGCGGAACTTTCTTCTCCAAGTCTGGTTCCTAGACTAGCATCATTGGCCTCCCCTGTGAATTCATTAGAAAGGCCTAATGGTAAATCACAGTGCACCCTTTGACAAGATCCTTGGGCAATTCTTATGCTGCTGAAGGTGGAGAAGCCCTACTGCAGGAGACAGTATTGGTTAGAGGGTTTGGGAAAGGGTTATTATAATAAATTGAATGATACATCAAGACTCCATAGTTACACTATTATTTGATTTCTCTTTTACCTAGAATTCTATTTAAGTTATCTACTGGTATAATGATCAATTTCATCAGTCACGTTAGTTTAGATACAAACTAATTACAATTGCAATTGAAGTTATCCATTTAAAGTTGTTCAAATACAAATAAATTTATTTATATATAATTAAAGTTATTCAGGGCCAGTAAGATATCTCAGTGGACTAAGTGGCTGCTTAGGCAAGCACAAGGACTTGGCTTCAATCCCCAGCACAACATACTGCTCTGGCCCTGCCCCTGGCATGCTGAGCCAGCTCTGAGTCCAGCCATGGTGGAGCATGCCTGTAATCTCAGTGCTGGGGAGGTGGAAAATAGGAAGATCATTGCAAGTTGGAGTTGTATAGTGAAGCCCTGTAACCAACAAATAAAAATAAAATAAAGGTATTCAAACAGCAGTCATACAGTTAAAATACCTTGTGATAAGATTTATTAAAGTGCATAATCAGTTAATACTGTGGACTGAATTTTGTCTCCCCCAAATTCGTGTGTTAAATTTTAACCCCAAAGCATGTATATTAGGGGACAAAGAGTATAAGAAAGTTATTAAGGTTAAAACAAGTCATTAGAATGGTTTCCTCATTCATAAAATTAGTGTTCTTAGAAGAGAAGCCTCTCTGTTCCTGCCTTTCTCTCTATTCTGTCTCTGTCTCTGT
>NW_004524755.1:2715939-2721107 GCF_000260255.1 Octodon degus | reverse complement strand
TGTCTGTCTGTCTGTCTGTCTGTCTGTCTCTCTCTCTCTCTCTCTCTCTCTCTCTCTCTCTCTCTCTCTCTCATCACCTCTGTGAAGGTACTCAGGCTTTGGCAGGGCTAGTAGCACTCTAGGTGGTGTTTTTTAAATGATAAGTTATCTCAGTTATGGAAAGGGTCTGTGTGATATTACTTCTAGTGAGACAGCATCCTTATTTATCACAGAACACCATTATCAATACATACAGGTGAAGTTGCAGGCGAGCCAGTTCCACAGTCTAGATCTGTCTAGATCTGCTGCAGAGATGTTTCTTGCTCTGGGATCCCATTCAAAAATCTTGATCTTTTAAGCCACCAAATTTGGTCAGTATCCTATTTCCAGAATCCACACCAGTACATTAAGAATTATGGGTCTTATTCTATAATTCAGGTTGGCTTTGAACTCTCTCTGTACCCCAAAGTGACCTCAACTTTGCAGGGACCCTTCCACGTCAGCCTTCCAAGTGCTGAGTTACAGCCATGCAACATGTGAGGCAATGGCTGTCTAGCAGTACAAAGTATAAGAAGTAAAACTTGTTTGTCCTCAAGGGAATATGCCAACATATTTAGATACTGGACCACAAACAACATCACAATGTGGCAGGAAGCTAATTTTTTGTGTGGTTTGTCTCTAGCCTTTGGGTATGGATCTATTCTGCTAGAGATTTAGTGTACTTTCGACTCCCCACTTACCAGTCTTATTAGCATGGTGTCCTCAATGCTGCACAATAGTGTGAAGTCCTTAGGAATGTCGGTGTGGTCAAGTTCCCACTGACTACACTGCAGCAGAAAGCAGGAGCCTTAAGGCACTGAAAGAAGAATGTGAATGTGCAGTATTACCTTTTGCATATGAAGCTGCCTTTGATCTGCCTTCCTACCAAGCAAATCAATAGTCTAATACCCAAGACTGAAGTCTCTGTTGATCTGTAAAGATTTCACATTATCATGAGAACCGAGTTGGGATGACCATAACTCTTGGTAAATTTAATAGCAGTCCATTGTCTTCCACCACAATGAATTGGATTTGCTTTTTAGGAATCATGCAAGTAAGCTGATTAGGATCCAAAGAAAAGGATTTCAATTTGTTCTATAAGACTCTTGCAGGACTTATCTCCAGAAGTATTCTGGGGAGGAACATTATTTGTGCTTAAATGTCTTGGCAGAGGTATAGAGGCAATCTCAGGAGTTTCCTGTAATTTGGACTCAGAGTCTGTGATCCCAGAGCAGTAACAGTGCTCAGCCAGTTAGATAATATAGATATTATAAGTATACTCCAGGAAATTGAAAAATATATCCATGGACTTATTGAACTTCTGGAAGATATATTTAGGTTGAAACATCACCTGGACTCATGAGACTCCACTCCATCTGGAGCTCCTGAGTGGTACTTTGGGTCTTTTGTTCTGGTGTCAGGTCAGACTCTGTGTTGACTTATGCTGGAAAGATCCAGGTTTTCCATTTTCCTCTACCACATTTACTCTAGAGAGTAGAATTAGGAAATATGTTGCTTACACATATGATACTATTATGGGATGCTTCACCAGGAGACCCAAACTCAGCCTTTAGTTATTGATCTCTGGGTCTATCAACTGTTTTGGATCTGGAAACTGAGTAAGGAGCAGAAGTTTTATTATGGTGTCTGGCACTATCCAGGTCTTCATTTTATGGATGAAGTGGGGAAGGGTAGGAATTATTATACTAATTTATGTTGAATAACACCTCACAAGTTGTCTATCTATCATTTTCCCTAATTCCTGAATCATTACTGTAGATCCCTTTAGGTCAGAGACTTGCAGCCAAGAGTTTGCCTTAAATCACAGAGGAGCATTTTATTAGGACTTTTGATAACTCTTGGAGATGGACTAAATGTCTTTTACATAAAGGGGTATACACATGTCTCTGGGATACTGGGGGCAAAATGCTATGGCTTTTGTTCATATGTGCTCCCAAAGCACCATGGTGTCATAGGTAGAGCTTTTTCAGAGGTTCTGCATCTAGAGTGTGTGATGCTTGGATTGATGTATGGTGCAACCCTAGCCTCAAGAGTGCCACGATTAAGGGTATGAGTAATACCCACCGTAACTAGCTCAAGTAAGATAGAAGGACTAGAAAGAATTGTGGTTGTCTCTGGCTGCTCTGCTGCCTTCTGCCCACCATGGACTGTTTCTCCTCTGTGATGTCATCCTGCCTTGGAGCCATCCAATTATGGGCTAGAACCCAACAAGTGTGCACGAGGCAAAACTTTCCTCTTTTAACTTTGGGTATCTCATATTTTTTCTTAGCAATGAGAAAAGTAACTAAGACACATATTTTACTAGGACAACAACAGATAGAGTGACCTTCTTACCTTTGCCTGCCATCACCAGGAGAGCTTTCATTATGGTCTTGGGAAAGAACTATTTATGATTTTGTTGAATAAACAGCTAGTGGGCTTTTCTGGCCTCACATACGAACCCCACCTATATTCAGATTTCCACTGGCCTCTTGGAAACTTTTCTGTGAGGCAATTCTGGTGTACCTACTTCACATTCTGTGTGCCATTACCATGTACCACCCTTGAGCGCCATGCCAGCGGTGGACTGGGGCTGTTTCAAATCTGTTCCAGGATAGTAAATCTTGAATTTTTTTCAGGTTACATTAAGACAAGACAAGTTATTGACCTTGGACAAGATGTATGAGTGGTACTGGATGTTAAAAAGCAAAGGCATCACCTGGAAGATCACAATTTTTAGGATTCTCCCCTCATTGGTTGGGGGATACCTTGGGAATACTAATTCCCCTTCATCTTCAGGTTGTGTAGGACTGCAGAGCATCCTTGAGTTTACCATGCCTCTGTGTTGCATATGACCTGGGATTGCACGTGAAGAATGGGTAGTTTGTGGTTATGGGAAAATTCTGTCTCTAAGCTACTGACCATGACGGTATTCATGGCAACCATAGTTGGAGTTGGGAAGAAATAAGAAGAAGAGTAAATGAAGGGAAAAGATTTCATTAAGTTATCCAAATAATTGAATCTAGAACATAGGAGAGAGTTGGATTTGAAAGCTATACTCTGCTTCTAAACACATCTCCTAAGCACTGCTACTTTTCCCCCAGGAAAAGCAGTAGATAGGAAATGGCTTTTTGCCACTCGAGTGAGAGAGCAAAACTTAGCTCAGCAGCCATCTGTGGTGCTTTGCTGTTAGCACCTAAAAGAGTACAGCTGCCTGGAAAGTCACTCGTCCATGGTCTCAGTGCCATCTGGAAATTCCAAGCACTCGTCCTACATGGTCCAGCTCCCTGAGGAGCCACATGGTTTGGACAATTTGGCCTAATCAAGCCTATTCCTGTTTTAGAGTAAGTACTAAGCTTGCTGCCACTCTGTAGTCTTTGTCCTTGCTGTCACGTCACCTAGAATTTTCTTTGCCTTCCCTTTGCATGGGTACCTCTTCTTCACTTCGAGGTCCACTGCAAGTGACAGAGGTGGACACCAGCCTCCCCATCTAAAGCAGCATCCAGTGCTCTCCATTTGGCCCCTTACTCTGCTGTTCTGGTCACATTCTCCCTAGCACCATGAGAGGTTTTCATATCATGCACATTTTTTTGGTAAGCAGAGTGGATTTCACCAGAGCAACACACACAATTCAGACTAAGTTTTACTTGCTTCCACATGTACTTCTATCTAAGCATGAGAAAATAGTAAACAGTCAGATTAATAAACTTATCGGATGTCCAGACAAAGCCTAGCTTTAAAAAGAATAGTAACTTTCTTTTCTGGAAAAACACTGTGTTTCTATTACTGTTTAACACGTGACGTCATTGTCCTTGCCACAGGAGAGATATAAAACTGAGCGGTGTGCTCAGCAGTTACAAGATCAGAGTATTCATTCATAATTTTTTTTCCAGTGTGGGGACTGAACCCAGGGCCTGGTTCATGTTCACAAACCTCTTACCACTGAGCTACATTGTCAGACCAAACCTTACTTTCAAGAACGCTCCACTTCCTTTGACGTTTTTAAAAAAAGTTGGCCTCTCTTTTTTTCTTGTCTTTTCCTTTAGGTTTTGCCATGATTTGATTTAGAACCTGACTCAAGACTATGTGCCTTTGAAATGTCCCTCAGGTCTTCAATTAGGCACTACCCCAAGATTCTTTACTGAGCTGAAATCCAAGTCCAACTTTCAAGGCTTGGTTTTATGAACCAGAAATAAAGTTTTTCCAGAAGAGATTATTTCATAAGTAGATGAATATTTAAAACTTCTAAAATTGATGTTACAAATGGGATATCGAAGATTGCATTCATGAACTCAGTACTTCTCCTACTGATGATACACTTAGGAAAATAAATATCTGTTTTTATTGTTGTATAAATTTTAAATCAGAAAAGGGAATGTGACTATACTGGGAAATAGTTCATTGGTGATTAAGACAAAAACAAAAACAACGGTGCACTCAAGACTGCTACTCACTGTCTATAGGAGCTTGCACATAGGATTTTTTGAGCTTTCAACTCTGCTAATTAAAAATAGCATAAATATGGCTGGTGGAAATTCTCACTCACACACCAGGCCTGGGCTGGTTCTGGAGGGGTTTGGAGGGGTCCTGAGAGCTCAAGTCAGCAACTTGTGACATTGCCAGTCCTATGGGTGACCCACTACTATTATGGACTACTGGACTGTATTGGATTATTTTGCTGAATTCATGCTCCTACAATATTTAAATGTCAATAGAATAGCCCTCTCTGACAAAACTAAATAAAAAAGCGGGATATAAATGAAGGACCATTTTGTATCTGTATATACAAAATAAGATAGATATACAGCTAATTTCTCTTAATTCAATGAGAAGAAAGATTTGTACTAAGTGTTCAGACAGGATATCATGTCTGCATCTTGTACTATGAATAACCACTATGATGACAACAATATGCAATGTATTACTCATTGTAACTGTCCTATTAACCTGTTTTGAAACTGTCTCATTGCTATTTGGTTCTCAATAAAATTAATAAAAAATAAAAAAGTAAAAATAGCTTTAAAATAGCATCTGTCTCATTGACTTGTGAGGATGAACCTAACAAATGCACAGAAAGCACAGCAGGCGGTCTGTGGAAAGCCTGTGATAATGCTGCCTGTTAATAGCAACAAGAAGTCTGCTTGGAATTC
>NW_004524755.1:2705223-2706704 GCF_000260255.1 Octodon degus | reverse complement strand
AGAGAGAGAGACATCCTATGGTATTTGTGTGTCTTGATTCAACCACCTTAAAAGTCCTAAGAGCTAGGGCTTTACCTGAAGTGTGTCTTCATGTAGAAAGTCATCATAGGAACCCTGTTCAGTCCTTCCTAATGATCTGCCTCAGGTCCCCCACTCAGATACTACATCTTGAAATAAATCTTCTAGTGTACATCACATATTGGCTTGCCTGCTGTATCCAGTGGCTTTTTGAAAAAGTTCAGAGAGAGCACTTCATTAACTGTTTGTATTGGCTGATGTTTTTATTTGCCATGTGCTGCAGATCTTCTCTCCAGGGGATATGCCCCTTTTTAGTTGTGTGCTGTGGGCTTATAACCTGAAGTGGCTCAGGAGACTGGCACAGAATCACAACTTCCTTTACATTTGGGAGTGTGGGCTGGGAACTGCTTTATTATTTTCTGCTATTAAAATTGTTTGATTGTAACATTAAGCCATCTCCTTGACTACTAATAGATTTTTTTCCTAGGAATGCTATCCTATAACTCTTCAGGATCAGTTCTCCTTGACTGTAAGCCCTATCCCCCCAAAGCATCAATGGGCTTCTTGGTTTTGGTGTCCCTTTCACCAGCACATTTCTTAGTGCTTTGAGAAGCAGTGTATCTCCCAGCCCCATTCATAAAACCTCATTATCCACTGAGTTCCGCAACTTTCCATCCTGTAGCACAGCCACCTGATGTATCTACTGCACTTATTTCCTCTATCTCCTGACACACATACTCTGGAATTTCTCTTTTATGCCATATGAATCATTGCTGTTTCCAGGCTTCTAGTTGCCACCCTTGTAGTGTGTTGGGATCATGTTCTTAGAGTACTTGTCAATATACTGTGCTCTGTATTCTAGTAGTCCCATATTGTCAAAATACCTTTTGTCCAAGTTTGGCCTTGGCATTGCCAAGGTACCTTCAGAATCCATTGTCAAGGTATATTCATATAGCTCATTCTGGTACACATACAGCAATTGTGCAGCTCGGTTAAATCACTTTCCTGTTTTTCGAGGTATAGCATATTCCCAGGTGGTTTGGGTTGTGACTCAGCTCTTCCTTGTTAGCCTAATAACTAAGACACAAGGTGAGAAAAGGGTAGTGGGGAGGGGTGCTGTGAACTGTACAGGAATGAGACACAAGCTGCCTTCTTTTGTTGGTATGATGAAGTAGTCTCCCTAACCAATTTTGCTTTACTTGTGTGGGAGGAGTTGTGTGCACTCATTTTATGATTCTGCATCTATAAAGCAAAATTGAGGAGTGGGCAGCTTCTTGATTCGTGCATTCAAGAGAATGAGGGCATTTAAGATTTTCGGGCCCAACAACTCATATTGCTCCATCCTGTGTGTCAAGGCTGAAAATGCAATCTTTGGGATTTAGCTACTTTTATTACTAAATCCTAATCCCAATCCTTTGCTTTTGTTACCTAGGAGGTGAGAAAGTTTTCATTATGCTACTAAG
>NW_004524755.1:2703643-2705123 GCF_000260255.1 Octodon degus | reverse complement strand
TCCTCCTCCTCCTCCTCCTCCTCCTTGCAGTGATACTGTGGTCCCTATTTCTGTGTCAGTGAAGTTGCTATGATTCAGCCCTGTACCACAGGGACTAGCCTAGGGTAGTGATTCAATAAATCTTGACTGGATGAACACGTACTCTCTACGTATTACCCTCGACACCACCTGAAGACAACAGTGATTCATTGCAAGGTGAGATTTTGGAGTTTAAATTATTAAGGGAATTACTGTGTTACAGGCATCACAGAGTGAAGCCTTCACACACATTGGCTGGGCCGACTCTCTAGGTGGGATAGATAGCATTGCTAATATATTTGAAATTGCTGACCCTAGTAGTAGGGGCCAGATCTCAATAACGCTTCTACTTGAAATGTGAAAACTTTTCATTGCAGGAAAAGTGTCCATTAATCTGGTGTTTCAGGAACACAAGCATCTTCCAGAATGCCTCTGCTAAAATCAGTCCATTATGGTGTCCTCAATAATTACTTGAACCAATTAATTGCCCAGCTGGCAAAAATCTCCTTCCTCCTAAATCTTTTCTCTTGAATCACCCTAAGGGTCTCGTGAGTTCAGAAATGCATGTGATTCCTTACTCCTTTCAGTCTGCAACAAAGGAGAACTACAGAGACTTTAAGAAACCTTTGACTCTGAAACCAATTCTGTGATGTCCCCCAGCAAGATAAAATGTTGTGACTGCTCACGGTTCCTTTCAGGATAAGAGAGGAGGCCCGCTAATCATTTGGAAGGAAGTTGTGATGCCATTAAAGTCTCCTGGGTGGTCCATAGGGAGCTGGCACAGACGTCGGATTCTGCAGCTCTGGCAATTTTGCCAAGAGAATTCCAGCAGGCCCCGAAGCTCAGGAATTATGGAAGCCAAACTTACTCACCCTGAGCCTCCCTGACACAAACTCCTTCTCAGTGCCCTTAGCCAACCAGTTTTGTAAACTTCACATTTCAACATCTTTTTACCTTGTTTCCGACTACTGCCTAGAAATAGCGATGAGTGAATGATCTGAAACAGATAAGTGTGATGGATTGCTGTGATCTTTCTCTCTCTGTCTGTCTGTCAGTCCCTCTCTCTTTCTTTCCTGATAATTTTATTTCTGACAATCTCCCTAGGAGTTAACTCATAAATCATCATTCTACTTCAGAGAATATTTGTTCTCTGAGGCTTCCATCCCTCCAGGGAGAGTTTTTCTGGCCGAGATGTGAGCTGTGCAAATTGTGAAAGTGATTTAGTTTTTGCTGAAAAAGCACTATGCAAACATCACCAACGCATCATCCTTGCTATTCTGTTCAGTCTTTGGAACATTCCTTTATGCTTTTCTTGTTTGTTCCTCTTTTCTACATTTATTTTCTCTAGCATTCATAATTTGGTATTAATCAACTCTAGGAAATTTCTCTTAGGTTATTTAAATGTTACTTGGTCTTAGCCCAGGTCCGGTGAGTGTGTGGAGAGCTTCCTGCTACCCTGCGC
>NW_004524755.1:2692679-2702888 GCF_000260255.1 Octodon degus | reverse complement strand
GCAGGTGTTAGAGCTGAACCCTTTGTGTCTCTTTGGCAAGATGTTCTGCTCCTGAATCAGCTGTGTGGGTCTTGCCTCTAGCCTCCTTGCAGGGAGTTCTGCTGAAGGGTTCTGTGCTGGGCCTGCAGCCTGGGTCAAAAGAGGATCCCTTGGCCGGGGAAGTCTCACTCATATGCAGGGCCAGCGCTCCGGGTCTGTTCAGGATCCCGTGGCCTGGGTCGTCTCACTCACTCGCCGGGCCTGCGCTCTGGGTCTGTTCAGGATCCCGCGGCCTGTGTCGATTCACTCACTCGCCGGGCCTGCGTTCTGGGTCTGTTCAGGATCCCGCAGCCTGGGTCGTCTCACTCACTCGCCGGGCCTGCGCTCTGGGTCTCGCTTAGATTTTATTTGAAGATTAATTATGAAGATTTAATGATTTTCTTATTTTTTCCTATAGCATCAGTGAAACTTAGCAGTAGGTTTTCATTACTCCTTTATAATTTCCCTATCCTTACCACTTCTATATCCTCCGTTTTTCCCCACTGGCTGGTACAGTACAGTCACTAATGCGGTCCCATTGACCTAGTTGGCACCCAGCTCATCACTTGAGCGACCGTTGCTCTTCTTTCTGTATTCCAGTGACCACCAGTTATGGAGTTCTTATTGCAAGCCAGATGCCTGGCAGGTTATCTAGAGACCAGATTCATTTTAGTATCTGCAGCATCTCTTGTTGTCAACCACAAGAACTAGTCTCTGAAGTGGGTGAGAGGGGCTGCATGTGCATGAGGAGATGTCCTTTGACCAAAACTTGAAAGACAGAAGGAAAAGGGACTGCACCCAAATAAAAGTTATGTTGTGAGGCAGACTCAATGCAGTTCTCGGCCAACATCATGCAAAGTGCTAGAACTGAGCCAGCCCTTCTGAGCCATCTTGAGTTGCATCAGAGAGGCTGAGCTTCTATGCTGTGCTGTAAATCCATGAAGGGGGTGTTGAGTGGTCCATCACAGCCTCTATCAGACTTGCTTTTGGTTATATTTTGTTATATCTTCTAGTACTTAGTAATACATTTTACTTGTGCTGCAGTAGCTATTGAAACACTAGCATGTTAAACACGCTCTTTATTCCCTTTTCTCTTATTTGACTTTCACCATTTTTCCCCCTTTCTGGCTCTAACCTGTGTACTTTGACTCCCACCTCTCCTACTCATTCCTCTGTCTTTTAAAAAGTTTTTCCTGTTGTTTCATGGCTGACATAATTTGTTCTCTAGTAAATATTTGCTAAAGATTATGTAGTTCTTGGATATCTAAAAATGTTTTTATATAAACTTTATATTTGAAGAGCAGGTAGGACAGATAAAAAGTACTTTGCTCACACTTTAATTTTTTTTTGAAAATGTTTTCACCATGCTTCTTTATGCTTGTTGCTATAAGGAAATCTCACACCAATTAGATTGTCTCTCTTTTGTAAGTGATGTAGGTTTTGTTGCTATTTTCTTTTAACAGTGATGAGAACTTTCTTTTTCAATTTTAATAATCTTGCCAAGATGTGTCTCAGATGTAACAAAGCCAGATCAGATTAATTTTTCACTACATGGTGCATACAACGGATGTTTTTAATATTTGGAGATGGGTTATTATTTATGGAAAAATATTTGCTATTATGGTCTGAAAATTCATTTTGTTACATTGTTTGTTTTTCTTCTTGAGAGACTCCAGTTGTTTGCATTTTAGTTCTTCTTTGCTTATGCCCAGTTCCTTCTCTCGATGTTTTTACATCTTTCTTTGTTTGGATTGTGTTTTATTTTTATACTCTTGGTTGTCAAATGCTCCAATAACATCTTACTAATAAGGTAAATTGAAATATTGTTTTCACTTCTAATAAGAAATAAACCTTTTCTATTTCTATTCTGAGTTCAGTGTTTTAGAGCTTCCTGCCACTTTTCATATTTGTTATGAATTTTAAATTTATGATTTTAAATGTTATTTTACATCTATAAATTATTTTTATGTACTATGATATAGTTTCCTTCAAATGTTCTAATAGTTGACATTAGGGAACATTTTGAATAGCGTATATGTTTTGATTCATATTTTTGTCTTTTGTGGATTAACTGCATAGATATTGTCAGCTATTTTGTTTTCTTTTCTTAAGTTTTTTTTTTTTTTTTTTTTTTTTCCGGATCCGGGGATTGAACTCAGGCCCTTCCACTTGCCAGGCAAGCGCTTATTCTACTGAGCAATCTCCCTGGCCCCTCCTTTCTTTTCTTGTCCCTGGCTATGCCCCACTTGAGACCCCAAAATGAAAGTTTTATATGCCCAAAAATGTAAATAAGAAGAGCAAATCTATCCCTAACATCCCAACATTGTCTTCATGTGTAGGCAGGACAACAGGTCTGTCACCAGGTTTTTGCCTCCCTTCCTGTGATTTTTAATTGTATGTCAGAAACTGTAGTGAAGGACTAACTGCTCTCATCCCAAATCATTATAATTCTTGAAATTTAAAGGCTCTTTTTTCCATCTTCTCTAGAGACTCGTAAGAGTAAGATTCACCAGAGCCCAGGATTCGTTTCCTGAAAAGAACACGGCACCCGTAACCTTCCCATTGGATGAGCAGCACCTGTCCGTAAGTATTGAGTGGTTAATTGCAGAATAAGTAGTAAAATTTTCCTGACTCACATCTTTGTACATTCTCTCTATACTTCAAAGCCCTGCTCTAGTTCAAGCTGCAAAGAGGGCTGGCCCTTTCCCAAGTCCCCTAACATGATGGTCTGTCCTAGGTGTCCCAAGTGGCAGTTTGAAAACTACTTTAGTACACCCCACATCCTTGCAGTTATAAACATTTGCTTGTGATCTAACTCTAAAACTTTAAAAGTCTTGGAGATCTTCCTTTCTCCTTTTTATTTTTCTTATGAAAATGGAAACAGTGTTTCCCTTTAAAAATGAAAACTGTCTCTGTCATTGGTTACAATTTTCTCCCCCAACATTCCCTTTTCAGAAGCCAGAGTTAATAAACCAATTTGTATTCCTTTTGGAGAACTTGCAACCTCAGAATCCCATCCTTTCTATCTGAATGTTCTCATAAAAGGGTGACTCTACTGTCTGTGAACATGGAGAACAGTAATTCACAGTCCTGGTCTTGCCACCTCAGGGTGTCTTCAACCATTAAACAGTGTCAAGAGATTGTCAAAACAAAGTCAATTGAAATTGAAGCAGTAAATTTCGACCATGCTATGCCTGGAGAAGGTGAAAGAAAGGGTGTTTCTCCAAAATAAAGCAAAAGAGGAATGCGCCAGAGGGCGGGAATTATGGATCAAAACAGAAGATGAAAAATCTTTTACTCTAGCATCACCCTTGTTTTTTAAACCTGGCAAGTCTTAGAGAGACAGGGGGGAAAGAAAGTCCTAGAATTGTCAAAACATGAAGCCACATCTTGTAAGTCAGGGCCCCCTACAGCATTTCTGACAGTTTGAACACCAGCTAAAGTTTTTTTTAACACCAAATTTAACATGCACAGGCATTTCAGATCTGTCACTAGAGGCAGGATGATGTCAGTGAGAAAATCTGGTGTTGTTTCATTCTCACAAGTTTTTCAGGATCTTAAGCTGAGCCGTTGGCTGAGCATGTCACCTCAAAGAGGAGCAATAATTAGCGATCAGAGAAACAAGGCCGCTGAGAGGTTCAGAATAAAAAAAATGCTTATTAACAAGGGGGCTGTTAAAGCAAAAACAGAAAATAAATGGAGCGCTTATCCGTGTCTTTAGGAGCTCTGGAATTCTCTTTCCTGGGCCACACACCTGTGGCATAAGCAGAGAGACTTCACAATTCAGATCGTTGTCACGGTCATCGAAAAGTATGGGATGGCGTGGGTATCTTTTTATTCTAAATCACCTGCACCTTGCCCTTCACTAAAGTGCCTTCTGCACTTGAGCATTTTAATTGAAAAATGTATGAAATCTCTCTACCAATAAGGGCTTTTGAAATACATAGAGCAATAATGAGGTTCTTAAGAATCTTCATTATTCTATGCCCATTAATTCTCTGTTTCCCGTAGAGAGACGATGATCTTCTCTATTAAATGTCCCTTGCATTAACTTAGCTTTTAATTATTTTAGAATGGCTTTATGTGGGGCAGTCTGGAGATCTTATGAAGAATTTGGAGTTTCACACACTTCAGCTGTTTTCCTGTGGAAGAGTCTGCTGCTAGCCCCTGGCACCAAGTTGCTCTTTTTTAATAGTAACAGATGCCAAGTTTGATTTGTGTGACAATAATTCTGGTTAAAAAAAGATATTTTTTGGCTGCATTAAATTAGGTTACTGTCAATGGCATGCAAACAAAAACATGACATGAAAGATAGACCAGGGTTTGCCAAAGGTGTTAATTCACTGATAAAGGGCTCTGACAGTTGACTCGCTAGCAGCTAACTTAATCATTGTGGTGGTTACTTTTACGTGTCAACTTCCTGTGCCACGCTGTGTCCAGGCATTAGCCACTAATCTAGGTGGGTCTGTGAAGATGTTTCTGGATGAGATGAAAATTTGAGCTGGTAACGTGTAGAGAAGACTGTGTTCCTCTGTGTGAGTGAGCCTCATCTAAGCAGCTGAAGACCTGAATAGCATGGAAGGACTATTCCATCAAGGATGAAAGAGAAAGCCTTCTAACTGCCTTGAGCGGGAATGTGACATTTTTCCTGGTTTGGGGCCTGAATGACTTTGGGCTTGACAAGACTTCCTTTAAATACTGCTGTATCTGCTCTTTGTTCCTGGCAGCTCAATGCACACTTTAATTAAAAAATTCCTTTGCTGCACAGGAATTCAGTGAAGGCCAAGGAGAAAATTCATGCTCCTCTGTTTTCTTTTTAGTGATTAATGAAAAGCTCTACTCAGACTTAAAGTATTCACAGAATTATTTTCTTTAATAAATATCTATTGAGCTTCTAACACGTACCTGATAGCACGCTGAGTGACAAATAAGAGAATGCCCGGTTGCATCTCCTTTAGCCAGTCTCCACTTGGCTGCACACATGGGCACACCAACCTTCTTGGCTCCTGCTTTCCTCCCAGTGCTCTCACTTTAACTTTGCACTTTTACTCCTGAACTCAGGTGTCTTAATCACTTTCCAGTTGCTGGGATGAAGCACTTGATATGCACAACTTAAAACGGGAAACATTTATCTTGGCTCATGACTTTTGAGGATTCAATCCATAGTCTGCTGGCTCTACGGCAGAAGGGGCTCGGTGGAAAGGTCTAGGGAGGACTGCTGCTCACCACACCAGCCAGGAGGCAAAGAAAGAGAAAGAGGAGGGCTGAGCACAGGGACGCACCTTTCTGTGTTGTGGCTCCAGGGGTCAGCCACAACCAAATCCCTCCTCCAAACAGTGCGCCTAGCTACTGAGTGCACTCAGAGACCACTCCGCCACTGAGCACACAGCCATCACCATCCAGGGACTTTCCCAGAGCCACACCTCTGAACACCACAGCTTGAGGGGGGATTTTTAGATCTGGGCCATTGTACACTGATTAAGTTTTATGTCTCCAGAGAGTCACTGCATTTATTCACAAACTGAATTCTTTCAGCTGCATTATGTGGTCACTATACAAAGAGTAGAACACGAGTGTGCAAAGCAGCAGAGCTGCGGTCTGTAGAGACGCTGCGCTGAGCTTCCTGAAAAGGCTAACGCAAAGGGAACCCCTTACATTCTGTACATGGCTTCAAGACAACTTTCAAAAATTAGGAACTAACACCAAAGGTCCAGCAGAACTTTGTGGACAGACTGCTTTGCAGTTGTCTTTTGCTTCCTGCTTAAAAAAAAAATAAACTGAGACTGGAAATCATACAAAGTAGGATCTTGGTGGCATTTTTTAAACAGTGACCAACCATTAATTCTGGTCTCAAAAATAAAGCCTCATATGTCAAAAAGTGGACCAATGCCTGTAATTTAAACATGTTAACCATGGATCGTTTTGGAATTCTTCACTTTAAATACTTTCAAAAGTTTATGAGTGTGAACTTCAGGTGCCTCTGCTAAGAGTCCTTCCTATGTAAAATTCACAGTTCTGATGAAAGGCCACAAAAACTTGCAACTCACATATACCACAAATAACTTGTATGTAGGATACACAAGGAACCCTTGAAATTCAATAAACAAAACAAGCAGCCTAACTAAAGTGGGCAAAAGATCAGAATAGATAATTCTCCTAAGGAGAAAACTAGACGGCAAAGAAACGCGTATGAACTTTTAGCATCACATGAACACTGGTACGTATGTACCACTGTAGTATGACGTCTTTGGCTTTTTGGGGAGACTGACTGGGAGCACAGCTGGGTCAGATGCCATTTCTGTGTGCATGTACCCAGTCCCCAAGATGAATCTGAACTTCATGTATGGCAAGCAGACACTAGTAACATTAAAATTGATCAAAGTAAAAAGATTTTTCTTTGATCAATTTTGTATGCTAACATCTGTACTCTGAGCCACTGCATTCAAGACAGCGGTATTCAAGATAGTCATCACTGTTGAATACATTTCACCTTGTTTTTAAAAAATGTGTATTGTTTCTAATGTCTTATTGAAAGGAAGAGTTAAAGTTTAATTGTTTGGTCAGTCCTGCATGATCTGGTAAACATAGCAACAAATTTAATGATATAAATGTGTGGTATAACAACCATTGTTAATTTTCTATTCCTGTTTTGAAATATCATACCCATTTTTATTATATGTTGCTTTGTTTTTGTCTTTGTCTTTGTTATTTGTTTTTTCCTCTTAAAAAAAATGAATATGATGTCCAGTGTCTAGAATGTTAAAATTTGGAAGCAGCAAGTAACTTATTTTTAAAAAGTTATTTTATGAAAAAATAAAATAAAATTTTAGATGTTTGATCAAGAGGCCTCCTGCTGGACCAAGACGAGCTAATAAAACTCCACACAGTAAAGGCCTCCTGGAGAAAGGAGTCAGATGCAGTCTGTCTCTATAAAGATAAGTAACCCGTCAGAGGGACATTTAAGCTGAAAGGGAACTTTGCTGACTGGTGGAGGAAGGTCTACGGTGAGTGGCCTTCCAGAGTGAGATCCACGCGAGTGGTGCTGTCAGCTACTCTGTCATCCTCCTTTATCTCTGCTTTCATTGTATTTGCCATTGCTTGACCGTTCTGGCTTCATTCCCTCCTGCTGCGAAGACTTTCCCTCTGTGTTTGGAGAGTTGCTCAAGCAGGCATTGCTGTGGCTCCCATCACCCCTGTGGGCTTAACTCCTCTTGACTGAGTCCCGTGTTCTTTATCTAAATACAGACAGTTCTGTGGGTGACCCTGGGTTTACTCAGCACCTCCCCTTTTACAGTTTGTAAAGGCTGTAGAATATGCTAGAAATTCGGCACCCTGAGATAAGGAGGGCCTGGGCGGACAGCATGCTCTGTTCTAGACCCTCATGAAGATGGGGTTCTTTGACGTGTTACCCCGCGTGTCCTGTGGCACCGAGGCTCAGAACCCAGGAAGCCTGCCTTCAGAGCCCTCCGCCGGGGGGCAAGTGAATCCCATGTAGAAAAGCTGAGAAGCTCATCTGCACACTGTGCTTCAGCTCACCATGGTCTCAGGTGTCCTCTGCTGCTTCCTGGTGAGAGACAAACTCACTTCACGTACCTTGTCAGTGTGGGCTTCTTCCTCATTGGACTCAAGAAAGTCCTTAAGTAGTGCACAGTGAACCTACTGCACGATTGGCAGTAGGAACGGCCTTGGCCATGCTTATCAGTTCTGGTGCAGCCATAGTGGACCCATTTGGGCCGGGGGAGCTAGACCCTGATCCACCTATCCATGACTGTCTTGGGTTCAGCCTCTGGTCCCTCCATCTGCCTCTTCTCTTCCAAGGTGTTGGGTTTATATTGGGGTTTACCACCCATTCTTGTGCTGGCCAAAGGCCACCGACTGACTATTAGAGGACTTGGAATGGAGTTCTGTAGTTCATTAACTACTGATTTGGTTTTAATTTTGCTAAAAACTCTTCTTTCTTCTAGATTTTAGCTGTCTGGATATTGGACTTGACATTAGTTTATATTAAATACTTCAAATACTGAGATTCCACACTGATGACTCTACATTTTTGCCTAAGTCATATATCTGGTTATATGAATACTTTTACTCATGCAAAAGTTACAAATGTCAGCTCTACCTTTGATAAATAGGCTGGTGCTCTGTATCAATCTTGAGGTTCGAGGAAAGCTATTTTTGTTGTTATTCTGTTTCCTCGGGTATTTTTAGTATTTTAATCTGAGAAAAAGTGACTTCCATGCTTACGTAGCAAAACCCATGTTTCTTAGTTAAATCCAAATTAAACAGAAAAAATATTTATTAATCAGCAAATCATTACATCACAGGAAAATGACAGCTGCTATGTTAGCAGGTGGGGGAACGGATGAATCTGAGTGGGTGGAGCATCGGTGTGGTTTGTGTCTAGGTGGTCCCCTACAGCCTCCTGTGCACAAGCATGGGATTTGAGAAGGCCACTGGAGCACCCGAGTCCTTCTTGTTAGGAGGTACGTCTGGTGGGAAGAGGTGAGCTGCTGGTGGTATGAACTGGAAGGGTGCGTCTCCTGTCTCCTCCCTGCCCCCTCTGCTTTCAGTCTGCCACGTAAGCAGCTGTCGCCTTCACCATGGCTTCCTGGCTTGGAGTGGGCTGATTCTGCACTAAAGCTGGGGGCCAAGATGAACCTGTCCTCCTTTAAGTTGCAGATGTTGGGTATTTTGTCTTCATAACAGACGAGGTGACAGAGACAAGTGCTGAACAACCATCCTTCCTTGCACTTCAGAGACTTTTGCTTGCCTAAAGTTAATCAAGTTGAATATTGGCATTTTTAGAAAGAGCAGAAGAAAATTAACAATTATTGCCTGCTCTGTGCCAGGCACTTTGCTAAGTTCTCTTATTGGCACTTCTTAGTTACATCTTGTGACTGCTCCCTGGGGCAGATTCTATTATTTGGCCACATAGGTGGAGGTTCTGTGAAGAAAGTGGCTCCAGGTTAACTGAGCAACTGATGGCCAAGGCCGAAGCCACACGTAGGCTGACCCCAACTTAGCACAGCTTTGTGGTTCAGAGGCTTGTCCATGACACATCTTCCCCTGACCCCTGGCTTCTTGTTCTGGAAAACAGTTTAAATCTCACTCAAGGAATTAAAGTCTGTGGCAGACACGCAAGCAGAAGGCTGGAGGGAAATGTACACAGAAAGTGGCTGCTTTGTGGCAGTTAAAGGAAATTAACGACTCTGTTTAGGGATCCTCCAGCCAAGGGAAAGAGAAAGGGAATCTTGCTGGTGGCACTGTGGTCTCTTTGGAATTTATTAATATTTATTTGTAAAATATTTTTAAAAGAAGAAAGACAGAATGTATCCACAAGGCTCCCTCTCCTGTAAGGTCCATCTGGTATTCTTCAGGTATGAATGCCAAATTGCACGATTAAAATAACACTTATAAAGGGCTGTTCCTTTTATAAGTTGAAAATCTGTTTGATTTTTCACACTTTCACCAAATCGATGTCTGGGGAAAGCTTTTATAAATAAAAGTATGTTCTCTGTAGCTGCGGCTTCAAGTTGTGATTAAATCAGCCCTAACTCAGTTGGAAGTTTTAAAATTTTTCCCAGGTGGGATTCGCCAGACGCTAAAATCTCAGCCCTCCTTAGGGGCTGAAATCTAAGCCTTTTCTTCTGTATTTCAGCAAATCAGTCATTTTTTCTGCTGTTAATTTCATAGTCTGCAGTCTTCTTTAAAGGTTTGTCAGTCTCAAGCCCATCTGCCCTAATCTAAGCATTCCTCTTTTCTTCTGAGTTTTTTCCTATTGCTGCCCATATCATAGGACATCATGGCAATTTTTCTACTCAGAGACTTGAACCCCTGAAAAGAGGGTCTACATCTTGCTCCTTTAAGGTCTAGTCCCTGCTGGCATGTACAGGGTACTCACCAGTTTTTCTTCCATTGAAATGATTCTAAGGGGCTAGCCAAGTAGCTCAGTGGATTAAAGCACTTGCAAGCAGGTGCAGAGGCTGGGGGTTCAATCCCCAGATCCTGCTGTGCAGGTCCTGCTCCAGGGCATGCTGAGATGGCAATTGAGACTGGGTGTGGTGGTCCGTGCCTGTAACCCCAGCTTTTGGTGGATCATTACAAGTCCAATCTAGAAGTGAAACCATGAACACCCTGTAGATCCTTCCCTAAAATACAAAAAAAAAAAAAAAAAAAAAAAAAAGTCCAAGA
>NW_004524755.1:2687324-2691323 GCF_000260255.1 Octodon degus | reverse complement strand
TGAAACAACCTGGGCGTGGTGGCACACGCTTGTAATTCCAGCCCTCTGCAGCAGGAGGACCGCAAACTTGATCCCAGACTGAGTAATCAGTGCAGTGAGGCCTTGTCTCAAAAAGAAAATGAAACAAAGCCAACTGTTGAGTACAGTAGAGGTCCTGGGTTCCGTTTCCACCACAGGGAGGAGAAAAGGGAAACTTGGATTTGAAGGAGATCTGTAGGCATCCCCTGGGAACATTGACAACAGTCGCCCTCGCTCCCCTGCCACACCCTTAACGTTATTTCGGGACTTGGGATTCAGGAACCAGACATGCATCGTTATGTCATGAAATGACATTTAAGAAATATTTTCCCAACTTCATATTACCTAGTGATGTATTTCTGGCTAATTTAAATGTCAGTATAAAAGGAGTTTTCTGTTCTACTTTGTTTTCTAAATGTCAAATGCTATTACAATATATACCAAGAAGCAACCAATTTTTCTGAAGTAATGTAGCTTTATTATCAAATACAGCCTCTTGGGATTAATCACCTGTTTAATTGACTAAGTTCTGTCTCTGCTCTGTAGAACCTGATTAATCTCTGGTCGGTAATTAAGCCACTGTCAGCCTCCATTCCTTGTTTGTTACCAAAGTTCCTCATGCGATAACACGAGAGAGTACATGTGCGCCCACAGCACAGCCCTGCGATGTATTAGAAATTCAGCCGGTGCTACTTTTTCTCTCATAAAAGGAAAACACATTTGGAATGATTAATCAGCCTTTGCCCTTTCTGCTAAGTAATTTCTTTTAAATATTCTTCCCAATCTCCACAACTCTCATCTTCATTATGCCATTCTGTTCTGAACCATGTTTTCCCCTAGCTTCTGTGAAATTACATAATCAAAAAGAAATTAAGACGGAGTTTTCAGATTTATGATGACTCAGCCCTTTGTATTCAAAATGGAAACAGGCTGGACGATGCGGGCGACCGCAGTTCTAGTCAGCTCGTTCCTGCCGGCTCGAGGCTCAACACTGGGAGAAGGAGGCAAACCCCTGTCTTGTCTTGTCTTTATTTTTTTCTTTTCTTTTATTTTCATTTCTTCAACCTTTATTGTATGAATAAAAGAACACTTGAGACAATTTAGCTCAATTTTAATAAAATGCTTCCCAAGCAATAGTTTGATCAGGTACCCAAGGTTTAAATTATGAACATTGACAGTGCCCGTTTATATAACCATGCTTTTAGTTATAAAGGACTTGACCATTTTCTAATATTAGCCTATTTTCTCCACTGCTTATTCACATATGCCCATTAACAAATGGAGTGCTTTCGGTTACATTTATTAGTTTGTGAGTGTTTTCTGGAAAACTGCAGTATAACAAAAAAGGAAGTTTACTGCCTGATTTCTGCAGTCGAAGGGTCTAGAAGGGTGTGAAGAGACAAGCCCTAGGAAAGCTAATCTCTCTAGCCTTTGGGGAGAGAAGAGAGGGAGAGAGAAAGAGGAGGCAGAAGGAGAGGGCGAGGGCAGGGAGGGAAAGGGAGCCCGCGAGCGTGCACGTGTGCGCCAGAGGAGAGGTCCAGTGTGCAAGCCACCTTTTTCTCCCATGAAGAATAATGCTGTGTGGGTCGTCTTTGGAACGCCTTCCTTTGCAAACCTCCTCTGTGCATCTCCAGCCTTGAGACCATCTCTCTGTCTTTGGCAGCTTTGAGATGATTTCACTTGCTCCCAGTTCAGGAAGGTGTTCGTGAATTTAGCGTTTATGCTGAGTACCTCCCTTCCTACGAGGAAATTAATATTGTGGCAGTTATTACCAGATTCCGAATGAAGAATGTGACAGTATATTAGGGAATACCAGCCGCTAATAGAAATTAGCATTAATTGACTGTCTAGTGTGTTCCAGGTATTATTTTGATCTCTTTACATGTCTTACATAACTGAATCCTGAGGTTCTTCACACTTGACAACTTCTAATTAATATTATCTCCATTTTAAATGTAAGAAAATGAGGAACAGACAATTTAAGTCGTTTTCTCAAGGTTGCATGCTAAGAGGTAGAGCTGCACTTCAAGCCCCAGTGATCTGACGCTGCGACCCAGCTTCTTATTTTCCTCTAGTGACAGCAATTGCTGGTATATTTTTCACTACTGGGATCAAAGTTTAAATAGCCAGTGGAGGGGTCGGTTAGATGCTCACAGGAAAATACCCTCCAGGAGCTCTTTCCAAGGAGCTCAGGAAAGGCAAGCGAGGTCCAGGCAGCGTGCTCTGGGTAGGCGGTGGGTGCCAGCTTTCAGGAGCTTTTGAATGCTGACTTTCGGGAGCCCACATTTTCAGCACACCCCGATCGCACTCATGATGGGGACCTGGTGCCTGTGCAGAATGCATCTCATTCCTTTCACCTCCTCTTCCCTCAGGTCGCTTTCCCATCCTTTCTCTTGCTGAGGCGTCTCACATTTGCAGAAGATCTATCTCCTTGTTTCCTCTTATCCATCTTTTATTTTCCAGTTTCATTCTCTCATACTTTGGGTCTCTCATACAAGAGATAGTAGGCAACACCTAAGCTTCTCTGTCTGACTTATTTCCCTTGCCCTTACCATCTCAACCCACATCCATTTTCTTACTAGCGTCTCAAGTTTACCCTTCTTTATGCAGAGTGGTATCCATCACGTGTAGGCACCCCATTTCTTCATTATTTAGCCTTTCTTGACACCTAGCTTTATTCTTCTAGGCATAAGGTGCTTGCCCTTCCATGCCCTCCAGACTAGGATGAATTCTGTGGCCCAGCCCAGGTAATCTGAGCATAAGAATGCCTGTCACTTGAAGGCAGGGAGGCTTCATTGTGGGCTGCTTGACTGTCTGACTTTTCCTGGTCAGAGAAGCAAGGATCAGCACGATGGGGTATGGTGTGGTGAGGCTGACGAAAGCAGGAGAGGGCGCCCATGTGGAGATTGGCCTGTATGGAGAGCCAGCTGGGTCTGGAATGCTCTTTGGCAGAAAGAAGACCAATGTGGTTTCCAGCTTCAGTAGTTGAGGGTTTCCTTGTCACAGTACTATAACTTGGTGGTGCACAATAACATGCATAATGGGGCTGGAGAAATTGTAACCACTTAAGGATTGATCAGCAAGGGTAATTTGCCTTCCCTGGAAGAGACGTGCTTGTCTTAGTAGCCCACGGGCCAGTTCGGCTGAGGAATCTTTCCTCACAGGTGGCATTGCGGACTTGCTTGCAAAGGGAAAGCGTGTGAGCGTTACATAGCTCATGGCCATGTGACATTTACCAGTCCACTTACCTGTCTTTATTCCAGTAAGATTAATAGAAATCTTGCAGGGTAAGCCTTTTCATAAGACACAGATCATTTCTTCTTGTACACAAAGAATAATCAGCACTCACAGCACTCCTCATCACATCTCTTCCCTGAAGATCATTTCATATCTGTAAGTTTAGTCTTCCTTTTTTTTGTGAAGGACTCATATTTTCTTGCCACAGACCTCCTTAGTAACTAATGTGTTTCATCTTCCAGTAGACGGAGATGGTTTTGTGTGTGTGTGTGTGTGTGTGTGTGTGTCCCTACATCTGGCTGTATTCTCACTTTTAAAAGGGCTTTATTATAGAATAAAATTGTGTCAACTTAGACTGTACTCATTTGTCCAGAGGATACTAAATCTTCCTTTCCACATAGTACATTTTTTAGAGCTAGCTTTTTATCACTATGATAAAATACCTGAAAAAAACAACTTGTAGGAAGGAAAGTTTATTTTGGCTAGAAGCTTTAAACCACGGTTGCTGGATGGTGTTTGGGCCTGTGGTGGGGCAAAACACAGAGGTGGGGAGCCTGGGGTAGAGCAAAGGCTGTTCACGGCACAGCAGCCAGGAAGCAAGGCGAGAAACAGGATGGGGCTGGGGTCCTTGTCACCTCCAAAGACACGGCCTTCTGCCCCCGATGCCCTATCATGAGGACCCACCTCCTAAGATTCACCTCCTCTCAGTAGTGCCCCAGGTTGGTGGCCAAACCCTCAACACCT
>NW_004524755.1:2681694-2685971 GCF_000260255.1 Octodon degus | reverse complement strand
TACATAATATGATAAAAAACATTTAAAAATTAGATTATATTTTAAAAATAGGATAAAGAATTCTATGCTTCTCATATGGAGATGGTTTTTTAAAGTCCCAGAGAGTTCACCGCTTATGGAAGCCGAGGGGTTTCACCTCAGGAGTTAGGTCATCCTTTCAAGTGAGCGCTGTTGGTGTCAGCACCACGAGGAGTACTTCAGGGGAAGGTGCGCCGTCCTAGGGTCGGTGTCAAGCTGTAAGTCTGCTCTCAGCAAAGCTTTGCTGTGTAACTTTGCATGCTTCCTCTAGGTCTGGCTGCCTGGAGTTTGTTACATGCTGGATCATAACATCTTTGACACTGTGTGGGCTTGAACTCTGCATCACGTACATTTGCTGTAATCTCCACCCCTACACAAGTGCTCACCCTGCTATTCCCTTTTTTAGCGGTGTCTATGCTTTCAGAGATGCAAATCTCACTTCATATCCAGCTCTGTCTCTGCTAACATATTTAACCCTAACCCTTTGGCTAGCAATAACCTAGGATTACCCTGCTACACATGTGTAAATTCCAACATGACAACAGAACAACTCTGTGACTCTGGTGCAAGAGGACGCAGCTCCCTTTGCACCCATACAGATGGTCTTCACTTTGCAACAGAGTGAGAAGTGCTCTAGCAGGTGCTCTGTATACCTCTTGGAGACAGCCTGAGCACATCTGAATTTCCAAAGGGCCACCAAGGTGACTTCCATCGGCCTTGTGGAGGCACCTACATGACAGTTAAAGAAAGAACTCCGGTGAACTACTAAAGAGAAGGCTTTCTCACAGTTGTGTTCCTTATTTCATTGATTGGCAGATGCCTTAAGAAGTTTGGTGAGGGTCTTCAGGACACTTATTTTTAAGCTTTTCATAGCATCCAACATGGTTCTCTTTTCTTTCTTTTCTAACACTCGTCTTGTCATATTTGTACATCTTCTCAATCGACTTGAAATTCTCTTGTGGAACAAATGAATGCATGAATAGGTACCAAAATAAAACTATTGGCTATTTTTCTCCAGAGTCTCAGTGTGCACGTTTGCCTATTGATTAAAAACATGTCCATCTCACCTACTCACATTAGTAACATTTCTCATATCCTTGGTATTGCAGTGGTAAAAGAAACTATCTCCCAATTTAAATTACTTTGATTATTGAGTGAATCCTTTCCATCTGTTTTGTATTTACTTGTTTTCCTTTAGAATTCTCATTTTCTCACCCTGTAAGTTCCTTGTAAGATCTTTGATGAAGTGTTCTTAAAATTTGTATTGTTTTTGCCTTAGAAATATGTAGCCGTCGTATTACTATTGCAATTTTTCCACCCAAATCCCTCTTGTAATTGTGTTTCTGTTGTTTGTACTATTGGAATTTAGTCTTTCATTTATTAAAGCTGTTGAAATCTCTCAGGAACCTATTGCTGTCATCACTGGGAGGATGTAGAATAGGTTAGGCATTGCCAATTAGGTATTCAGTGTGTGGTTAGAACTGCCAACCCCTCAGATGTAGTTTTCTAAGGGCTTGGTCTATCAGAGGATGACATTTTACCATATATAAAGGGAAGCCTGCATATGACTATGTGGCTTCATCTTTCAGAGTGATAACACAGCAACAGCTTTTGTTAGTTTGCAGGAACCAGAAACAGATTGAATTCTTGGCGAGATGTGAAGAAAAGGCTTCACAAACTCAGCTGGTTGTAGAGCTCCCTGTGCAGCAAATGTTACTGGAGGCAGAGCCTGAAGGGGGGCTTTGCATGCTGTGAACAACACATCCGCAGCAACAGCCATCTTTTCACAGGTCTGGCAGAGAGAGAAGAACATGCCAAGGTGGAGATCCTGGGGAAGAGGGCTATTAAGCGCTGCCAAACTGCTTTCTTTTCTAAATGGAACACTTAGGAACAAGCAATAAAAAGTACATCAACACCCGTGTCACCACTTTCCTCTTGTTATGGAAGGTGAGGACATTTACAACAAGGTTACCCAGACATTTGAGCATTATTTCACTGCATGCCTAGCTGTTGTGGAAATAAAAAGGATGACTTAGATGCAGATTCCATGATACAGTTGGATGAACCAAGTCTGTTTAACTTCCCTATCAACAACCCATTTGATAATTTTAGATGTGTACACTCTGCTGCTTCATGAGCTGCCCCCTGCCACATGGCACTTATTTATCTTCACTGCTCATTTGTTTATCATCTAAACATTTATTATCTCTTAAATAGGGAGTTACTGTTTTTATTTATGGATGGTTTTTTATAATATCTATTGTCAGTACAAGAAAATGCATGTTAATTCCTTTCTCATGAATATTTATGGTTCTCTTAACTTGACAGCTATAGAAATGAAATTGGCTATAAGCGGGCACGAATTCTAGGGTTGAAATGTCTAAGTTGAAGTGTCTTCAGGATCTTCTCTTTCTCCTTCTCTCTCCTTTTAGGGCTTCATGTCTTTACAGCTGTCGTTGTTGGAAGTCTTCCTCTACATGTCAGCAAAGGAGACTCCTGAAAATTTCTGGCTTATATGAGCCACCCAAATTTCAGTAACATAAGGATGCAAAGAGTCTCCAAGAGACCAAATCCTCTAGACAGGTAAAGATGGGGCTGCATAGTGGGCACACTAATCACAAGATGGAAAATAAGTCACAAAAGGGGCTCATTGAATGCTACAAAGAACGTGTAAAGGAAAACAGAGCCTTTGTGTTCACTTACACTAAATCCTAACAGCAAGAAAGACAATGTTTCCATAACTACAATTGAATGTAATGATTGTGATAGAAATGTTTCAAAATGCCATAAGGTGATTATTACCCTGATATGGTAGAGTAAACCCCAACAGGGCTTCCCTTTCTATGAATGACAACTTCAAGGTCTGCAAAAAATGCAGACATAGTAGAGCATGCACAAGAGAAGGCAGATTCTGGAGAAGGGTCAACACTTACAAGTAGGAAAAATAATAAGGAAAAATAGTTCATCATTGCAGCTGTTAACCTGAAAGCAGCTAAAGACTAAACTTGTAATAAAAAATATAATTTATGATTGAAGAACTTTTGGACAGCATTCAGTGAAATCACAGCTGTTGGAAAGTAAGAAAGGATCCAGGAAAAGAAAAAATAACGAACAAGAAAAAGCAAATAAATTCTTCAAATAAATTCTGCCTAAATAGCTGGCTAATTATGGAATCCCAAATTTTAACCATTGAATGATAGTTTTTCTCTTAAATTTAACCAGGTTAAGTATTCACAAAAGCAAACAAAGAATACTTACTCTGAAGTATAAAAGAATATACTACTTTATGTTGAAAAATTATTTAACATTTGAAGGACTAAGAAAATGTGTCTATCTTCAAGAAAGTAAACAATTGACCAAGACCGACTAGAACGTGGATTTCAAAGCTGTGAGTGATGATGTAAAGTGAGACAGAAGGTTCACTGATTGGGTTGTTAAGATATAGTGATGAAGGAGAAAGCCTAAATGAGGACTTCAGGCATCTCTGGACAGTCTCAAGTCTGATATGTACAGTCAACACCTTGAAAGATAAGAGAAATACAATGGACAAAAAAAGACACAAATGCATAAGGAACAAACAGAAAGGTAAGTTAAATTTCAAAATTTAAACAAAGAAAATGAGAAGACATCTGTACAATGGCAGGAAACATTTGCAGCCTTCACATATCTGCTTAGTATCCCCAATATAAAGTGCTCTTCCAGCTCAGTAGTATATAAAAGGATAAGCAAGATGTGTTGTATAAAGGAATACTATTTGGCCATGCAAATAATATTAAGCACTAAAACATGCTGCAAAAGAGATGAACCTCAAAAACCTTATGCTAAGCAAAAAAAGCCAGACCAAATAAAGCCACATTTGGAAAATTCTAAGTTATGAGAAATATGCAGAATGGATAAACCCATGAAAAAAAATAAACTTGAGGCTTTTATAGATAAATGATTGTAACTAGAGACCGTATTCATAAGTGAAATAAATCAGACCCGCATGTATAAATGTTGTTTTGTATCCTAGTGTAAGAACCTAAAAGTAGAGATGATCCGGAGCCCTCCGGATCCTGAACAGACCCAGAGCGCAGGCCCAGGGAGTGAGTGAGACGACCCAGGCTGCGGGATCCTGAACAGACCCAGAGCACAGGCCCGGCGAGTGAGTGAGACGACCCAGGGCCTGCGGGATCCTGAACAGACCCAGAGCGCAGGCCCGGCGAGTGAGTGAGACGACCCAGGCTGCGGGATCCTGAACAGACCCAGAGCGCAGGCCC
>NW_004524755.1:2668914-2679631 GCF_000260255.1 Octodon degus | reverse complement strand
GGGGTGAGTGTCAGCTCAGCTCACCCTAAGGGCAGGGCTGTTGCGGCCTGTGGTGCAGAGGATCAATCCATGATCCCCTGTATCTGCCTACACTTGCTTAAGTAGGTACTTTAGACTGCTGAGCTATCTCACTGGCCCAAATATATATTTCTGAACTTGGGACTTTGAGCTTGCCAGGAAGGTGCTTATGCCGTTGAGCTATCTCCCCACCCACTACGCTTTTATATTTATACAGCAATGTATGAGATTTTCAGTCTGTGTACATTTAGGTGGTGCTTGGTGTACTTGATCCTTTTATTTTTAGCCATTCTACCAGGTGTGCTAGAATCTTTTACTAAGGGTTTAATTTGTAATTCCTTGATGACTAATGATGTCAAGCCTCTTTTGGTGCCTGTACATCTTTTTTGGTTAAGTGTTCATATCTTACAACCATTGTTGAATGATTTGTTTCTTAGTGATTTTTGAGCATACTTTATAGATGCTGGATATGGTCACCTAATATGACCCAACATTAATAATTTACTAATCTTTGCCTTTTCATTCTCTGAATATGATTTTTAAAGATTTTTTTTGGGGGGGGAACTGGGGATTGAACTCAGGCCCTTGCCAGGGAAGTGCTTATTCCACTGAGCCATCTCCCCAGGCCCTTAAAGATAATTTTTAATTTTGAAGATAATTCAGTTTAGGCAGTTTTTCGTTTTGATGAGAAATCTAAAAATTGTTTTCTTAACCTAGAGTCACAAAACTTTTCTCCTGCATTTTCTTCTACAATTTTGTACATTCACCTTGAATTAAATTTTTGTACATTTGAATGTGGAGAGATAGGAATAGAAGTTATTCTGTGAATGAATGTCCGTTGGCACGTGTCTGTATATGTCTGTGAACCCAATTTCAACAGCATCACTTATTGAAAAGATTTCTCTTTAGGCCTCCTCTGGAGACTTGTGTCTTTGCACTGTTGTGAAAAATTAGTTGTCCACGTGTAGAGAAGTATCTTCCTGTACTTTTCATTCTGTTTCACTGATGTAGTTGTTCACTTTATGTCAGTATGATTGTGTTGATTATTATAGCTTTGTAAGTCCTGAAATCAGGTAGCATTAATACTACAATGTTGTGTTTCAAAATTTATTTGGCTACTCTAGGTCATTTTTGCTTTTATATGAATTTTAGAATCAGTGTGTCAATTTCTACATTGTGAGACTTTAGCGTACCCATACTGCTTGTGTACATCACTTTAGAATAAATGGCACTGAGTTTTAAAATAAAAAAAGAACCTAAAAATAAATAAAATATGAAAGGTACAATAGGTACTGTGAAAGGGAAAGAAACTTTTTAAAGGAAAGGAACAGCTGGAACGAGGGAAAGGACAAAAGAAAGGAGGGAAAATATATATGTATATACATGGGATAGCTTGGAGAATTGTACTGCTGATTTCTGCTGGTCTATTGAAAGAAACAGATAATGTTTAAATTTTTTTTTCTTTTTTTGTTTTTGACCAATTTCGCATGCTTATATCTGGTAATCTGAACAACTATTTTGAAGACAACAACATACAATATTTCAATGATTGTTGAATTCCTATCATTTTGTTTAGTGAAATTCTGTATGATTTCTATTTTTGTTTTCTTTTTTTTTTTTTTTTTTTTTACTATTTTTTATTCTCTTAAAAAAAAAATAAAAAAGAAACAAATGTAAAAAATGAAGACTAGTGGTTGTCAGGGGCCAGATGGAGAATGATTGACTAATGGGTATGGGATCCATTATGGGGGCTATTTTGAAACCCAGTAAAAGTCATTGTCACACAACACTGTGGCTATCACAGGTCTGAGTTCCTGACAAGGGTACTTCAAAGGATGAGCGATTGCTCAGAGTCTATGTCCAGTTTTAGCTCCAAGATGCCCAGAGGGCCTGTTCTACTGATATCCCTCTGTGTGAGAGAGAATCAGGCAAACATCCCCAAACTGAAGCCTCTGTGGCTTTTATCGATAGAAGAAGGAAGCAAGAATAAAAGAAAAAGAAGACAGTCTGTACCGGAATTCATGTACAGAACACAGAAAGACAGCAAAAGGACAGTGTGGTCTGCTGTACGACTGACCTTAGACCTAATCTAAGTAATTAGTTCGAACATGGGGAGGAAAAAGCCAGAGAATACATTCTTTAAGGTGACAAGGTTTGATTCTACTTGAACTGTTGTCCTGTAGGCTATCCTTTAAAATTACCATGTGTTCCAGAAGGCCTGGGTTGTGGTTGCAAAGGTCACTTACCTCTGCACATCCTTCTCACACATACCTCTGGCTAATGCCCCCACAGTCACAAATGCCACAGTAGTGATTTGGGTTGGAAATGTCCCCCAAACACTCATATGTTGAAGTCTTGGTTCTGAGTGGAGCAGTGTTGACAGATGGGGCTTTAGGGAAGGGACTGGGTCAGGAGGAGATCCAATGTGATCAGTTGATGAACCCACTTATGGGCCCATGATGTAGTAGGTTTTGGAAGAGGAGCTTTGCTATAAAGACCAGCTCTTTTTGCTTTTTGGCTGCCATGGTGTAAGCAGCTTCACCCCTTTTTGTGCTCCCTGCCAGGATTTTCTGCCTCACCACATGCCTAAAGGCAATGGAGCCTGAACATGGATCCGAACTGCTGAAATTGAGCTGCAATGAAAGTGTCCACTTTAAGCTTAGTTTTCAGGTATTGTGGGAAAGCAATAGAAACCCGCTTACCTCACTCACCAGGGGTAATCCAAAACTATATAAGTTGCACTATTAAAGTAAAAATGCATTCCAGTAAAATGCACTGGCATCAATCCCTGTAAAATACACCCCCTCACTTCAGACATGGTTATCAAATCACTCTTGCCACTTTTGAAACCACTGTGAATGTCTTTTTTTATTTTCAAGAGAGAAAAACAATGATACAGAATTTCAAAACAAGATTGGAAACTAACAATGGTTAATATATTGTATATTGTTATCTTCAAGGTAGTTGCCCAGATTAGAAGATATAGGCATGCAAAATCAAGCAATCTAAGCACAAACCACTCTTTTTATGACTATAAATGAATAAAAATTAGTAGTATAATTATCTTAGCTATCTTGTGTGTGCATGTGTGCAATATATATACATATTTTTTTTATTTTTGAAAGAGCATAAAGTAGAATTAAAACAAAATTTACAAGTGATACATAATTTCACTTAACAAAGTAATATGATTTTCACAGTATTTGTTATAATACATAGTGTTGTCTTCCAACAAATTACTCATATTATCAGATATATGCATGTAAAATTGGAAGAAGAAAGAAAAAGCGAAATAAATATGTAATAACAGAAAAAGTACAATTGAAAAAAAGAGGTGAAACAAATTAAAGCACTAACCATGAGACATTAACTGCTTCTTTCCTAAGACCAGCAGAAATGCACAGTACAGTTATCCAAGCTGTCGTGCTTACATACATAGACAAATATCTTTCTCCTATTCCCTTTCTTGTCCTTCTCCTCAACTTGACAAATACTGGAGAAGCTGTGGAGGAAAAGGAACTCTTCTGCATTGTTGGTGGGAATGAAGACCGCACAACTACTATGAAAATCATTGTGGAGATTCCTTAAAAAGCTAGAACTGGAGATTCCACTCAATCTAGCTATTCTTCTTCTGGGTTCTTTTCCAGAAGAACTGAAAACCTCTTACCACAGTGATATATGCGCACATGTGTTTATAGCAGTGCAATTTATCATAGCTAAATCCTTGAAACAACCCAGATGCCCATCAACTGAAGAATGGATAAAGAAGATGTGGTATTTTCACATAATGGAATATTATTCAGCTATAAAGCAAGATAAATTTGAGTCATTTGTCAGTAAGTGGATGCAACTAGAGAACATACTCTTAAGTGAAATAAATCAGACCTGTATGTGTAAGCATCATATTGTCTTCTTAGTGTGAACCTGAAAGAGAAAAATGGAATCTGAAGGGTACACTAGACACTGGGGATTGGAAATGAACTTATTCAAAAGGAAAGAGTTACTGAGTTGAGTTGAGGAAATATATATATATATATATTTTTCTCTTTTCTCCTAGTTCAATTGTCCTTTCCTTTTGAGCAGTTTCCTTCTCTTTCACAGTATTTATTGTACATTTTGGATGTTTACTCTTTCAGTTTCTTAAGCTAGGGAGACTGATGTGTACACATGTGAGTCTGATTTATTTCACTTGCGAGTATGTTCTCTAGTTGTATCCATTTACCTATAAAAGCCTCTAGTTTGTCCTTCATATCTGAACAGTACTCTGTTGTATAAAAATACTACATCTTTCTAGACTCATGTCTATCACCTTGCACTAAAGTCATGGATCAAAGCTAAATACTAAAACAGAAACACTAAGTCTATTGGAAGATAAAGTAGGTAGAAAGCAGAGAGTTTATGAATCAAAGCCAAACTATTTGGGAGAGTACTTCAAAGAATCAACAACTGGGATTTCATCTTGTTAAAAGGCTTTTGCACAGCATAGCTAAAGAAATCACCGACAGCATGAATAGAAAACCCACAGAGTGGAAAAATTTTAGTCAGCTATCTCTCAGAAAGAAGACTTCTATCTAGAACATATAAATGATTGAAAAAAATCGGACCTCTCCAAATCCAAAGACCCAATCCAAAAAATGGGCATCTAAGATAAATACGTACTTCCCTGACAAATAAATACAAATAGCAAAGAAATATATGGAAAATATGTTCAACATCATTGGTCACTTGAGAAATATAAACTAAAACAACATTGAGATTTCATCTCAGTCCAGAAAGAATGGCTACAATGAAGAAATCAACCAATAACAAATGCTGGCAGGTCTTTGGAAAAAGAAACCTTCTTCACTGTTGGTGGGAGTGTAGGCTGGTGCAACCACTGCAGAAATTCCTTAAAAGACTGAGTAGAGATCCCATCTGACCCAGCTATACCCCTTCTGTGTAGCTTCCCAGAAATACTGAAAACATTGTAGCACAACAATATATTGGCACCCATGTTTATAGGAGCACAATTTGTAAATCTTGAAAACAACCCAAATACCATCAACTGAGGCATGGAAGTCTTTCTTTTTTTCAGGAGGATTTCTGCAAGTTGTGTTAAAAAATTCAATGAACATTGCAGCTGAGTGTCACCCAATGTAAAAGCAGGTTTGTAAAGCTAGTTTGTATCCTCACTGACCTTATTCACTAGATCTTCTACTTCCCTGAACTAAAACTGACCACAAAAGGTAAACATTTTGAATAGGTTCAGGACATCAGAACTCATCTAAAGACACAAAGGAGGACTTCCAGAACTGCTTCAGAAAGAAGCAAGAGTGATAGGATAAGAATGATAGTACTTGAAATGAGAGGGTAGTTTTGAGGAATATTAAGACAACTTGTCTTTTATTGTGACATTTTAAAAAAGCTAAACACACCATATTTTTCTCTTTTTTGCATTTTGTTTTTCTTTTGGAAAAAATTTTAGTTAATTTATTAATATGTTTGCAATACGAAATAATTACATTCATCTTGGGGAACTCATGATATAATGTCTCGTCTTTAAAATTTTTTTTAAATCTTTATTTATTTGGTACACGGTCATGCTATGCAGCTGAGACTCACAGTGATCCTCCTGTCTCAGCCTCTCCAGCTCTGGGATTACAGGCGTGCACCACCGTGCTTGGTTTCTGTGGCCAACTTGGCAAGGGCTGCCATGGCATGCGGTACTGGGATCAAACTCGGGTCCTTGTGCTTATCAGGCAAACATTTAAGCCACTGAACTGTCTCCCCAGCCCTCACCTTAGTCATTTTAATCGCTCTTTCTTTCTCTGCATTTCAGTTTTTCCCATTCCTAAATCCCCTTTATCTTTCCATAAAGTCTACCCACCTATTTTCTATCATCTATCTTTTATTTTGGCCTTTAAATTATTGATATTTTGGATTTTGTATATAGTGGAATTCATGCTATACTGAGCTTTCTGTATCCAGTTTATGTTATTTATAATTATGGACTCAAAATGCATGCATTTTCTTACACTAGATCAAATTTATCCTTTTAGATGACAGAACAGTACCCCATCACATATATGTCTTTTATCCATTAGTCTGTTGATGGACCTATAGGCCATTTTTAAGATTTAACTATTATGAGTTGTGTTACTATAAATGTGAGTACTGGTATCAGTGCAATATCGTTTCTTTACCTCTTTCAGGAAAATATCCAGAAAAGGTAGGGTGGGATCAAATGGAAGTTCTATGTATTTTTAACTTTTTGAGGCATCTCCATATAGTTTTATTGCACTAGTTTACGTTCTAATCAACAAAACAGAAAGTCCATTTCCTCCTACATTTGTTGGTTTTTCAGAAAGCAATTCTCTCTTGAATAAAATGAAATCTCAATGTTGCTTTCATTTGCACTTCTTTAGTGGCCAAATATGCTAAATATTTTTTCCTATACCTATTAGAATTTGGACTTCTTTAGAGAAGTGTCTATTCATGTCAGTTGTTCAGTTTTTGATTGGGTCTTTAACTTAGGAGTTTGAATTTTTGAAATTCTTTATTATGTTCTAGCTACTGGCCCTATGTCCAAGCAGCAGCTGGAAATTTTTTTAATATTCTATAGGTTGTCCTTTCACTTTGTTGCTTCTTTTGCTGTGCTAAAGGTTATTAGTTTGATAAAACCGTATTTGATGATTGTTGGTGTTAATTCTTTTATTTATTTTATTTTAAAGGAAATTAAAAATCAGAGAAATATTAAAACTACATAATTTCAAATCAAGAGGATTGAGAAGCAACAATAGTAGCTATTTTGCAAATTGTTATCTTCAAAGTAGTCGTTCAGATTACAAGGTATGATTGTGTAAAATTGGTAAAAATCAAAAGCATTTACTCTTCCTTACACTTTATACAATAGAGCACTACTCAGCTATGAAGAAAGATAAACTCGAGGCTTCAATAGGTAAGCGGATGCAACTAGAGACTATGCTTATAAAGTGGAATAAATGAGACACACATACATAAACATTGTATTGTCTTTCTCTTATGAGAAACTGAAAAGTGAATGAAATCCAAAAGATACAATAGATATTGTGGCAGGGAAAGAAACTGCTAGGAAAGAAGAAGGGGAATATATATATGATAACTAAAGTAATTATTGTTGGTGTTAATTCCTGTTCAATTAGGAATTCTGTTCATGAAGTCTTTTCCTATCCAAGCATTTTACCTATTCTATTTTCTAACAAATTTAGTGTTTCCACTTTCATATCTAGGTCTTTGAGCCCCTTGGAATGTATTCTAGTGGAGGTTGAGAGATATGGGTCCTCATTCATAATTCTGCATGTGGATACCTGTTTGCCCACTACCATTTCTTAAAGTAGCTATATTTTTCTCCATTACAAGGGTTTTGGTGTATTTGTCAAAGGTCACACAGTTGACAGTACCTAGGGTTGTTTCTGCTTCCTCAGTTTTGTTCCATCCACTGGTACCACGCTGTTTTTATCACAGTTGGCATACAATATAACTTGAAATCTGAGATTATAGTGTTTACTGCGTTGCTCTTGCGCTTGTGATTGCTTTGAATATTCTGTGTCTCCTTTGGATTCTCATAAATTTGAAAATTGTTTGTTGTTAGTACTGTGAAGAATGGTAGTACTGTTAGTATTTTGGTAGCACTGCTTGGTAGTACTGTTGGTATTTTGATTATGATTCCATTAAATCTGTGTGGCTTTTCTTATATTATGGAGATTTTGACAATATTGTTTCTGACTACCCAAGAACAGAGATGTATTTCCATTTTCTAGTGTCCTCTTCAATACCTTTTTTCAAAGTACTATGATTTTCATTATAGAGGCCTTTCATTACCATTTTAAAGTTAATTCCTAAGTACTGTGTTCATCTTTGAAACGACTGTGAATGGGATTGTTTTCTTGATTTCTTTCTTGGTTGATTTATTTTTAGTGTACAGGAATGCAACTGATTTTTGTGCGTTGATTTTGTATCCTGCTACTTTGCTGATTTTTCTTTTCTTTTTTTTCTTTTCTTTTCTTTTCTTTTTTTTTTTTTTTTTGTGGAACTGGGGATTGAACTCAGGCCCTTGCACTTGCCAGGGAGGCACTTATTCCACTGAGCCATCTCCCCAGCCCCCTAAATTTGTTTAGTAGTTCTAAAAGTTTTCTGGTGGAATTTTTTTGGTCTTCTATATAAGGTATCAGTAATATATGGTAACAGTGGTCTGACTTCCTTTTCTATACATATCCCTTTTTATTTCTTTCTCTCTAGCTTAAATTTGAAGTAGCATGTTGGACAGTAGAGATGAAAGCGGATACCCTTGTCTTATTCATTGTAGAGGGCGCTTTCAGTTTTCTCCTGTTTTATGACATAACAATGTGTTTGTTTTTAATGGCTTTTATCAGCCTGAGATAGCATCCTTCTATGCATATCTTGGGCAGGTTTTTGTCATAAGTAGATGTCAGGTTTTTCAAAGGCCTCTTCTGTATCAATTGAAATGATCATGTGATTTTTTTCCCTTCTTCTTATTTATGTGGTGTATTATGTTTATTGATTTACTTATGTAGAAGCATCCTGACATCGTTGGAGTAAAACTAACTTGGTCATGATGTATCATCTTTTTGATTGTTGATTGCATTGTGTCAACTATACCTTGCTGAGGATTTTTGAATCTGTGTTCAATAAGGAAATCAACCTATAGTTTTCTTTTGCCTTCAAGTCTTTGCATGGTTTTGTTATCAAGATAATATGAGGTTATAGGAACTAAAAAATTTCATGAAAAGTTTGAGGAACTTAGAAATTGTATCTTCCTTGAAGTTCTGAAGGAATTCTTTAGTAACATCATCAGACCCTAGGCTTGTTCTACTTGGTAGAATTTTTTAAATATTATTTTATTTTATTTTGTTTTGAAGAGTAAAAACAGATGTACAGACAAATAGAAAAAAGATGGAAACAGGGTAACATACAACAATGTATATGTTACAGATTTTCAAAACAGGAATAGTTAATTAACAATAGTAGTTATATTATGTATTTTTATCATCAAATCTGTTGCTCAGATTAACAGATATAGTTATTCCAGATTGGAGAAATAATTGAATATTGGCACTTGCTTTCAAGAAATCCTAATTTTCTTCCCTTGTCTTCTTTTGGGGTGGCAGGACTGGGGATTGAATTTGGGATTTTGTACTTGCCAGGCAGGTACTTATGCCACTGTGCTATCTCCCTGGCCCACTGTTTCAATTAATTTTAGAGAGAGTATAATAATTAGACATTATAAATAGTACAAATTTAGAAGACCAAGATGGGTGGCATTCAACCATGGGTTTTTTATTACACATCACTGTAGTTGCTCAGAACACAGATACCAGCATATGTTATTCAAGGTGAAAATTCTAAACATTAACTGCTATTTTAAAAAATGGAAATTATGTGTACAATCATTTCAGCCATCCTGTATCTATATACTTGCATGTTTCCTCTCCCTTCTTTTTCTCATATCTTTTCTCCTTACTCTCATCTTCATTGTTTAATCTTTAAGCTCAGTTTCTTTCCATTTAACAATATCTATTATATATTTCAGGTACTTACACAAGGGAGACAATAAGACAATACACGTGTGTCTGATTTATTTCACTTATGAGTATAGTCTCTCATTGCATCCATTTACCTATAAAGGAATCGAATTAATCTTTCTCTATAGCTAAGTAGTACTCCATTGTATAGAAATACCACATATTTTTCATCTATTCCTCAAGTGATGGGCATTTTGTTTGTTTCCAAGACTTAGCTATAACAAATCGTGCTACTATAAACATGGGTGCACAAATATCACTATGGTATAACGTTTTCAGTTCTTTTGGAAAAATACCCAGAAGGGGAATAGCTGAATTGAATAGGATTTCCAGTCCAAGTTTTTTGAGGAGTCTTTATACTGATTTTCATATTGATTGTACTACTCTACATTCCCACCACTGGAGAAGGGTTCCTTTTTCCCCACATCCTCTCCTGCATTTGTTATTAGTTAATTTCTTTATGATAGTCATTCTTTCTGGGATGAGATGTTATCTCAATATTGTTTTAATTTGCATTTCTCGAACTGCCAATGCTGTGGAACATACTTTCATGTATTTATTTGCCATTTGTGTTTCTTCCTCTGAGAAGCATGTATTCATTTCATGTGCCCATTTTTGGATTGGGTCTTTAAATTTTGGGAACTTTTTTTTTTAGTTCTTTACATAATTTAGATACAAGTCATTTGCCTGTGTGATTGTTGTGGGTTGACTTTTCACTCTATTGATCATTTCTTTTGACATGCAGAAACTTCTCAATAAGATGAGATTCCAGTTGTTGATTCTTTGCAGTTGTTCCTGTGCAGTTTGTTTTTTGTCCATAAAATGTCTGTCTACTCCTATGTCTTCAAGATTTCTACCTACTTTCTCTTCCATGAGATTTACTGTTTCTGTTTTGAAGTTTAGATCTTTAATCCATTTGACTTTAGTTTAGTGCATGGCAATAGACCTGAATCTACTTTTAGTTTTCAGCATGTGGAGAGCCAGTTTTTGCATCACCATTTGTTAAAGAAGCTATCTTTCTTCCAGTGAACATATTTGGTCCCTTTGTCAAAAATCACGTGGCTAAGTGTGTTTGTAGTTATATTTGCAACTTCTAATCTGTTGCATTGATCCTCAGGCCTGCTTTTTTTTTTTTTTTT
>NW_004524755.1:2667829-2668515 GCF_000260255.1 Octodon degus | reverse complement strand
CTTCTTCTTCTTCTTCTTCTTCTTCTTCTTCTTCTTCTTCTTCTTCTTCTTCTTCTTCTTCTTCTTCTTCCTTTGTTCCAAGCTCCTTGGACTTTGTGGTTTTTGTTGAGATATGCACTGATATTTTCCTAGACTAGCCTTCATAGGTTATTAACTATTTATCTCTAACATGTTTTAATATTCTATTTTGAATTTCTGAACTTTTGATTATGATATGTTGTGGGGTGATTTTTTATGACCATGGCTACTTGGGGTACTCTATGTCTTTTGTACTTGAGTATTGATTATTTCCTCAGATTTGGAAGGTTCTGTTTTGCTTTTGGTAAATAAAATTTTTATACCTTTTGAGTGATTGTCTAATTTTTACTTTAATCCTAAAATTCTGAGGTTGGTTTAATTCTTACTTATCTAGCATCTTTGGATTCAGCTCCTATGGCATCACTGAGTATGTGGCCTACTATATCAGCCTTGTTTTCATGTTCTGACACTGTCTTCACATTGGTCAAATCTACTCCTCACGTTGGTCAAATCTACTCATGCTTTCTATTGAATTTTTCATAGTATGGATTTTGGCTTGATTTATTTAGATTATTTCTCTTCTTCTTCTTCTTCTTCTTCTTCTTCTTCTTCTTCTTCTTCTTCTTCTTCTTCTTCTTCTTCCTCTTCCTCTTCCTCTTCCTCTTCTT
>NW_004524755.1:2660976-2667729 GCF_000260255.1 Octodon degus | reverse complement strand
CAAGATTGTCTTTGCTATTCTAGGTCTTTTCTGATTCCAAATACATTTTAAGAATGTTTTCTCCAGATCTGTGAGGTACATTGGTGGTGTTTAGAAAGGGATTGCATTAAATCGGTGTGACAATTTTGAGAGTATGACCATTCTCACAATGTTGGTTCTTCCTATCCGTGAGCAAGGAATATCTTTCCATTTTCTGAAATCCTCTTCAATGTCTTTTTTAAAGAGGGTTGTAATTTTCATTGTATAAATCTTTCACTTCCTTTGTTAGATTAATTCCTAACTATTTTATATTTTAGGCTGCTATTGTGAAGGATATTATTTCTCGAGTTTTTCTCTCAGTGAGTTTGCTATCTGTATAGAGGAATGCTACTGATTTTTGGGTGTTGACTTTGTGTCCTGCTATGCTACTGAATTGGTTTATTAATTCTAGGAGCTTGTTAGTGGAGTTTTTTTTTTGATCTTCCAAATAGAATATCATCTCATCTGCAAATAAGGATAGTTTAACTTCTTCTTCCTATTCTTCTTCCTTTTATTTTTCTCTCTTTTGTAATGGTGCTAGCTAATGATTCCATAACTATATTGAATAGGAGTGGTTATAGAGAACATTCTTGTCTTGTACCTGATGTGAGGGTCAAAACGTTCAGTTTTTCTTCATTTAGAATTATGCTGCCTGTTGGATTGGCACAGATGGCTTTTATCAGGTTGAGGTATAGGCCCATTTTTTCCAATTTTCTATAGGCCTTTGATCATAAATGAGTGCTGAACTTTGTCAAAAGTCTTTTCTGAATCTATTCAGATGATCATGTGGTTTTTTTTATTTTGGCTCTATAGGTATAGAGTATTACATTTATAGCTTTGTGTGTGTTGAGCCATCCTTGCATCCCTGGGATGGGTTCTACCTAGTTGTGCTGCATAATTTTCCTGATTTTCTGTATTCTATTTGCTAGCATTTTATTGCAGATTTTTGCCTCTATGTTCATGAGGGAGATTGGCTTGTAATTCTCTCTCTCTCTCTTTTTTTTTTTTTTTTTTGGTTACAACATTCTCCAGTTTCCATATCAGTATAATACTTGCCTTCAGGAATGATTTTGGCAGTATTATATCCTTTCCAATTTCATTGAAGAGTTTGAGGAATATTTGGCTTAAATCTTCTCTAAATTTCTTGAGAATTCATCTGAGAATCCATCAAGACTTGGACTTTTATTTGTTGTTAGTTATTTTATTAAATTTTAAATTTCATAGGCTGATACTAGGTTATTCAGAGTTTTTATATCTTCTTGATTCAACTTTGGCAATTTGTACCTTTGTAGGAACCTGTCAATTTCTTCTGTGTATTCTATTCTGTTAGAGCAAACATCTTCAGAGTAGATGCAGATGATCTTCTGAATTTCCACAGGGTTTGCAGTAATTTGTCCCTTTTCATTCCTTGACACTTGAATTTGAGTTTTTTCTTTCCTTTTTTGAGGAGGTTGGACAGGGAGTTATCAATTTTATTTAATATTTCTAAGAGCCAGCTTTTGGACTCATTAATTTTTTTTTGTCTCAATTCATTAGCTTCTGTTCTAATCTTTATAATTCCTTCCCGTCTTTGGGATTTGGACTTGGTTTGCTCTTTTTCTAGATGCTTGAGGTACAACATTAGGGTATTTATTTGTTCTTGTTCTGTTTTTCTAATGTGTGAGTTCATTGCTATAAATTTTCCTCTGAGAAATGCTTTCATTGCATCCCACAGATTCTGATAAGTTATGTTGGAATTTTCATTGAATTCTAGATATTGTTTAATTTCTTTTTTAATTTCATCTGTAACCCAATGGTTGCTGAGGAAGGTGATATCTAATTTCCATATGTTTGATTTTTGGGATTTCTTTTGTCATTAATTTACAGTTTCACTGCATTCTGTTCAGATAACATGCTTGGAATAATTTCTGTTTTCTTGCATATACCTATGCATGACCTATGGACTAGTATGCAGTTTATTTTAGAAAAGGCCCCATGTGTAGCTGAAAAGAATGTGTATTCAGATGTTGTTGGGGGGAACACTTTGTATATGTCCACTAAATTCCATTGTTCAAAGGTTTGGTTCAGTCCTGCTACCTTTTTGCTAATTTTTTGTTTGCTTGACTTATCTTTTTGACATAAAGGGGTGTTAAGGTCCCCTGTTAAGACTGTGATATTGGATATTAGATTTTTCATGTCCTTTAAAATTTGTCTTATATAGTTGGGTGCTCCTATGTTTGGTGCATACATATTTATGACTGTTATCTCATCCTCTTTCATTTTTCGGCTAACCAGCATATAGTGACCCCCTATCTCAATTGATCATTCTTGGTTCCCTGCTTTAGAAAAAAAAAAGCTGCCCTTGCTTTTTTATATGGTTCTGGAGCATGTAGTATTGTTTTTCATCCTTTGATTTTCAGCCTATGAATAATTTCTTTATTGGTTAAGTGTGTTTCTTGTATACAGCATATTGTTGGATTTTATTTCTTAATCCATTCTATAAATCTATTTATTTTAATTGGTGAATTGAGTCCATCTACATTGATAGCTATAATTGATATATCCATTGACTTACGTTTGTCATGTTATTTTCCAGTTATTGGTTCCCTATGTTTTCCTGTGTTTAATAGTTTGCTGTATTTGATGGGTTCTTTCTGTTGTTATTCTTGTAATTGTGGGTATTTTGATCCCTTTGTAGAATATCTTTTAGGTACTCTGTAGGGTTGGTTTTATCATCATGAATTCCTTTAGTTCTTTTTTGTCATACTTCTCCATTAAAATTGAAAAGAGTTTTGCAGGTATATCGGTCCGGGCTGGAATTTTTTTTTTTTTTAAGAGTTGAAGTACTTTGCTCCATGCTCTTCTTGTCTTGATGATTTTTGAGAAGAAATCTGCTGTTTTTCTGATGAGTTTTCCTTTAAATGTGATCTGTTTCTTTTCTCTAATGGCTTTTAGTATGTTGCTCTTGTGCTGCTTTTCTGGGATCTTGATTTTTGTATGGTATGGTCTTAATTGGGTTCATTTATTTGGTGTTCTATATGCCTCTGTTACCTGAATGTCAGATTGTTCCTCCATATTTGGGAAATCTTCTGATATTACTTCTGCCCATATTCTTTTTATGTCGTTTCTGTTGCCTCCTTCTTTCTCACTGAGGCCTATTATTCTTATGTTGCTCATCTTTGCATCATCTTGCAGATGTTGAATTATTATTTCCTGGATCCTAGCTGTTTTTAAGAGATGTTTCCTTTCCTTACCTGTTCACTAGCTGCAACTGTGTATTTGAGGTTGGCAAATGCATCTTCCTTTTCATTCAAATGGTTTTGCCAACTTTAAATTAATTTTTAATTTCTTGTATATCTCTTTGAATCTGCCGCATGCATTCTATTTCTTTCCTATATTGCTTATTCAAGGTTTCCATCATTTTTCTATTCTCCTCTATTTGTTTTATCAGTGTTGTCTTTAGAAATGCTTAGTAATTCTTTCATTGTAGTTATCATTTCTTTTTTTACCTGTGAGATTTTTTCTTATCTGATTTCCCTATACCTATACTCTTCTCCTGTTGTTTCTTTCCTTCACTTGCTGTTATTTCAGAGATATCAGGTGTGTGGCTTCTAATTTCTTCCATGCTGATGTCTCCTGGGTTTGTTCTGGGTGGGCTCGGGGTCTGAGAATGCATTTTGCTCCTTCTTTTTGTCATTTTCTATTTCAGAGAAAATGGCTTATTTTGATTTCTGTGATACCTTTTGGTGAAAGTTTGGTAGTAGGTAGCTGTATTACTGCAGTCAGACCTTCTCTGTAAGGAGTCTGCTTTTAAGTATCTCTCCTGTTTCAGAGATTCTTGTTTTGTGTGTGACCCCATATTTTGCTTGCTCTATTGATTGAGAGTGAGAGATTGGTTTCCATTTGGAACTCTTCTCTGTCCTTCAGTGTAGGGCTTCAGTGAGGTTATTACCCAATATCTTCCTGATATTAATACACAAGGGAAAACATGTGGTTAAGGCAGATATGAGTTCTTATTTACAGTAGTACAGTTAACAATACTAATATCAGGTTGTGAAATTTAGAAATTTACAAACTTTGGTAACTAATGCATTTGTACTTTATACCATGGGAGCAAACATTATAGCTGTATAATAAAGTAGATCTTAAATTGAGAATTTGTATTTAAATTAGTTCCCCTGAGTTGTATCTGGGAAGCTCACTTTTAGGCACCTGGAGTCTTTCAGCCAAACCAACTCACCCCAGTGCCCTGCTGCCACCTCTGTGCTGCTCCTATAGTCCTGGGCCCTTGTATGGGCTTGGCTGGGCCCAGCAGTACACCTCAGCTTACCAGGTTTAGATCTACTGAACCTGAACTCGACTGGAAAGACCTGGCTTGGGTCTGGTTGCTGTGTTGGGCTGGTTCCAGCTGATCCCAACTCAAGTGGACCCCTAGGCCCTGCTGGCTGCAGGTCCCATGGCTCTTTTCAGATAGACCCGCCAAGGTGGAGTGGGCCAGCTGTGCCCAGTGGCTTCTGATCCCAGAGCTCCTTCCCAGTAAGCCCGCCAAAGTGGAATGTGCCTGGTGGCTCCTGGTCCTGTGGAGGCCCAAGGAGGTGGAGTGGTCTGCTGGGTACTGCTGGCTTCTGGTCCTGTGGCTCCTTCCCAGTTGGTAAGATTCTTTATTACTGCCTCTATTATATTCTTTGTTATTGATTTGTTTAGTGTTCTAACATCTTCTTGGTTCACTTTTTGGAATTCATATATGTCTCTGAATTTGTCCATTTCCTCTAAATTCTCCAACTTATTTGAATATCAGTGTTTGAAATTGTTTCATATAAATTCTCTGGACTTGGTCAGCATCCATTGTGATTTCATGTTTTTCAATTTCTATTTGCATTGATGCGGGTCTTTCATTTTCTTTCTTTTGGTAAGTTTGGCCAAATGGTAGCAATTGTTTATCCTTTAGAAAAAAACCCCAACATCTTGAATCATTGATCCCTTGCATCATCTTTATTCTCAACCCCATTAATTTCAACTTTATTCTTTGTCATTTTTTTTCTTTTAATAGTTTCAGATTGGGATTTTTTGAGCCTTAAGATTAGGTTATTTATTTGGGATCTGCTATGGATTGTGCCTAGATATCCCCTAAAACTTCATGCAATCATAGGTGGGACTTTTTGAAGAGGTGGCTGGATCTAGAGTGTGAAACCTTGGGATTGATTCATGGTTCAATGCAAAGATCAAGGGCATCAGGATTAAGAGTGTGAGTACTAGCCACCCTAAGTCAGTTAGATAAGATATAACTCTAGGAAGTACTGTGGTTGGCCCTGGTTGCCTTGCTACCTTTTGCCTTCTATGAACCACTTCTCTCTACAATACCTGTCTGCAATGCCACCCTGCCTTGGAGCCAGCCAATCATGGGCTAAAGTCTCTATAGACTGTGAGCCAAATAAACCCATCCTCCTTTAACTTTGGGTGTCAAGTATTTTTTTTTCAACAACAAGAAAAATCACTAAGATAGGATGACATAATTGTACTGTGTACAATTAGAGATATAAGTTCCTCTTAGAACTCCTTTCATTGTGTTCTGTAGGTTTTGATTCCTTTGTGCTTCCACTGACATTTGTTTTAAAGAACTTTTAAATTTCTTCCCTGGTTTCTTCTGCTACCCATGGAGTGTTCAGCAATGTATTACTTAATCTCCATATATTTCCACAGTTTCTTTTCCTATTGACTTCTAGTACCATTTCCCTATAATCTTTCAGGGAAATGGTACTAGGTCTTTTATATTTATTTAAGCATTCTTAGAGCCTAAAATATGATTGTTTTTGGAAAAAAGTTTCATCTGTTGCTAAGAAAATTTAGACAAAACACTATAGATACCTGTCGAGTCCATTGGTTTAATGGTGTACTTTAACAGTAATGTATCTCTGATGATTTTTTTTGTCTTGTTGATTGTCTATTTATGATAGTGGTATATTGATGTTTCTTGCTATGATTACATTCATGTCCATCTGTCCTTTTATATCTAGTAGTTTTTAGAAGTTTTCACTTTTAGGCTGAGTAGTCTTTATTATGCCAAGTTTTGATGCACATTAATTTATAACTGTTATCTTTTCCTATTCAATTATTCCCTTTGCCAGTATATACTGGCTATCTTTGTCTCTTCTGATCAGCTTTGGATTAAAGTCTGCTGTGTCTGAATACAAAACAGCTACTCCTGATTGCTTTGGAGCTCCGGTTGCATGGAGTATCATTTTCTAACCTTTCACTTGTACCTTCCTTTTCGATGAGTTTGTATTTTGTAGGTAACACATGGTTGGAGTTTGTCTTTGCATCCCACTGCTAACCTAAGTCTTTTGAATGGTGAATGAAGACTACTTATATTGAGAGTTATTATTATAAGATATTTCTGAATTGTGTCTTGCATTGTTTTGCCAGTACTTATTGCACACTCCTTTAATTTTTCCCTTTATTTAACTGCTCTCCCAGTTCAATTTTTATTTTCCTTTTTATGCTTTGGTTTGGTGGCACCTTTGTCTCCATCTAGTAGCTCCTTAAACAATTGCTGCAATGCTGGATTAGTGGTCCTGTATTTCTTTTGAATTTCCTCGTCACAGAGAATCCTTATTTCTCTGTCAATTCTGAAAGTACATTTCACAAAATGTAGAGGTTTGGGTTCCCAAGTAGTTTTTTTTTTTCTTCCTCCTCTCCTTCCTCCCCCCTCCTCCTCCTCCTCCTCCTCTTCTTCTTCTTCTTCTTCTTCTTCTTCTT
>NW_004524755.1:2649300-2654863 GCF_000260255.1 Octodon degus | reverse complement strand
TCCTCTTCCTCTTCCTCTTCTTTTTCTTCTCCTTCTCCTTCTCCTTCTCCTTCTCCTCCTCCTCCTCCTCTTCCTCCTTCTCCTTTTTCTCCTCCCCCTCCTCCTCCTCCTCCTCTTCCTCCTCCTTCATTTATGTATTTAGTACAGGATCTCACTATACAACTCAGACTCAAAGTGACGCTCCTATTTTCAGCCTTCCCAAAGCTGGAATTGCAGGCATGTACCACCACACCCAGACTCTCTTTCAATAATTTCTAAAATAGTTTAGAAACCAGAGGAACAGTAAATAGACTAATAAAAGAAATAATGAACTGGCAATTTATGTCTTTTATTTTCTATTTGACTCAAGCAGCTTACAAATTGCACCTTTCAGTTCGATGAGAATTTTTCTAGTTATAACGTTTATCTGCTTATTTAAATCCTCCTTAAGGTTGCTAAATGTCTTATGCATTTGTTTATATGTTTCTTCTTTGACCTGTTCAAATATTTTAACTATTTGACTTTTGGGTTCTTTGTCTGTAACTTTCTCTCCTGTGCTAATGAGAACCACTTTGGGGAAGTTAAGTGCTTTGGGTAGCATCATACTGCCTTGTTTTTGCATGTTTGTATTGTTCTTATGCTTCTGGTTGAAGATCAGTTAGTCAAAAAACTGCTACTACTGTAGATATCTCTTCCATCAGATTCTAACAGCCCAAGATATGTCCTTGTTTGGTCATGTTTTGGTGTTTATGTTCCTCTTCACCCAACCACTGTCTTGCAGGGAGAAGACAGTTATTTATTTATATCAGCATCTGCACAACCAGCCTTATATCATGCTATCGTTTGTCTAAGACTTGTTTGGATAGCTTCACACATTATTTCCTTGTCAATAACCCAGGAAGACAGTGGGTTCATGGTGCTGATGACAAGGGGGATAAAAAGCAGCAAATTCTGGGGCAGGTCAGGAAGAAAGCAGTGCAAAAATCAGGGGTGGAGTCAGAGATAACAATGAATGAGGGCCTGTGATATAGCTCAGTGGACTAAGCACCTGCTTAGAAAAGCACAGGGTTTGTAGTTTGATCCCTGGCACCACATGCCACATCAGCCTTACTCCTGGGCATACTGAGCTGGCCACCAAGACTAGGCATGGTGGCGCATGTTTGTAACCTCAGTGCTGGGGAGGTTGAAAGCAGGAGGGTCGCTGCAAGTCTGAGCTGCACAGTGAGACCCTGTACCAAGTACATTTTTAAAAAGTGAATGAAAGCAAGGAGAGAGATAGGACTGGGGCCAGTGGAGAGGTGAAAATAGGGTTGAGAGGCTCTCTGCGGGGATGGGGAAGAGAAGAAGAGGGAGGAAAGCATGGCTGGAGTATGGGCGAAGCTATAGGAGAGCGGAACTGACTAAGAACTGTTAGAAAGTTGGTGTTTGAGTTCTGCATATGCCACGCATGGTGGGGATTACTCTAATATGGCCATAAAAGATACTTCTCACATTAACATTAATCATTTCTCGTTTGGATTCTTGGTCTGTAACTTTCTCTCCTGTGCTAGTGAGAAAAAGAGGAGCAGTAAATAGACATAACCAGAAACCAGAAAAACTGAAAGGAAAGCAAAATCATCACATCATGCATTGCCATGGAAATTTCTTTCAAGAGTGGAGACAAAATAGAAACATCTTGTGATGTAGTAAGACAGGAATTTGCAGCAGACATGGATGGGGAGGGATGGTGAGAGAAATTCTACAAGCTTGTAGTATATTACACTTGAGAGCAGCTCAGGTATTTTGAAGCAAGTGAAAGGCACTAGAAATGGGGAATGCTATGACATATGTATTAATTGTTGCTGTCCAATGTCCGTGACAGTTGAAAGCAAAATGTGCAACTTCTTTTGTTTTACAATACTGTGTGTGCATTGTATATGATAGTATAAGGAAGAGTACTGGGTGGGACCAGACAGATAGCTCAGCAGATTAAAGCACCTGCTTAGGAAGATGCAGCAGCCTGGGTTCGATCCCTGGCATGCTGTGCTGGCCCCGCCCCTGAGCCGCACTGAGAGGGTGAATGACACTGGGCATAGTGGTGCATGCCTGTAATCCCAGCACTTGGGAGCCTGAACAGGCAGATCACTATGAGTCTGATCTACATAGCGAGACCCTGTAGACCCTGTAGTAAGTACAAACAACAACAATGAAAACTCAGAACAGTGTTGGGGTAAATGGAGCTCTATGATTATAAGATCCCAAATTGTACATGAATTGTACAGTAGAAACTCAAGTAGGCTGTGAAAAATTAGGATATAAATTGTAATCTACAGAGAAGCAATCTAAAGAAACTACAAAAACCCATAGCCAAAAAAATCCACTAGATAAATTTCAGTGAAATTGAGACAATCACCAAAACACCATAAACAAATACTAGATATATTTAATCTGAGAAGATGAAACACTTAAAAATAATAGATTTAAAGAAAATCATATCAATTATGTAAGGAACTCTTGTGAAATAATTGAAAGGTAGAAATTATCAGAATGCTAAAAAGCAAGCTATATATTGAACATATAATTTGTAACTGTAGGTTAATGCTAAATGGATGTGAAAAATAAAATTCAAGCAACAAACATAAGAAAGGTTGGTGGCTGTGTTAACATACAGTGAAAAGAAGACTTCCAAACCAAAGGTATTGCCAGGGATAAAGAGGTGCACTTCATAATGGTAAGAGGATCAGTTCATCATGAAGATACACAAAGCCTCAGTGTATGTTTACTAGATATCAGAGATTAACAATACACAAAGTCAAAATTAACAATTAAAGGAAAAAGTAAAATATTACAAATGATATTTGGAAATGCTAACCCCTAACTCTTAGGAACTAATAAAACAGGGAGAAAATAATTAAATACATGGGTACTATGACAAATGCAATAGCCTCCCTTAATATAAGTGCCATTTATAGGACCCAGCACTAAAGATGTGCAGAACACACATTGTCTTCAAGTGCACGGGCAACAAAGAAACGTCTTGATTGAAAGATATTAAAACTTGCTAAAGTCATGTTCTTAAATTGTGGAATTGAAGTGGAAAATAAAAGTGAAAGACCCTTCCAAACATTTTAAAATTAAGCACACTTTTTTTTTTTTTTTTTTTTTTTTTTTTTGTCTTTTTGAGACAGCCTCTCTATGCAGTTCAGGCTGGCCTTGAGCTCATTTTGTAGCCCAGGCTGGTCTTGAAATTGCAAAGCTCCTGCCTCAGCCTCCTGAGTGCTGGAATTGCAGGCATGTGCCACCACACCCAGCTGAACACAATTCTAAATGCATGCAACCAACCTATAGGTCAATAAATAAAGAGTAAGAAAAATTTAAACTACTGGACCTGAGAATTAAGTTCAGAGCTTGAAGCATGTTAAGAAAAAATTAACCCTTTTATTTTTATCTTATTTGGAGCCTGTGGTTTACTAAGATGCTCAAGCTGGTACTGAACTTGGACTTCTGCTATTTCAGGTTCTTGAGCAGCTTGAATTAGAGGTGCGCGCCATGTACCCAGATAAAAATTGGTTTGAACTCAGTGATAATAAAATACTAATATCAACATTTTTGAGTTATTTGAAAATAAATATCTCTATTAGAAACTAAATTAGTTTTTTTTTCTGTATTTAGGGCAGGGTCTACGGGTCTAAAGGATTTCACTGTGTAGATCAGACTCATGGTGATTCTCCTATTTGCAGCCTCTCAAGAGCTGGGATTATAGGTGCACACCACCACACCCAGTCTCAATCGCTGTTTCAGTGCACCCCATGGGTGGGGCAGGCATGGCACACCAGGAATCAAACCCTGGCCGCTGCACTCTGCCTAAGCAGGCACTTTAGTCCGCTGAGCTATCAGGCTGGCCAAACTCAATTAGTTTTACTTAAAAAAATAAATTTAATAAATAAGGAAAAATTTTAAATAAATATTGGGGAAAATCTTAATGAATTAAAATGTAGTTTAATAAAAGGGAAAATTGGTAATGTAAAAAGGAAATTATTTCAAAAGTTTAGGAAAACTGATAAACTCCTGGCAGGATTATCACTGAGAAAAAAAGAAGAGTAAAATAAATTACTAATACCATTAATGAAAGAGGAATTTCCACTGTAGACTTTACAGATATTAACAGAAGAAGAAAGCATTAGAAATAATCTTAGGTCACAACTTACTTGAAACAAACAGATTCCACAAAAAAAAAAAAAAAAAAAAAATTGGTCAAAAGTGACGCAAGCTAAAACGTAAAACCCCAGAAGGGCTCCTTCTCTCATGGAGGTAGAGTTCTTGCAAACACTCTTCATGTGAAGCATACTTTTGGCATAGCTGTTTCTTTATTGGATGCTATTAAACATTTAAGGAAGAATTACCAAACATATCCAATCCCTTGGGAAATGGGGAAGGAGAGATAGAGCCAATAATATTTTTTGAGGCCCCTCTACTAAACTCAGTAAAGAAATTATGAAATAAAACTTGACAAATGCATAAAACCATAATTAATAATGTTCCTCTTTAACACAGATGCAAAATTCCTCAGCAAATTATCAGAAAGTCAAATCCAGAACTGTATCAAAATAATTTCATATCATAGCTAAAGAGGGTTTATCTTAGGATTGCAAGGTTGCTAAGACTTTTTAATTTAATTTAATTTAATTTGACACATTAGCAGAATTAAAGAGTAAAATCCATGTAATAATTTTAAGGAATGCAGAAAATGTATTTGGTTGACTATAGCCCTGATTTTTGATAAAAATTTTAAGCTTAGGAATCCTCAAACTGATAAGATAAAAGACATCTACAAAATGCCTACTATTATCCTCTTAGTCATAAAATATTGAACTCTTTTTACCTAATATCGGACATAAGAATTCCCCGCCTGCTGCTGTTTTTATTAAGCATGACAACAAGGAAAACAAATTTAAGCCATGTGACTAGTTGCTGCTTACTCCTGACATTGCTGTTCACAGGAATATTTTAAATAATTTGAAAAACTAGCAGCACTCACAAGTGACTTCATCGAGAGCACTACGCTGGTTATGGAAGAACCTTTGTTTTTAGATGCTAGGAACAAACGGTTAGAAAGTGAAATTATGAAAATTACCATCAAGTTACAGTCTAAAACCTCACTCATCATGTTATGTCAAGCCATTCAGCCATAGCGGGACAATGGCAAGATCATCTACCCAACCTGAGGACTACTTCAGGCATGCCAGAGGGTAGGGGGAGTGTTGTTTTTCACAAATGAACACTCTATTTTTAAATTATGATCAAACATACATCATAACACAACATTTTTCATTTTAACCATTTTAAACATCCCATTCGTGGATACTAAGCGCACTGACATTGCCATGTTACCTCCACCAATACTCATCTCTCAAGGGATTTTAGCATCCCAAGTTCTACCCATTAACCACAAACCCCCTACTGGCACCCCTTCCTCTGCCCTTTGCCAATGGGCAGAGGTCTCTATGAATGGATTATTCTAAGTATCTCATGTAAGTCAAATCCTTCACGATCTGTACTTTTACGATTGGCTTATTTCATTTAGCATACCGTCTTCAAGGTTCAT
>NW_004524755.1:2633773-2649175 GCF_000260255.1 Octodon degus | reverse complement strand
TCTGGCCCCAACATAGGCCTGCTGAGCCAGTGACTGAGTCCAGGTGTGATGGTGCATGCCTGTAATCCCAGCGGTGGGAAGGCTGAAACAGGAGGACCTATGAGCTCAAGCTGTGTAGTGAGACCCTGTACCAAATATATAAATTAAAAGAAAAAGAAAAAAAAATTTTCTTCCTTTGTGAGCCTTTATTACCCAGTATAACATGCCAACAAATGTATACTGCTCCTACTAAAGATCCTACCCTACTTACACTTTATTATAAATATATGTGAAGAGAAATCTATGCTTTCATAAATGGCTGTCTTCCTACATTCAAGTGAGACTCGTAAGAAGTTCTTGGCTTTGCCAGCAGATGACCACACTGCTACTGCTATTCATTAATTTGGCCTTTTATAACTGATGTATTTTGCTTAGAATAATAATGCTAAGGTTCATGTCTAGTGTAGCATTTACCACAATTTCTTTTCTTTTTAAATCTCAAGTCTTGTTATATCTCTATTTTTAAATACAGAAAGTGTCTGAGTAACATGGCAAAACACCCCAGTTAATGGATAAGTGTTATGTTGTTAGGCCAAAGATTCAGTATTTTGAAGACAAGAATATTCTCTAAATTATTACATTGGATGAATAAAATTTCTGATCCTTAAAGGTAATTTTAAGAAGTTAATACACACTGGTCTTAAAATTTACATGCAATTACAAAGAGCCTATGATGTGCAAAAATGTCTTGAAAAAGAAGAACAAAATCAGAAGGCCTTTGCTATGCAGCTGTATGGTTTATTTATAGGTCAAGTAATCATGAAAAATATAGTAAAGTAATGACTTTCAGGGTTAATAATTAGATCAATAGGAAGTTCAGACACAAACACTGGCATGTTTATTTGTTCTTTTACCAAGATATTAAGAAAAATCCAGAGGGATGGCCAAATAGCTCAGTGGATTAAAATGCCTGCAAGCAGGCACAGAGGCTGGGGGTTTGATCCCCAGTCCTGCCGTGCTGGCCATGCCCCCGGGACACACTGAGATGGTGACTGAGACTGGGCATGGTGGCATGTGCCTGTAATCCCAGCACTTGGGGGGCTATAAGTAGGAGAATCCCTATGAGTCCAATCTAGGAGTGAGACCCTGAACACCTTGTAGACTTTTCCCTAAAATACAGAAAACAAATCAAAATCCAATATAAAGAAAAGTATTTTCCACAAATTATACTGGAAAAACTACATATCCATAAGGAAAATTGAACCTGGGCATGATGAATCACACACACACACACACACACACACACACACACTATCGACTTAGTTATACAAAGTAAAGTCATGCAAATTTTAGAAGAGTAAGCTGTCTCCCTTAATTACTTGGCAATACATGAAGCTTCCTTAGATCACCAAAAGAAAAAATATAGAAGAAAAAAAAATAACACGTTGGAACTCATTTTTATTTGTCATTAATTGTGCATATTCACAGAGTACCATGATAATTGAATACAAGTGCACTGCATGACTAGATTAGGGTAATTACCACTTCCATCCCCTCAGGATTTAAAAGAAGTTCTCATTAACACATAATAAACGTGTGTGCTTGTGAGGGACAGGTGATTTTAATACAAGCACTGAGAAAATCAGAGCATCGCGATTTCCTTCCCTTTACCATTACTTTCTGTTTGGAGCCTTTGGACTCTTCTCCTCTTGATATTCCTAAATGTCTAGGCCACTCTAGAATAGAATCACCCTAGCATGCGGTGGAGCCCCAGAACGTACTCCTTGCGGCCGAGTGCGTTTGGCGATGCCATAGCCACCCTCCCTGTGTCTCTGTCCTCACCCATCCCAGCCCCGTGTAATCACTACTCTGTATTCCAGTGTTTTAGCCTCAACACAACAGCCACAATGTGCAGTAGTTATCTTTTATGCCTGACCTATTTCCATTAGCACAACAAACAAGTGGCAATACCCAGAATCTTTCACGGAACTGAAGAGGAAATCCCAAACTGGATGTAACTGCTAGCGTTCACCAGTAGGAAAATGAGTAGAGAGATAGACAGCAATAAGTAAATACTAGGTAAATGGTCTATTCGCACCATGGAATAAAGGTTACTTGTAAGAAGACGCTATTAGACTAAGTGGAAGTCAGCTACTAAAAAGCACAAACTGTACTCATGATTTCGTATGCGAGATACTCTAGAAATGATAGACTCTGGGAAGTGCGGCCTCAGGAGCTTCATGAGCAGACATTTCTGTGGTGGTGGGAATGTTCTGAAATAGTACAGCGCTCTTGGTTATGGATGTGTATCCACTTGTCAGACTTGGAGAAACCATGCTTAAGATTTGCGCAGTCACTGTACATAAATTTTATAGCTATGTATGTGTAACTGTATCTAATTATAGACACTGAATTATTTAGATGAAGTGTATTTTTATCTAATTTAATTTGAAACGCATACAAAATAAAATAATGCAGAAAAGGAGACAGAACTAATGATCTGCAGGGCTGTTACACACTTAGAAAGAGAAGGACTCTGGAATCACAGGCGCAGCGACCGTGCCTCTGCCTTTGGTCAGAACCCGGGGCCTCGGCTGCTGTCTCCCTGCGTGCTCGGAGCGCTCATGAGTGTTCAGGCGGCCAAGAAGCCGCCAGGTCACCGGCCTGCGGCACCTGTGCAAGCAGCTATCACCTGAGAGGAGTCGCTTCACCCCAGGTTTCCCTGCTCTTGCTCCACGGCTTGGGCCTGTTGCTCTTGCTCTGCTTTGTAATTTAATATTTTTTCCAAGGCAATATTAAGGCAAGAAAATAGTGCATGGAAAATTGTTTCCCCACTCCCAATGTAGATAGCTGTTTTGATTGCCCTGCTTGACTCCGCCCAGAATTTGTACAAGGCGCAAGCTGGCTTCCCAGGTTTTGGTAGATTCTCCGATTTTGGTTTTGCTCTCCACGGAGCAGAGAGAGATGCCCAGCAGCTTTTGTTTTTTGATGGTCCACTCCTAGAATGTTCGTTGATGTGAGTGCAACGCTCTGATGGCCTCTTCAGCTAGAGCACCTTCTGTCACTCTCACTGTTTGCAGAAAAAAAGGTTCTTACTTGTCAAAAAAAGAAAATTCACAAATTGAAAGCTATCCCTTTGTGTTCCCTTCTGAGCCTTCACACTCCTCTAAATTGGGCTACATTTTTTTCCAAAACTCACTGCACTTTCCCACCTCTGCACGTTCGGATGCACCATCTTTCTTATCTAGAATGTCCGTTCCCACTCTGCTGTGGAATCCTGACCCTGCCGCAGCGTCTGACACGTCTCTCTTGCAGCAATGTGATGAAATTTGAAGGTCGAGGGCTTTAGCGTTTGCGAATTCCAAATGTGCCAAGAGAGCTTCGCTTTTGCGCACTCTGCTACAGCAATGGCTGTGGTGTTTTATCTTGTATCTTTCTGCTTTACTTTCCCCATTTGTAAAGTAAGTAAAATACTACCTGTGACATGGCCTGCCATGAAGATTTATGAGATGGCACTCACGAATGCGGACAGAAAAGCAACAAACAACCGCCTGAAAAGCACGAACCATTAGCTCTGTACATCCGGGCGGCCTCTCCTCTCTAGTGCCTGATGTCATTCATTTACCTAAGCGCAAAAAATCCATCTTTCCTCCACTGACCCCCCTGTATAATCTGTCTGATAGCTTTAGTGTTTACCCCATTTAATCTGCGGTGCAAGTTCAGGTAGAAATTTAAATTCTGTTAACTTGGACAGTTGTTTCCTTGTTCAGATCTTTCAGCCCACAATAACAGTCATCACCAAATAGGGGCTTCTGAGTCAGCACACCGGATTCACCATTTGTTGTTTGTGTTTGTGAGAGAATTTCGTAACCTCTCTGAGCCTCAGATTATTCATTTCTAAAATGGGAATAATTTTAATTTAGTATGACAGTGTATCTAAACCATTGAGCATAGAGTCCAGTGTATAATAGGAACACAATAGGGCTAATGATTTCAAAGACACAGAGGATTAATGGGGGTCAGACAATGATGAAAACTCTCCCCATCTGCCTCCCAAGTCCCTCTTCTCTCATAGCTAGAACATTGCTCCAGCTCCAGTCACCTTTGACATACGCCTGTCTCTGCAGACTACCTTGTGGCCCTATGGTGTCTACAGTGTTTATTGTGTGATTTTAGTTCCATCCCAGTGATGTCCTATTTGCATGGCCCTTCACACATTGCTAAAATGCAGACACAGGGCCACCAGAAGTCCCACTTCTCACCAGGGTACCTCATAGAAGCTGATGAACACAGGCTTAAATTCTGAAAGTCACTGCCTGGGGCTTGGGCTTCCCTGAGTCCAGGTTAAAGTCATCTTTGAAATTTTCTTTCCTCTACAACTTAACATCAAGCTCCCTGGGTCACCTCCCCAGTCTACATTCTGAGTGTAATTTAAAGACTAAACTCACCTCTTCGGCTGTGCCTGCTTTCCTGCTGTCAGTGTTTTGTACCTGACTTGGCTTTCTGGCTCTTCCTCTCTGTCATCTGCAGACCATGGGGTGCAAGTCACCATGTGGGCTGAATGAGATAAATGAGGAAGGCTTTACTGGTGATTTATGCAGAGGCTGCCACAAGATAGACCTGTGAGTTTCCTTGCCAAACCTCTACTTTCTGCTCTCCGCTCACACCATGCGTTGCAACTACATCATGGTACTCACCCATTGATCTCTAGTGGCACTGCCCATAGTTACTTGGCTCTGACAGCATCCCCATTGGCAAGCAAGTGTCCCTGCTGCTGTCCTCAATTTGCCAACAATTGAGGCGCAGAGTGGTCAGATGTCACCTGGAAGGCTTTAAAGAATATCACTATGAGAATTTCTTGATTGCTGTCCATTTGCCCCTATCCTGGGCTTTCCTGCAGGTTATGACTTCTGCGAGAAAGCCTGCTTGGGCATCTCCAGGAAACCTAGAAGAGACCTTGGAAACCAGGTGTCTCCTCACAGCCTATTACTTTCTCTCTATAGGAAAAACATGTGAACTAAAGGCCAGTTTGCATTGTTATTTAGCTTTTTAAAGCTTATGGTCTTTTGTACCAGGACACCCCACAGGAACATTACCTGCAATGCCTTTTCCTTCCACATCATTTTCGTTCTTAGCACCTGTGTATGGCATGCGACATGTGCCCTGCTTGTGTGGAGCTGGCACAATGCGTACCACAGCTAAATTCCCCTTTCATCCCCCTTCCTTCTCTTCCCCACCATCTTTTGATTCCATTCCCCTCTGAGAAAGATCTACCTTCCTCATTCCTATCATCTGTCTTTTATCCTTCTCTTTATTTATGCTTTGGGTTTCTTCTCTGAGAGAAACTGTGCAGTACTGAAGCTTGTGTATCCGAGTGAGGTGGCCTAGATGGCAATCAGCAGAGGGCTGGATAAAGGAAATGCGGTATTCACACATGATGGAGCACGCCCTGCAGTCCAGAAAGATAACCTGTCATTCTTAACTGGATCTGTTACATGTCCATGAGAGTAACAAATTTGTATGATTGCTGGAAGGAAGAAACTTACTTCCTCCGAAGCCAGAGCCTTGGCAGTCTCCTGGTCTCTGAAAATGTGTTTTCTCCTCAAACTCAGAGAAATTCAGGTTGCCGGGAGCATTTCTACCAGGCCAAGCCTCCAGGACTCTGAATTAAGTTTCCTTGAGGCAAGAGGGCTAAAGCCTTTTTGCCTGGAAACCTGACCAAAATTTCAATGATCTATGAGACTAAGTTGGATACTTTCACAACACCCAAAGCCACAGACCAGCTCAGGAGCTTTTCGTTCACTATCCAAGCCTCCTAAATGCTAGGAGATGGTTGCTACAGAATAAGAATAAACAATGCGGTTTCTGCCCATCACCGTGCCATTTCTACCTCGGAGCCTGCCAGCCATGAAGGAGGCCTCCTGAAGCTGTGAGCCAAAATATGCCTTTCTTGGGCTGGCCAGATAGCTCAGCAGACTAAAGCACCTGTTTATGCAGAGCGCAGTGGCTGGGGTTCGATCCCTGGGCCTACCATGCCAGCCCTACCCCTGGGGCGCCCTGAGATGGCGATTGAGACTGGGCATGGTGGCATGCACCTGTAATCCCCTACTTAAGAGGCTGAAAGCAGGAGAATCACTACAAGTCCCATCTATGTAGTGAGACCATATAGACCCTGTAGACCCTGTAGACACTGTCCTAAATACATAAGAAATAAAATAAGTGTCTCTTTTTTTAAACTGCAGGTGTTGAGCATTTTGTTCCAGTGACAAGAAAATGTCTACTACAACACTGCTCCTCCTTGTGACGATAGCTAACCTTTATTTAATTCTTAATATGTACCAGGACTCTGTTCCTGTCATAGAGTTACTAATTTGATCTCAGAGAAATCCTAGGCAAAGGGTATTAATAAAATCTCTATTTTATAATAAGAAGATAAAGGCATAGGTTGACTAATAAATACTTGTATTTGTTTCTGATTCAAATGGCCTCACTGATTGAATTTTGAAAAATCTCTAGGTACTAGGTTGTCTGTTATTTTTTGCTCTCTCAGCTTATAAATAAATTTTCTGGGCAATTGTTTTATCAATTTTATTAAGGTAAAATTTATGCACAATAAAACTATCCAAATTTACTTTTACAGTTTAAGGAGCTTTGAGAAATGTGCTTGGTTATTCCAGCACAATAAAACAAAAATATTTTTATTGCACTTAATTTTTCTCCACATGCAGCTTTGGAGCAAATTCTCTTCTTTAATCCTGACACAGATAACCCTGAATTTATTCTCTTTACCTAAATTTGAGTTTCATACAAGTAGAATCTCAGTGTTGTGGAGACTGCTGAGTATTTTGTATTAGTAGTTAATTTCTTTTAATTACTAAATAGTGGTCTGCGATGTGCACATACCACAATTCATGGCCTTTTAACCTCTTGGTGCGTAAGTGCATTGCCTGCAGTTCTGTGCAAGCTTCCGAGGACTTATGCCTGCACTCGCGTGGGGCCAAATCTCAGGGTCACACTTACATTTACCTGCGGAAGAACCCACCAGGCTGATGTCCAAAGCAGCTGCTCCACTTAGTGTTGCTGTTGTCGGTGTGTCAGTTCAAGTGACTCCCTATCTTTGTACACATGTGGCACTTTTAGTCTTTAAAGATGTTTGCTATTCTAGGAGTGTGCATGGCATCTTGTTGTGATTTCACTAGCATTCCTTGAAGAATGGTGGAAACCATCGTGTTGTGCTTTATTGCAATCTGAATATCTTCCTTTGTGAAGCATCTGGTTTTTTCTTTCTTTTCTCTCTCTCTCTCTCTCTTTCTTGCTTGCTTGCTTGCTTTTCAGAACTGGGGATTGAACTCAGGCCCTTGCACTTGCCAGGGAAGCGCTTACTCTACTGATCCATCTCCCCAGCCCCAGTATCTTATTATTTGACCAACATTTTATTAACCAGTTTGTCTTATTACTGCCACATCAAATGTCTTCATATTTTTGGAGATGTCTTTTAGGAGATATTATAATATAAGTTGCAAATATCCTTTCCAAGTTTGCAACTTCTCTTCTCATTTTCTAAGAGGTTTTAATTTTGATAAAGTTCTACTGCATCCGTTTTTTTTCCATGGGAGTAATTTTTGTAATCAAAGAATTTTTGGTTGCCCAAAGATTTCTCTAATTTTCCTGTTGGAATTGCATAGTTTTAATTTTTTTAATTTAGTTGCAATAAATTTCAAGATATTTTTGTCTACATTTTGAGATAAGTGTTGTGGTGCTCACTTTTTTCTATAGGTAGTTGTTTAGTTGCTCTTCAACTTGTTGAAAATATTCTTATAATTTATTTAAACTACTTTGATAAAATGTCTCCAAAACCAAGATTGCTCTAAATTTCTATACTTAATTGTATATAGAGTCTTTTGACTTCTAGAGCCTTATAATAAATTTATAATTAGGAATCATAAGTTCTCTTTATCACTATTTCAAAATCATTGTTTTTTTCTGTGGTCTTTTGCATATCTGACCAAATTTTATAGTTATCTTAACCATTTCTAGTAAAATAAATAAACCAGCAGAAATTTTTATCGAAGTTATAACTTGTCTAGAATTGTTATTTTGCACACATTTTCTGATCTATGATATGATACATTTGTTCATTTATTTAATTTCTTTCAGTGATTTTTTATTGTATTGAATTTTGTACAACTTTTGTGAATCTTACATATAAGGGTTTCTTTTGTTGTTGTTGGATATAGAGTCTCACTATGCAGTTCAGATTTGTCATGATCCTCCTGCCTCAGCCTCCTCAGCAGTGGAATTACAGGCATGCACCACCATGCCTGGTTTCGGGTCAGGCACAGCATACGGTACCAGGGATTGAACTTGGGTTTTTGTGATTGCCAGGCAAGTGCTTAGACTGCTGAGCTATCTCCCCAACATACCTACACATTTCATATGGTTTCAAACATCCATTTCTCAATAAGGAAATATGTCAAGATTTTTGCATACAAAATTACCAATTCTTCACTCTTAAGTATTGTGTTGCTTGGGATTTTCTTTGGTCTGTGAATAAAAGCATTTTCACTTCTTTCTTCCTGACATGTCATCCTTCTCCCCTTTTCTTGCCTTATTGGACTAACTGGGACTGCGATGCAAGGTCAAGCAGTAGACTGCAGCTGCGCCTCCGGAGCACCGGGAGTCAGTCCACTCTTAGTAAGGCAGCTGCATTTGTTTGGTCTTCTGTATCCCGCGCTTCCATTTAAACATTTTCTGTTGCTTTGGCTTCAGTTTATTCCTCTTTGTCTTTTCCCTGTGGCGTTTACTCTCTTAAACACACTTTAACTTTTTCTTCATTATGTTCAAATCCCTTTATATCTCTGAATTTAGTTAAGATGAACATTTTCAAGTCTTGTTTAACAATTTTGGCTGGGGAGATAGCTCAGTAGAATAAGCACTTGCCTGGCAAGCACAAGGTCCTGAGTTCAATCCCTAATACCACCAAAAAATTTTTTTTCTAATAATCTGTCATTTCTCAAGCTCTGTGATTAATTTTTCTCCTATTTGTATATATTGATGTCTCACCAGTTTGTATCACCAGTACATTTTTTTTCTGAGATAGTGTGGTCAAGGCTGCCCTTGAGCTGGCTAAATTGTCCTCTCTGGCTTCAAACTCACAATCCCCTTGACTTGGTCCTCCACGCGGGGCTATAAGCATGTGCCACCACACCTGACTATGCCTAATAATCTTTTTTCCCCCATAATTTTATTGAGAAACAAATAGCAATGAAATAGTTTCAAACCAAATTGGTAGGACAGTTTCAATAATTAACACATTGCATACATTCTTCCTAGAGGTTAATTGCTGTACAAGATACAGACATGATATCCTATTTACAAACACCATTAGAACAAATCCCTCTGTTCATTAAGAGAATGCAACTATATATCTATCCCAACTATTTTGAATACACAGATACAAAATGAACATGCATCTGTATCCCCTTTTTTTAAGTTCTGTTATTTGAATATTGTAGGTGTGTTAACTCAGCAAAATACTCTAAAAGGGTCCAGTAGTCCATAATAGTATTGGGTCTTCCACTTGACTGGCAATGTCAGAAATTGTTGACCTGAGTCCCCTACAGCTCAACATAACAGCATGGCTTTATTTCTTATACTTCGTTTTTATACTTTTCTGCTGAATGGTTAAGACCAAGGTAAAGCAGGACCTATGCAACAAGAGTTGTAGCTTTTGGGTCTGATAAGGTCAGTGAAATCCCCTCAGGATTTATCCTGAGATCATGTACCTCAGATTGTAGAACCTTTGTCAGTGTCAACCATGTGGATGAGTCACAGCCATTGCTTGGCCAGTGTGCTCTCTGTGAAAGCCTGAGAGAATGTTTTCTCTCTATGTGACTCTTCTTAGGCACATTCTACATCATCGATCACTTTCCTCTTTGACCCCATAATCTCCTTGATCGGAAAATTTGGGACACTACCGAGTTACATGACATTATAGTACAAGTTCTCATATGTCCTGAGTCTTAATTGACCTTGGAAGGCTAGGGCCAAATGTTGGCTTTCCTTGTGGCCCTCCTTTTTCTCTAATTTTGGTCTGCAAACTTAGGTTGTTAACCCTTCAGAAGACAAGCTTATTGTTATTACCATACAACCTAGAATGCCTAGTAATCTTTACTGGATCCAGAGTATTGTGATTATTATCTAACTGAGTGTCTGCAGGTTGTTTGGCTTTTCCTAAACATATCATAATTTTTTCTAGGAGCAAGTTAGTTTGCTTCTTGGTTAACTTCCTGCTCCCACGTCTTGCTTTTAAGCTTTACAAGTGCTTTTCCAGAAGATATCTAGACACCGGCTAGTGTTGGGGCTGGGGAGATGACTCAGTGGAATAAGTGCTTTTCTGGCAAGCTCAAGGGCCTGAGTTCAATTCCTGATTCCACCAAAAAAAAAAAAAAAAAAAAAAAAGACTGAACTAGCTAGTGTGGTACTGCTTTGAAGGGTTCTATTTTTAGATTTATTGAGGTACAATTGTAGAACCAAAATAATACGTGTATTAGATGTACAATGTGATTTCATATTTTTATACATTTTGAAATTATCGCCACAACCAAGCTAATTAACATAATAATCATCTCATATAGTTATATATGTTTTGTGAGGAGAATACTTGAAATCTTAGCAAATATAAGTAGTAGTAGCCATGCCAGCCCCACCCCAGGCAAGTTGAGCTGGCCAGAGTGCATAGTGGTGCATGTCTATAATCCCAGCACTGGGGAGGCTGAAAGCAGGAGGATCACAAGTCCAAGCTGCATAGTGAGACCCTCTCCTAAATGCATTAAAATAAATCGTGTAGTATATTATTATGAATTATAGGTATTATGTGGTATATTATATCTCAAGAACTTATTTGACTTGCAATTGAAAATTTGCACAGTTTTACCAACATCACCCCATTTCCCCCAACTCTGAATCAACATTCCTTTCTCTCCTACAAACTCATTTTTTTCTTTTCAGGTTCAAGTGATAAGTGACGTCATGTGGTCTTCGTGCTGCCTATGGCTTATTTCACTTTGCATACTTTCTTTGAGTATTTTTTAAGGCTGAGTAATAGTTTAATGTGTGTGTGTGTGTGTGTGTGTGCGCGCACCATTGTTTCAATCCATTCATCAGTGAATAGACTCGTTTCCGTCTCATGAGCTTGCATTGAATACGGGAGAAAATATATCTCCTTGACATATTTTTTGGATTTCTTTTTTTACATGTAAACCTGGAGGGAATATCTCTAGACCGTGATATAGGTCCATTTTTAATGTGGATAAATCTGTATAATTTATTTTATGCTGGGTGTAGCACTTAAAATTCCCACTAACAAAGTACAAATGTTGGAATTCCTCCACTGTCTTACCAACACCTCTTATCTTTTGCTTTCAGTTTTGTTTTGTTTTGAGTTTAATTTTGGTATGAACCATTATGCCATGTATGTGTTTCGGATTTACATTTCCCTGGTGATTAGGGACTTTGTGTAACCTTTTATACATAGCCATTGGCCATTTTTATTTGGAAAAGTGGCTATTCAGAATCTTAGACCATTTTAATATGGTATTTTTCCACTCAAATTGTATGAGTTTTTTTTTAAATTTTGTCTATTAGGACGTTATCAGTCATGTGTTTTGCAGATCATGCTTGAACCCATTACATAAGTTGTATCTTCTCTGTCAGTGGCCATGTGGAAGATTTTGACTTTGCTAGAGAACCACTTGTTTATTCTAATTTTGTTGCCTGTTTTTTTATTGTTAGAGCAAAAAAGTCATTGCTGAAAACAATGTCAAGGGATTTGTTCCCTATACTGTCTTTGACTTTAGTTATTGTGCTTAAGTCTTTTTAAATATTAGTTGATTCTAGTGCGTGCTGTAAGGGTTCACTTCTCTTTGTTGTGTGTGGATATCAATTTTTCCCAAAGAGAATTTATTAGAGTATCCTTCCCTCATGTGTGTACTTAATATGTTTGTTAAAGATTAATTGACCATATATGCATGGATTTATTTCTAGGTTTTGTATCCTGTTTCATTGGTGTCAGTTTTTATGCTAATGTCATACAGTTTGATAGGCTATGACTGCAGAATTTGCATCCAGGAGGTGTGATGACTGCAGCTTTCTTCTTCAAGATATTCTTTCTTTTTCAAGACCCTTTCCAGGGTGTTTATGGTTTCATATGAATGTTAGTTTATTTTATCTCCTTCAGGGAAAAAATGTCACTGAAATTTTGACAGGGAGTACACTGAATGTGAATATGACTTTGGGCAAAATGGACAGATTACTACCCAAGTAATTACTCTTCGCTCCCACCAGACTCTTCCAGCCACTCAGGTGTGTCAGCCACATGCAGCCTGTGCTGGGGGCTGAGAAACAGGGAGAACCTTGAGCAGCACCTCCATGGCCAGTGGAGCCCTGCACCCACGTGTAGCACTCATACTTTCTCATGTGGGGGGAAACAGAGGCTCAGGGAGGCTCCCCCAGCCCTGTGCTCTGCTGCCTTGGGGAGCGCTGGTGTGGGTACGTGAAGCGATTCTTCTTACCTTCTTCACATGTCTGTTCTCTTATGTTTTCCTCCAGAGATGTGATAGGATTTCTCTCCTAGACTCTGGACTTCCACAAAGTTACTGTCATCAACGATTCTTTGGCAGAATTCGTATGTACAGGTGGAAGCAGGAAACAAAACTCCCATCCTACGCTCTTGCTGGTAGCAGCTCTACTCAATGCCTTGTGACTGCTCAGTGAGGTTTCCTGACTCTTGTTGATCAAAACTCAAAATTCTCTTGACTCTGTTCAGACTCAATGAGTTGTTGGTATGCAACTTCCCTATAGCTCTTCCCTCCCCGCTGTTCTCACCCTAGCCTCATGGAGTCTCACTTTTGCATGTGCAGCTTAATATTTAGTGAAATAGCTGTGAGACTCCCTAGACAGTTGTATTAAACTGTGTCCCTCCTTATCTCTGATATCCTCTAAAAATTTCAGCCACCTAAGTGTCCTAAACTTTGCCCTTTTCCTGTGTAAGGTCAGTGAGATGATCGCTGTGAGTCTGCGTACCTATTTATACGGTTTCTAGCATCTTCCCACAGTCCTCGCTGTTAGCTGGAAGCCAGTTCTAGACGATCTGTCCATGAACTTTAGCCTCTTCACCTGGGAAGACCTGTTTAGTGTTTTCATCAATGAAAACATGATTGCTTTATCTGACTGTTCTGAGGAGCAAAGATCAGTAAAAATTTTGTGATTGTGGTCTCTTGTGTTTTCACTTATTTATTTTACTTTTACCTTGTCCCTGAGTAAATATCTTTTTCTTTGGCTGTTTTCACAATGAGCAGGAGGGAGTAGAAAAAGTTTTTCTATATAGAGTAAAGCTCATTAAATTGTGTATTTTTCTTATTCACATAACCCTTCTGCTTTTTAATGTTTTGTGTATTTTTAAATGTAGACAGACTGGGTTTAACAATTCAAAATCAGCCATGTTTTAGTCATTACTACATCTACAAGTAGAGGTGCTTGTCATTGTTCCAAGGGGGAATTTCCTGAAGGTGCCAACCCTGATGTTTCTCCAAAGCCTGAACGGGTGTGTCCATGTTTCTGTTTTAGTCACCTACCTTGCCATGGGCTAAGCGTATCTCCCAAATCCGTGTGTTGACACTGAGTGGTCAATATGATGTGTTCAGAATAAGACTTTAGTACTGATGAAGCCGTGAAGTCACCACTGGGATGGGCTGAGGGCCCTTAGGGGATAGAGGGGCTCGGGCCGGGCTGGCAGGAGTGAGCTTGCTTTCTCTCCTTTTTCTCTTTATGCTCCATCCCCCATGAAGGAGCACCTAGACGGTACACCTATGATGAGCAAGTCTTCCCCAAACACCTGCTGCCAGCTTGATCTTGGACTTCCCAGCCTTCAGAAGTGCGAGGAAGAAGTTCTATTCTCTATGTTACCCATTCTTAGCAGGGGTGGGGGGGGGTTTGTGTACAGCAGTATAGACAACCGGGACTAACTCCTTGCCCACATGTTTGGTTTGAGCGTGCTGTAGAAGGTGAAGTATGAGATTCTTAGAGGATAAACCTGACCTTTAACTTTCTTCAACTAGATTTTTTTTTTTCTAAGAGAATAATATGTCTACCTATCTACCTCATCAAATTTTTGAAAGAGTACACTTATCCTTCACTTTTTTCTAGAGCAGAGCCTACTGCAGCTCTGGAACTAAACTATACCTTCATAGTTAAGCTTTGGAGAAATTTAGGGACCTTGATGTGCCACTTGATAGTAGTACTTAAAAATCCTTAAAACTCGTAAGAAGGCTGAGCTGTCACAGAGTTGCTTTTGTTTTTGATGTTCCCTTTACATTTTACCAAGTTGTTAAGCCTTGTGGCTTCTAGACAATATTTTTAACTCTAAAATTATAATACTTATTTATTATTTTTTAAAAAACTAGAATCTTTCACAATAGTTCTTAATTTTTTTCATCTGACCAAACTGTGACCCTCCTTTACAGAATTCCCAGATTGGTATGTTTTCTTACAGTACTTGGTGAATATTTTCTGCAGGCTTTGAGCCCCTAACATCATCCATGGATTACTGAGTAAGGAACTTTGATCTAGCTGCAGTCTCAGGGCAAGAATAATGCAAAATTCTTCAGCTGTGACTTTCTGCAAATGCTGGTGGAAGGGGTAACATTAGGTTCCAGGCAGATTTTCCACCCTAAAAAAGCAAAAGTGTTTTCATATTCCATTTTAACTTCAGTCAATTTCTTACAAATTAGGCAGCCTAGAAATACCAGCCTGGCAAATGCTATTGATATAATTCCTGGCTTAGATTGTGTGCAGCATTGTGTAATTTCCTTTACAAATCTTTGCTGGCTCTTTATGGTTTCACTTTTTTGTTTCTTTTCTTGAATAAAAAGAAGACATTTGATAAAAGGAACTGAGACATTCTAGTCAATGTTCTGAGCTATTTCTCATTATCATTGGGAAACCTCTCCAAGAGCATCAGCCAGTGCAATAGCTAAGAGACAAGATTAAGAGGCCACCTCCCTCTATTGAAGGCAGGAATAATAATATGGCCTAGATATATGAGTTTCGAAGTGTGTTTGAGCATTTATCAAGTTTTTCAGAAAATATATTAAACACTGTCACCATGCCAGTCAAGGAGGCACATTCTCTCTGTTAAATGTAACTGAGATACTGATAAAGAGTACTCTGGGGACACACAGGATGGAAGAATTAATGAAGCACTTCGCTTAGCACCTCCAGTGCTAAGTGGAGCGAAGTGACGTGGGGTGTTCTCCGCGATCTTAGTGTTAACTTCTGAGCCTGTGACGGTTGCCTGTGAGTTAGAGACGGTGGCAAGGAGGGTAGAGAAAAGAGCTCTGTTGGCTGGTTTCCCTGTGCCAGCCT
>NW_004524755.1:2625291-2633499 GCF_000260255.1 Octodon degus | reverse complement strand
GCTCCCCACCCCTGCAGCCATCCTGCCACCAGCTTTGAGACAGGGATGCGGGACTTGCGGTTGCGATCGGCTGACTTCTTGTATGTGTGGGGTGATCAGAGGATCCCGGGCAGTCCCAGCATTCTCATTTGCTCACAGGCTGCCCTTGGTAGTGCAGAGAGCAGGGAGGTCGGCGCGGCGGCCTTTGCTTGAAGCCTCGGTGCGTAGCAGCTGACTGTGTGCTCTTCCCACACCACTTTAGATTTATCAAGAGTGAGAAAACGACTTGAGTGCCTGCCGAAAGCCACCACATCACATCAAATGCCAGAGGAGGGTCCTTGAGGTTCTGTTTCAATTCCATGACAGCCAACGCCAAACGTGAGGCCAGCGACAAGCATCTTCGCCGCTCTCTGGCGCGCCCCACCTCCGTCCTTCTCGGACCTCTTGGTAGGTGAGAGGATACTGAGGAGAGAAAAAGCAGCAAAGCCCGTCATTTTCCTGTCAGTCAAGGAGGCAGGCCCTCCTGTTAAATGTAACTGAGATATTGATCATGAGCACTCTGGTGACACACAGGATGGAAGGATTGATGCAGTACTCTGCTTAGCACCTCCAGGCCTGAGCAAGGTGGTTGCTCTGGTTCCCCCTACAAGTGCTAGAAGTCAGTTGATTGCAGCCAGAAGTCCCTGTCTCAAAGCTGAGGTCAGAATGGCTGCAGGAAAGGGGAGCACCGCTCTGCCAGTGGACCGCGGAGGGCCAGTGCGCGAAGGGCTGTCCTGATGTCCAGTGAAGCGTCGTGTCTGGGTGTGCCTGGCAGGGACCTCTGGATGACCTGGATTTGGATCAGACCCGGCTCTCACTCAGCCCCTTCCGACTCCCCGGCGCCCGCATGGCTCCTGGGCTGCAGCAGGGAGCCTTCTCCTTCTCTTTGTCCCGCTCAGCTCAGATTCACATCCATCGTGCTTGTGTTTGCAGATAGGAGGCAGACAGCCCAGCATGGCTTGTGCCCTCTGGTTCTACGGTACCCCCTCCTCCATGCTGGCTCTTTCTCCGCCACCAGTTCCCATTTCAATCTTATCTGCCTCCTTCTCACATCTGTGTGTCCATTGCTAGCCTTATCTCACACCTCTTGAATCCTTCACTAAAGGAAGCCAGCCCCAGAGTAGCCTGTCACATCTTCAAAGGGTCACAACAAAGGAAGAAGGGTACGAGCCAGGCCTGGGCAGCCTTGGGTCTCTTTGATCCTCTAAAACAGCTTGTGAGTGTGACTGCTTGGAATCCTTCCCCCAAAACCCCTTTACTTCTTCTGTCTTGCTTTTATGCTTTGATAGTTACTCTGTAGCCAGAGAGTGTGTTTGGGGCTGGGCTGGCGGGACAGGGAGCCAGACCTGTGGAGAAAGGGGCCAGGACGGGTGGGGTCCAGTGAGTTCCGCTGCTCTTTGCGTCCCGGACTCCACAGGACATGCAATTCCCATGGAAGACTCCTCCACACCCCGGAGGGTGAGAGTGCCCAGGACCTGAACCTGGGCCGCACAGCTCACTGGCACACTCTTTAATTTGCCCTTGGGGTGTGGGCAATTAAGTGGTGGAAAGTTTGGGCATCTATCCGGCCCCTTTCATTCCAGCAGCACACAGCGAACACTGAAGCCACTCCTCTGTGCTCTCCCGGTCTTCTGCACAGGGCTGCCACCCTTCCGGGCCCTGCTTCATTGGGAATTAAAAGGGCTTTTCGTGCTCAGCTCACCTTTCAGGGATGCTTTCCCCGCCCCTTTTGTCTCCTAGGGGAGGTGGGGATTGAGCCTCCACCTCCGTCTGCCCCTACTCCCCGCAGGGCTGGAGCTGCCACTGCCTGCACATTAATATTTTGCATTCACAGAGTGGGGCTGCTCCCATCCTTTGCTTTTGTCTTAAGAAAGCTCCTGTAGCCAGCTTCAGCAGCCAGCATGGGGTTTTATCTGCTTTTAAGTAAAAGGGGTGGGGGTTTCTGCACCCCCAGACCTCATATGTTCTCCTGAGTCCTGCAGAAGGGCTTCCCCTCCACCTCCTTAGGGGGACCACAGTGGGCCACAAGTCACCTGAAAGGTCACAAGCTGCTTGTGAACATGGGGTGACACCTCAGTCTGGGGGACACTGGGTTAATTTCCCTTAATGTGGAGTACTGGTTATCAGTCTTTTTTTTTTGCAGAACTGGGGATTGAACTCAGATCCTGGCGTTTGCCCGTCAAGCACTTATCCTACTGAGCCATCTCCCTGGCCCCTCTGGTTATCAGTCTTACACGGGCAAGTTCTCCACACTCCACTGTGCTCAGCAGTGGTGTCTCTCAGGAGGAGGCGAAGCTGCAGTTGAAAGATGTACAGCAAGCAGCAGAGCTGGGAGACAATCAGGAACCGGTTGGATCCAGCCGCATGGTGACAGAGCCCAGGGAAGCTGACATTTCCACAAATGACCTGAAAGGGACATTTCTCCTTATTAAGCATAGCAGGGTTGAAACTTACTCTATGTGACTCAGATGTACAAGAACTGTAACTTTTCTCTTGCAAATAACAGGTCTCACTTTGCTCTGAAATTTTCATTTCTGATGATGATAATGGAATGTGGAGGATGTGAAGGAGAGACACAGAAGAGGACAGTGAATAAAGGTAACTGGGTGTTTTTGGTCTAAAATACTCTCGTGAATACACCCATCACAGACGCGCCTAAATTCAGTGCTGTGCTGGTTAGTGCTCAGCCATGAACTGTCCATGAGTGTGGTATCTCTTGATTTGCAGCATTTGCCAATTTCCATGGTGTAAATACACCCACCAGGGTCAGTTTCTAGCTACCAGTGTAATGCTGCCAAAGGAGGAGTTGGGAAACGATGCCCGATGTCAGCTCACCCTGGCAGAGCAGTCCAGCCCCCTCACCACACCAAAGGTGCATTCCGCAAGAAGTTGAAATGATTTTATTATTTCCCTCCTTTCGAGAGCTTCTCCTTCTCCTTCTCCTTTCTGAAGACCTACAGTGAAGAACCTTCAGACCAACAAAGCACTGTCCTGCCCTCCAGGACAAAGGTCTTTCTCTAGCTCATCCTTGTGTCCTTCCCATCACTGCCGTTTCATACTGATGACCCCAAGGTGTCAGCGACTCCCCCATCTGTTGGCTGTATACTTGCATCTGCTGCACTGCGCCAGACATCCTGCACCTTCTCCTGCTCTAAGGCCGTAACTTTCTGCAGCCCCAGTTCTGAGCACCATTAGGCTTTCCTTCCGTAAGCCATCACTCTACTGGGTCCTTTATGGATACTAAGTTGTTCTTAAATGACCCCAGAGCTCAGGGAAATAAAGCAGAAGCTCCCAGTCACCCAGGCCCAGGCAACACGGATTTTCTATCCCAGATTTTGGGTCCTAATTCCAAAGGTAGAGGGAGTAGAAAATGAGGCCATTCGTCCTTGAGCCCACTGCTGTTCCCTAATTCCCAAGTCCAAAGTGGGTCAGAAATCCTCCTGTGCCCTGCTCTGAGTTCTTCCCATTCTACAGTTGGTTCTACTGTCGGTCTGCTCTCTTTATGAAATTTTATTTTTGTCCTGCAATCTCACCGCATCTGCTTCCAGACTACTGGATGATGCCGGATGTAAACACTTTCATGTAAAAACACCAAGTCCAGTGGTATTACTCAGCTGTCCTGCTGCTGGGACAAGTCACCCCACAGTCACAACTTGCAGGACTTCCTTGGCTCATAGTTTAAGAGGACCCCGTCCGCAGCCAGCATCATGGTGGAAGGGCATAGCAAAGCAGCGCCGTTCAGTCCATGGAAGCCGGTCAGAGAACAAAGGAGCAGCCGTGGCGTGGAAGGGCCAGAGGACGACCAGGTGGGGCCCTCAGTCAGCCCCCGTGCACCTCGCTAAGAGCCCCGAGTGCTTCCCAAGCCAATCATGGCATCCACATCAGACCAGAAAATGCTGTCTTTATTTTAAATAGCGGTGCCTTCCTCCTGAATGGATAAATACTATGGTTCCAGTGGGTGCAAAACAGCAGGGCAACGGATTCTACAGGAGCGAGAAACCTATCCCTTCGACATTTCTACAGATATTATGAGGTAACCATGATGGCAGACGGTCAATGGCTTTGGGAAGGCAGGCGAAGCACAGTGGTGGAAGGGTTCCTTATGTGATATGCAGGTAGAAGATGTTTGGCAAAGCCAGGGTTGACAAGCGGAGCCTCCACTTAAGACAAGTCCACAAGCGGAGCCTCCACTTAAGACAAGTGCGCTGGGTGAGAGTGAAAGGCTGATTTCCAAGGACAAAAGAAAATGCAGCCAAAAGACCAGGTCACTCGCGCAGCTCTGAACGGATTCCGTGTACCTGGGCCCCGACCACGTGCCCCTCTACCACGGGCCCTGCGCTCTCCTGGGCTCTGCTCCTGCCAGAGCTCCTGCATCTTGCGTTTGCACGTGGATGTTCCAAACATGGATGAGAGACGGGGGCGGGGGGTGGGGGGCGGGGAGAGAGAGAGAGAGAGAGAGAGAGAGAGAGAGAGAGAGAGAGATCTGAGTTGCACCCATAGCCTACACAACTTAAACCAAGGTTCACTGTACATAACGAAGGACACGAACAGGTCAGGAAGAAATGGGTGCCACTGGAGATTTTACCTGCTCCAAGTGTTCGTTCCAAGGCAGGAGGCGTGTGTGGGCGGTGAAGCCCTTCTGCAGAACTTAGACCGGCTCCACAGCCTGCCTTCCCTAAAGTCACCGCTAGGGGGAGAGCGTGCCCCGTCCTAGAACCTCTTGTGGGGCAGGGTGGGCGGGAAGGGAAGACGGAGACGCAGACTTGGACTCTTGAGGGAGGTTCTCTGGGGTGTGTGTATGTGTGTGAGTCCGGAATCATGGACCGGCGTCACTTTAAAAATCCACAGCACAAATTCTCTCCACCAAAAAAAAAAAAAAAAAAAATCAGAAAACAACAACAAAATAACCAAGTAAAAGCGTCATCTTTTTTTTTAATTGATGCAATGAAACAAAATCTTCATTTAAAATAGTTTGCTGTGTGATTTCTGGGAGAGGGGTGTGGGGTTTTGAGACAGAGTCTCACTATGTATTTTAGCACGGCTTTAAACTCACTATGTAACCCAGGCTGACCCTGAACCCTCGGTTGCACTCCTGCCTCAGCCTCCTGAGTGAGGGCTGGAATAGTCACTAGAATTTAGGATGCAATAGGTCATTATTGAACTGCTTTGTTTCTGAGCCTCCGTTTAAAGCTGGAGTGGGGGGCTGCGCCCCCAGCCCCACAGCTCCCGCGCACCCCGGGGCCCGGCCGGCTGCACGTAACTGTTGGGGAGCAGCGCCACCTTGTGGCCAGGCTAGAAACGAAGCCCAGAAGTGAAAAGGTAGCTCGCCCGCAGCCCCAGCTTTACAAGGGCAGTAGAACCCGCTGAGTTAGGATCCCTCCTTCCTGACCACACGGGCTCTCCCAGCCCTGCACCGGTGCCGCGGGGCAGCCCTTCCCACGTGCAATGGACTGAATTGAAATCGCTCTGAGGAGGGCATCTGCTGGCCTGGGGGAAGCCGCGCCCCTTTAGTGTGAGCGAGGCTGCATCTACTCGGACAGATCACCCGGCACCGGGAGACTTCTAGGGAGGGAAGGAGAAGCCTTGTGTGAGAACGCCGGAGAGCGGCTTTCCGGGCAGGTTAAGGATCTGCTAACAACGCCAACGCTTCCTTCTCAGAGACTGCAGGGGGCGCTGTTGCCTCGTGGTCCACTTTGCTTGGCCTATTTCTGAGCTCCCTTTGGTGTTTTATTTTTTTTATTTATTTATTTATTTTTTTAATCTGAAAACAGAACCTTTGGATTTTTCTTTGTTAAAAGTCATGAATTTGAAAAATTTGCAAACCTTCAATAATGCAAAGTCGTACTTACGAGGCTGTGTTTTCCAGATCTGTTTATCTAGTGCGGTGATGTTTATTGCTGTCATCCACAGTGGCTTTGAGGGGAGAGGGTGCCTCCCGGGGAAGCAAGCAGCACCTAGGAATCTTTGCAGAGCTCACCCTTGGCTGGTAGACGATGCCAGCCGTGCCTTGTCACTGGTTTATTCTACCGCACTGAGTGCATGAGCCCAATGGCCTGCCTTTCAAACAGTAAACAGTATTTTCCTTAATAATTGCAAATAAAAGTCGATCCGTCAGAGTGCTTATTCTCATGTAAAATGCGCACGTTCTGAACACGAACGTGCCTTTGTCACCTTGGATAGGTGAAGTGGGTGGTAGACGGGAGGGTCTCTCGGAATCGCATGAAACCCATGCAAATCTTAGCTCAGTTACTTCCTAGCTGCACAAACCATAATTATGGAATTGTCTGAAGTTCAGGCTGTAAAACCAGAGCAACGTCACCAATCACAGTCCCAGATAGTGACAGGAGGTAACATGGGTAAAAGGCTGAGCGCCTCTTTATCGCAAGAAGAAAACCCTCGGTGGCCAGTGACTGCATGCGAATCACCTTTCCACTCCTAAGCTAACTTTAGGAACCCCAGACGCTGTCCCCTCCAGCACCCCGCGCCCACTTATCACAGAAGACGAAAGGCATTTGCAGTGGGTGAAGTTATGGAGAATATCTTTGCTTTAAACACACCGGTAGGGATCTGGATCGCTAAGACATCTCTACTACAAAAACTAGTGGAAGCCCTAGAAACCAAGGTTGAATGAATGTAGCTGGGTAACAGTTTTACTGGATTCTTTATTTTACTGATGAACTTGGCTTCACTCTCTTGCAATCTGGACTAACCATGGCTGAGTACTCGAGTCTCCATTTCGCCGCCACACTCTCCCTCTTCCAGCTCTATTTCGATGCAAGTTCTTAGAAACGTTTCAGGAGGCCGAAACTCTAGATCAGCCTCCAGCCTTGGGACGTCCTCAGAAGCACCCCAGAAGCTGCTCCGATACTCTCAGCCATGTCGGCCAGCTGGTGAGGTCCCCCGGGCTCCAAGGACTGCACAGCTTGGCCACAGATATTCACCTCCCCTAATGTCCACCTTTCTTTGAAGCGAGAGTGGTCCTGCACACTGGGCAGACGGAAAGGGATTAAGCTCACAGTGGGCTAACGTTGATTTCCGGTTTTAGAGAGAGGACTGCAATCAATGCAAGCTTCCTTAACGGATTAAAGATGGTATCGCCTGCGTGTTTCCAACAAAAAGATTATTATTACAATTTGTGGTGCAATTTATCGACTTTTCTATGCAATGTGCGTGTGTGTATGTGTCTACACATCAGTGTGAACCTACATAGTTGTGCTGCGGGTAAGAACCGCAGGTGTGAATTAAGACTCCTCTAAGAGCTCTTTGCAGTTCTGAGATTGACATTGGGGAGCAGAATACTAATGTTGCTTATTACGTTTCGTAGATGGAGAAACTGATGCTCAGAGGGCTTAAGCATTTGCCACTCTTCTTACAGGAGCAAGACGTAGCGCTGTGAAGATGGATTCAAATTCAGGCAGAATCTTTTTTTAAAGGATTTACTTATTTATTTATTTGGTTCAGAGTCTCACTATGCAGCTCAGACTTGTACTGACCTTCCCGTCTCAGCCTCCCCAGTGCTGGGATTACAGGCATGTGCCGCCATGCCTGGTCTTGGTGGCTGGCTCCGTGTGCCTGGGTTCCAGGAGCTGTATGGCATGCAGTACCAGGGACTGAGCCCAGGTCCTTGCACTTGCTAGGTGGGCACTTAGACTGCTGAGTTATCTCCCTGGCCTCAGACAGAATTTTAACTCAAATTTTGCTTTTCTTTTTAATAGATCCCAAGAGCTGATTGACACTAAAGGATTAGTTCAGAATAATTAAATTCCCAGGAGAGAAATAAATAAACCAGACATCAATAAAGTAATATATGGTTGTAACCAGAATCTACTGTCCCTGTAAACACCTTCTCTTACTCTGAGAAGATTCAATAAACAGAACCAAAGAGGTGAGCTGCTTCCTTTTTTCATTCTTTCTTTTTCTTTTTTTTATGTATTAGCACAAGGTCTGCAGGGTCTCACTACACAGATCGGGCTCATAGTGATCTTCCTATTTTCAGCCTCCCAAGTGCTGCGATTACAGGCGTGCCCCACCACGCCCAGTCTTAGTCACTGTCTCAGAGTGCCCCAGAGGCAGGACCAATATAGCACAACAGTCTTTTTTTTTTCCATAATTTTATTGAGAAATAAATACCAATGAGACAATTTCAAACCAAATTGGTAGGACAGTTTCAATAATTAACACATTGCATAC
>NW_004524755.1:2595798-2616579 GCF_000260255.1 Octodon degus | reverse complement strand
GGGAATGGCGAATCTGTTCTAGGCTCCGGCCCCCTCTGTCGGGAGGACCTTCCCCCTCTCTTGCCTTCCTTGCCTTCTCCCTCCAGTTTCTTCTCTGTCAACTTCTGAAGCTGGTGCTCCTGCTTCAATCAGGCAGAAGCTACCATGACAGTTTCAAAGTCGAGCAGATAATCGTATAATTACTGGGCTTGGCCTGAGATTTCTTTGCGCATTTGCCTCTGTTACAGCTCCAAGCGATAGCCCTTCTACTTTCCATCTGTGTGGACTGGCCCACACAGATATCCTGTGGACATGGATTAGGTAACAGCTGGGCTTTTCTGTCTTTCACTCAACACTGTCAAAATTTGTCCCCTGTGGTATTTATCAGCGTACAACTTTCCTATCTTGATTCTTTGATGCACAGTATTTTGTTCTCTTTCAATCAACTGTAGATGCATTGATTTTCTTTGATCTATTCTGATAATTTCTGCTTTTGAATTAGAGTGCTCATCCATTTATGCAGCTACTTATCTGGAAGGACTTATGCCTACCGTTCTGTTGTGTGTCTTCTGGGTGTCTCGCATTCTTCTTTTCCTTGATCATTGCCTTCTATTGTATTAAATAGGTATTTCCCACCTAATTTCATGGTTGTGGGTTAAGTTCATTCAACTGTTGTGCCACTTAATTCTATTGTTTCTCTTACCACATATTTTAAATTATTCTTATGGTGGTGTCTCTGGAAATTAAAGTTAACTTTTGACTTATAAAATCTAATATAGATTTAAACCACTTTAAGATCAATAATACGCAAAAACTTTCCTTCAATATAACTTTCTTCTTCCTACTGCTTTTGCACTATTTCCACAAAACTTCATATATAAATGACATAAAATTACATATTTATGTAAAATTGCTACTTTATGTACTACTTAATGGAATTGTCTTTAAAATCAGATAGTAAAAAACATTAAGAACAAACCCAAAAACATACACAGCCACTGCTTTTACACTCGCCTGGAGAAGGAGCTTCCTTGTGCTCATTGTTTCATGTGCTTTTGTGTCAGCTTAAAGGAATCCCTTTTGCATTCTTGTGGGGCAGGTCTGGTGTAACAGTTTCTCTCACTTTTAAAGCAAAGCAAGAGCCTACTATTACAAATTGTCATCTTCAGTGCAGTAGCTTAGTTCACAGGTATCAGTATATATAGTTAGTCAGGGTGAGAATCTTTCCAATCAACTGCTAGATTCAAAATCTTCTGGAGATTCTCAGGATCATTGCCTTGCCCATCTTCTACATATAACTACATGACTTGTCACTGTCATGTTTCCTAGCTCTTCTCCTTTCCCTCTCTTAATTAGTTAGTCCTCGAGCTCTTGCTTCCCTTTTACTTGTATTATACCTATTTGTATTTCTTCTTTGGAGTTCGTATACTAGGGAGACTATACGATATTTACACATGTGTGTCTGGTTTCTTTCACTTATGAGTATATGTTCAAGTGGCATCCACTTCAATATAAAGGCTTCGAGTTTATCATTCTTTATAGCTGAGTAATACTCCGTTGTGTAAAAATACCACATCTTTTTCAACCATTCCTCAGGTGATGGGCATCTTAGTTGTTTCCAAGATTTGGCTATCACAAATTGTGCTGCTGTAAACATAGGCACAATCTGAGGTACAGGATCTCAGGATAAATCCTGAGGGGATTTCACTGACCTTATCAGATCCAAAAGCTACACCTCTTGTTGCATAGGTCTTGCTTTATCTTGCTCTTAACCATCCAGCAGAAAACTATAAAAACAAAGTATAAGAAGTAAAGCCATGCTGTTATGTTGAGCTGTCGGGGACTCAGGTCAACAATTTCTGACATTGCCAGTGAAGCGGAAGACCCAATACTATTATGGACTACTGAATTCTTTTAGAATATTTTGCTGAGTTAACACACCTATAATATTCAAATAACAGAACTAAACTAAAAAAGGGGATCCAGATGAATGTCCATTTTGTATCTGTGTATTCATACTAGTTAGAATAGATATATAGTTACATTCTCTTAATGAATAGAGGGATTTGTTCTAATGGTGTTTGTAAATAGGATATCATGTCCGCATCTTGTGCAGCAAATAACCACTAGGAAGAATGTATGCAATGTTTTAGTTATTGAAACTGTCCTACCAATTTGGTTTGAAACTATTTCATTGCTATTTGTTTCTCAATAAAATTATGGGGGGGGAAGATAACAATTAAAAAAAACAAAGCAAACATTTCTCTTTGTTTCAGATTTCCTATAGCTTAATTTCTTTTTCACTCTTTCACATTTTGCCTAGATTTAGAATTCTTGGTGAAATGTCTCTTTTAGTACTTTCGCTCTATCACTCCCCTGCTTCCAGTCACCATGGCGTCACATGGCAAGTTAGCCATTGATCTTACTAAGAAACTTCTGTGCAGGAAGAGTTGTTACTCTTGAAACTCTTTTTTACTTTTTATTTTTGACGGTGTGGTTATAATACATCCTGGTGTGATTTTCTTTGGATTTACATGTATTTCCCTGAGCTGCTTGCAAATGCAGATTAATGCTTCTTATGAAATTGTGCATGAGATTGGTTATTTTCTTTGTGCTCCTTTCTTCTGCCATGTGTACACTGATATTCTTGGTGTCATTCTACAAGTCTCTGAGGCTGTGGTCTTTTTCCTTTATTCTCTTCTTCTTTTCTGCCACTTTCCTTCTTTCTTCTTGTTCTCCAAATGTGCTGAAGCTTTTCTACTGAACTTTTTCATTTATTTTACTTTTCAATACCAGAATTTCTATTTAGTCCTTTTTCATAATTTCTATATTCTTATATTCTCTATTTAGTGACATTTTATTCCTTGTACATATTTGCTTAAACATAGCTCTTTTAGTCCTCTTATCATATTTAAATAGCTGAACTAAAACTCTGTCTATGTAGTATGCTGTAAGATAACATTTCCTAATGCCTGGAGCCAGCAACTGTGAGGTGACTTGGAAGCGAAGGCCTTTAGAGAAATAATGAAGCTAAGGATCTTGAGATGGGGAGTGTAAGTGTAATCATAAGTGTTCTGATAAGAGAGAAGCACAGGAAAATTTGGCTGAAAACAGAAGAGAAAGTAATACAAATACAATGGCAGAGATTGCTGAAGGCTCCATAGAAGAACGGTCACCTCCCAAGTCACCACAATGAACTTTGCCCAATGAACACAACAGAAGTGTGCAAACAAATGATCTGGGTCTTTTTCCCTATCACCTATTGTTTGATTGGTAAGTCTTGCCAGATAGTTCAGGTTTTGTTTCTTTCATGGCATGACTGCCAAAGCAAAGAATCAGTTTCTGTAATAGTTGAGGTAACGGCAGCTACTGCAAAAGCCAATACCAAACTTCTAAATTCCTTACTCATTTAATGTTTATTTCTTCCTCATACAAGGGTGGATCTAGCTCCCTGGCTGTCTTAGGCATTTCTTCTTTGAACACTTTCTTTGACACTAGGCCTTTTCAATTTCATGGCTTTGCTGCACTCAGAGTTTGATAAGTGAATCAACACTGTGTCATCACAGGGTTTCAAAGTGAGAGAGAATAATTTAGAAGATTTTGTGGACTAGAACTAGAAAAGAATCTCTGTTCCTCAGTGACGTTCCAGGGTTCCTCTGGCTGGCACTTAGTGCCTAGGAAGCACCGCAGTCCAATTAGAAATCCTCTCACAACTCAATATGCACTATGGTGGTGCTGGCAGTGTGTGCTGAACTGATCATTTCTTTTTCATGAAATATGGTGCAATACTTTATTGACATATATTTTCTATAAAGCAAACTTCACATATTAAAAGTATATAGTTTGATAAATTTGAGATGTGTGCACACCTGTGACATCAACACAGCCAAGGAAAAGAGAACAACCACAAGTGCTCTACACAGCAGTGCCTCAGCTCTATGAGTCTGGTGAAAATGGCCTTGTTCATGTTTGCATGGGAACGATGGCTGTGGTTGAGTTTGTCACCCAACACGGAGTCTGAAAATGGAAGCCAAATTTTGCTGAAAGCTCTGCTCATGAGATAAATTGTTCACAAAAGAAGTTTTCAGGAGCCCTGCCATTACCATATGTACTGGTTATCTTTGTCACTCAATCTTCTGCCATTGTCCTCAACCAAGCAATAAGTGATCTTCATTCTGCCAGTATAGACCAGTTTGCAAGTGATGTAATTTTTATATAAATAGAGCATTAAGTTTTTAGGCAGGATTTTCTCATTCAGTTTAGTTATTTTTAGATTCACCTATGGTAGTGTATGTATCAGTAGTTTGGATTATTTTCCATTACAGTTCTAGAAAGAGCTTACAAATTTACACACACACACACACACACACACACACACACACACACACGCGAGCGCGCACGCGCCCTGAAGTTTTTATTGAGATTACATTGAAGTTGTAAGTCTATTGGGGGAATTAGCATCCTAATAACACTGAGCTGTCCGATGTTTGAACATGGTCTGGCTCCTTACTTGTACCTTCTTTTCCACTGATTTGTCGGACTCCATAACCATTGCACACATCTTTCTTTACTTTATTTTTGTATGTATTTAGTACAGTGTCTACAGAGTCTCACTACACAGATTGGACTCTTAGTGATCCTCCTGCTTTCAGCTTCCCAAGTGCTGGGATTACAGGCGTGCACCACCATGCCCCGTCTCTGTTCGCATCTTTCATAGGGTTCGTTTCTAGCATTTTACAGTTTTGGATGCCACAGTGAATTCCACCGAGTGCTAACTGAACTTCATGATTGTTTGTTTCCAACTTAAAGAAACAATTGACGTTTTCTATTGATCTCCCAGCCCTCAGTGCTGCTGAATTTACTTACTAGCAGAAGTACCTTTGTGGTGAAAGCCTTAGTATCTTCCCAGTAGACGACCGGGTCACTTGGGAACAAGGCCAGTCTTGCTGCTGCTTTTAAATATCTGACATGCTGTTGTAAATATCATTCCCTGTTCTTTGCTTCTCCATTTACTCTTACAACATGAAATGCGCTGTGCAGACAGGTCTTCCACAGATGTCCTTTGTCAGCATGAAGGAGTTTCTGCTCTCCTATTTGTGTGCAATTTCTTGATTTCTTTACTATCAGTGAAATTTATATTGTGTAAAATTTTTACATAGATGAAAACTATTAATTAGTTTTTTCTTTTCAAGTTATAAATGTGGTAAATTGTACTGGATGACTTTTCCAAATATTGAAATCAATTTACATTAGTATATCTTTTTACTACATTTCTACTTCCAACCTCTCTGTGCTCTTGTATCTAAGGAATATTATCATAGGAATCATATTATCAGATCTCAAATTTCATCCAATCTGAAAACCTCTCCTTTCTAACAACTTCAGATGACTTACATTTAAAGTGATTACTGATATGATTAAATGTAGACTTGGCAATGTATTATGTTGTACTTTTCTGATTTGTTTTTGGTCCTCCTCTTTATTCCTGTACTTGGAGCAACTGAATGTTTTTTAAAATCTTATTTTATCTTCTTTGTTGGCTTATTTGCTAAGCTTTGCTCTTACACTGGTTGTTTAGGGTTTGTTAGATACCACTTTACCTTGTCACCATCTAAGTAATATCATACCATTTCCTGAATATTCTAAAACATTACAAGTGTACATTTCTACTTCGTCTCTTTAACACTTTGTGCTGTATTTGACATTCATTTTACTTCTACATGGTGTATGTGCACAATTCACAATTATTTATACTTAAATGATAAATTATCAGAAAATTAAGAAGAATGTTTTATCTTTATGTATTTATATATTCCGATTTTCTTCCTCTTTCTGTAGATCCAAATATCATCTGGTATCACTTTTCTTCTTGGAGGATTGTGTTAATACTTCTTAAAGTTTATTTTTTATTTTTTACATTTTTGCCTTTTTATTTTATTTTTTATTTTTTTATTGAGAAATAAATATGAATGAGAGTTTCACAGCTGATTAATAGGACAGTTTTGATAATCTATACATTGTACACTGTTATCTTCTTAGTGGTTATCCATAGTACAAGAAGCAGACAGGATATTCTGTCCAAACACTCTTAGTACTCTTTCTTCTCATTGAATTAAGCGAAAGTAGCTGTAAATTTATCCTATTTTTAATATATAAATACAAAATGATCTTTCCTTTGTATCCTTTCTTTATTGTCTGTCAGAGGTGAATATTCTATTGGCATCTAAATACTATAGGTGTTTGAATTCAACTAAACAATCCAACTCTGTCCAGCAGTCTATAATATTAGTGGGTTATCCTCAGAAATTATTGACTTGAGCCTTCTACAGCTCATTGTATTAATATGGCTTTACTTTATATACCTCATTTTTATACTTTTCTGCTGGATGGTTAAGACCAAGATATAGCAAGACCTATATACCAAGAAATGTAACTTTTGTATCTGATAAGGTCAGCCAAGTACTCTCAGGATTTATTCTGTAGCCCTGTACCGCCCTTGTACATCCTTTTGTCAGTGTCTGACATGAGGATGAGTCACGGCCATTGCTTGACCAATTTGCTCTCTGTGAAAGCCTGAGAAAATGTTTTTTCTCTCCATGTGACTCTCCCCAGGCTCACTTTACATCATCAATCACATTCCTCTGTGGCTCCATAATCTTCTTAATCAGAAAATTTGGAGCACAACTGAGTTACATATTGTTACAGTACAGGTTACATGTTGTTACAGTACAGGTTGTCCTATGTCCTATGTCCTGAGTCTTCACTGACCTTGAAAAGCTAGGGCCAAAATGTTGGCTGACCTTGCAGCCCTTCCTTTTCTACAATTTTGAACTGCTAACTTAGGTTGTTAACCCTCCAGAAGAGAAGCTAATTATTAACCTGCAATATATGCAGTTCGCTTTACCCTATCTGTCTAAATATAAAACATTTTGGAATATCATAAAACAGGTATTTTCATCAAATACTGATATGATGAACTTTAAGTCCTTACAGAATATGAAGGACAAATAATTTTATAAAAGTAGAAATAAGCATTTACATATTTTTACAAAGAAATTTAGAAATCTAACCATATACGGAATTGTAAGTCCTTATACTGGGGAGACAATATGCTATTCACAGATGTGGGTCTGGTTTATTTCACTAATAAATATATTTTCAAGTGGCATCCATTTAAATATGAAGGCTTCAAGTTTATCATTCTTTATAGCTGAGTAGTATTCCATTATATAAAAGTATCACATCTTTTTCAACCATCCCACATGTGATGGGCATCTTGGTTGTTTCCAAGATCTGGCTATCACAAAGTGTGCTGCTATAAGCATAGATATGCGTATATCACTGTGGTATGATACTTTCAGTTCCTCCAGGAAAATTCCCAGTAGAGGAATAGCTGGTTTAAATGGGATTTCCAGTCCAACTTTCCTAAGGAGTCTCCACACTGATTTCCGTAACGGTTGCAACAGTCCACACTGCCACCAACAGAGGTTCCTCTTTCCCCACAGCTTCTCCAACATTTGTGGTTGGTTGATTTCTTTATGATAGTCAATCTTTCTGAGGTGAGATGGTATCTCAGTGTTGTTTTAATTTGCATTTCATGTATGGTTAGTGATGAGGAGCATTTTTTCATATATTTATTCTCTTCTTTAGTTTCATCCTCTGAGAAGTGTGTGTTCATCTCAGATGCCCATATCTGGATTGGGTCTTTAAATTTAGGGGCCCTGGTGTTCTTTAGTTCTTTATAAATTCTAGAGAGCAGACCTTTGTCTTAGTACTTATTAGTTAAGATTTTTTTGAAGTTTGTAGGTTGTCTTTTCACTTTGTTGATAATTTCTTTTGATGTGCAAAAACTTCTCAATAAGAGGTGGTACCAGTTGTTAATTATTTCAAGTATTTCGTGTGCAAGTTGATTTCTGTTCATGAACTCTTTACCTACCCCTATGTCTTCAAGAGATCCTCCTACTTTCTCTTCTAGGAGATTTCGTGTTTCTGTTTAAATTAGCAATAATCGTGCCTCGGATAAACCTCATTGGCTATGATACTGCCATTGCGCAAAGCTGTGTTTCTGTTTTAGTGTTTAGATCTTTAATCCATTTTGACTTTAGTTTAGTGCATAGTGATAGACCTGGGTCAAGTTTTAGTCTTTGGCATGTAGAGAGCCAAATTTTCCAGCACCATTTGTTGAAGAGACTATCTTTCTTTCAGTAAGTGTGTTTGGCCCTTTTGTCGAAGATCAGGTGGCTGAGTGTGTTCCTAGAGGCCTCTGCATCTATTAGTCTATTCTATTGATCCTCAGGTCTATTTTGTTGCCAATACCATGCTGATTTTATTACAGTAGCTTTGTAGTATAATTTCAGCTCAGGAATTGTAATGCCTCCTGTTTTGTCTTTGTTGACCAGGATTGCCTTTGGTGTTCTAGATCTTTTTGGTTCCAAATAAATTTTAGAAACAATTTCTCTAGGTCTGGGAGGTATGTTGGTGGTAGTCTCATAGGGATTGTGTTAAATCTATACAACAATTTTGGGAGTATGGCCATCTTCATGATGTTGGTTCTTCCTATTCAAGAGCATGGACTATCTTTCCATTTTTGGAAATCATCTACGATCTCTTTTTTCACAATACTACAATTTTTTGTGAAAAGATCTTGGATTTCTTTAGTTAGATGAATTCCAAGGTATTTTATTTTTCTTGGGGCTATTGTAAAAGGTATTGTTTTCTTAATTTCCCTCTCAGTGTGTTTGTTGTCTGAGTAGAGGAGTGCTATTGACTTTTGGGTATTGACGTTGTATCCTGCTATGCTACTGAATTTGTCTATTAATTCTAGTGCTTTCTTAGTGGAATTTTTTGAGTCTTCTAGATAAAGTATCATGTCATCTGCAAATAATGATAGTTTCACTTCTTCTTTACCTATTCTTATTCTTTTTATTTTTTTCTCTTGTCTAATGGCTCTAGGTAATGATTCCAGAAGAGGAGAGGTGATAGAGGACATCCTTGTCTTGTACCTGATTTGAGAGTAAAAGATTTCAGTTTTCCCCTTTGAGAATTACATTAGCCGTTGGGTTGTCATAGAAGGCTTTTATCAGATTGAAGTAGAGGCCTATTGTTCCAATTTTCTGTAGGACTTTAAATATGTATGAGTGTTAGACTTTGTCAAAAGCCTTTTCTGCATCAATGGAGATGATCATGAGGTTTTTAGTTTCCGTTCTATTGATATAGTATATTATATTTATAGATTTTCGAATACTGAACCATCCTTGCATCCCTGGGATGAATCCTACCTGATCATGGTGTATGATCTTCTTGATGATTTGCTGTATTCTCACTGCTAGGATATTATTGAGGATATTTGCATCTACGTTCATGAGGGAGATTGGCCTGTAGTTCTCTTTCTTAGTTGTGTTTTTCCCTGGTTTAGGTTATCAGTATAATACTTGCCTCCAGGAATGATTTTGGGAGAACTCTTTCCTTTTCCATTTCATCGAAGAGTTTGAGGAGTGTAGGGATTATATCTTCTGTGTATTTCTTGTAGAATTCAGCTGTGAATCCATCAGGACCTGGACTTTTTTGTCGGCAGGCTCTTTATTACAGTCCATATTTCAATGACTGTTATTGGGTTATTGAGAGTTGGTATATCTTCTTGATTCAGTTTTGGTAATTTGTACCTTTCTAGGAATCTGTCCATTTCATCTGTGGCTTCTATTCTGTGAGTGTAAAGGTTCTCAAAGTAGCTATTGATAATCTTCTGAATTTCCACTGGGTCTGTAGTAGTTACACCCTTTTCATTCTTTATTGCTTGTATTTGAATTTTTTCTTTCCTCTTTTTGATGAGGTTGACTAGGGGCTTATCAATTTTATTTAATCTTTCAAGGAACCAGCTTTGTGATTCATTAATTCTTTGAACTGTTTTCTTCATGTCAATCGAATTAATTTCTGCTCTAATCTTTATGATTTCTTCCCGTCTTTAGGCTCTGGGTTTGGTTTGCTCTTCCTTTTCTAGATTTTGGAGGTGCAGCATTAGGGTGTTTATTTGTTCCTGTTCTGTTTTCCTAATGTGTGAGTTCATAGCTATGAATTTCCCTCTGAGAACTGCTTTCATCGCATCCCATAAATTCCGATAGGTTGTGATTGAATTTTCATTGAATTGTAGATATTGTTGAATTTCTTGTTTAATTTCATCTGTGACCCATTGATTGCTGAGTAGGGTGTTTTTTTAATTTCCATGTATTTAGCGGGTTTTTCTGGTCTCTTTTGTCATTTATTTCCAGTTTCATTGCACTGTGGTCAGATAATATGCATGGAATAATTTCTGTTTTCCTGCATATACTTAAGCATGACCTATGGACCAGTATGTGATCTATTTTAGAAAATAATCTGTGTGAAGCTGAAAAAAATGTGTATTCCCCTGTGGTTAAGTGGAACACTCTTTATATGTCTACCAAGTCCATTTGTTCCAAGCTGTGGTTCAGTTGTGCTACTTCTTTGCTAATTTTTTGTCTGGTTGATCTATCTTTTTGGGATAAGGGGGTGCTAAGGTCTCCTGTTAAGATTGTGGTATTGGATATTAGATTTTTCATGTCTATTAAAGTTTGCCTTATATAGTTGGGTGCTCCCGTGTTTGGTGCATACATATTTATGATTGTTATTTCTTCCTCTTGAATTTTTCCTCTAACTAGTATATAGTGGCCTTTTTGATTTCATTTGATCATTCTTGGTTTGAAGTTGAGACTGTCTGAGATCAAGATTGCTACTCCTGCTTTTTTCTGAAGTGCTGAGTCATGTAGTATTGTTTACCATTCTTTGACTTTCAGCCTATGAGTTTCTTTATGAGTTAAATGTGTTTCTTGTATACAACATATTGTTGGGTTTTGTTTCTTAATCCACTGTGCCAATCTATTTCTCTTAATTTGTGAATTGAGTCCATTTACATTGATGGTTATAATTGAGATGTGTTGACTTATGATTGACATGTTATTTGAATGCTGGGTTTTTCTCTTGTGTTTAATTGCTTATTCTATTTAGTGGGTTTCTTCTGTTCTCATTGGTGGAGTTCTGATCATTTTTGTCCCTCTCTAGAACATCTTTCAGTAGTCTGTGTAGGGTTGGTTTTGCCATCATGAAATTCTTTAGCTGTTCTTTGTTATGAAAGTATTTCACTTCTCCATCAAACGTGAAAGAGAATTTTGCAGGGTAGAGTAGTCTGGGTTGGAATTTGTTTTCACAGAGAACTTTGAAGTATTCTGCTCCATGTTCTTCTTGCCTTCATAGTTTGTGAAGAGAAGTCAGCCGTAATTTTGATGGGTTTTCCTTTGAATGTGATCTGCTTCTTTTCTTTAGCAGCTTTCAATATATTATTCTTGTGTTGGATTGCTGGGATCTTGACTATTATATGTCTCGGTGTGTTTTTAATTGGGTTGAAGTTATTTGGAGTTCTGTATGCTTCAGTTACCTGAGTATCAGACTGTTTCCTCCTATTTGGGAAGTTTTCTGCTATTACTTCTGCCCATGTTTTTTTTTTATATCATTTGTATTGACTCCTTCTTTCTCATTGATGCCTGTTAGTCTCATGTTGTTCATCTTTGCATCATCTTGCAGGGGATGAATTATTTTTTCCTGCATCCTAGTTGTTTTTAAAAGATCTTTTCTTAACTTTTCCCTAGCTGCACCAGCATCTTCAAGATCTGAAACTCTATTTTCACTTTCACTCAAATGGATTTTCAGGCTTGTGATTGAAATTTTAAGTTCCTCTACATCTCTTTGACTCTGCTTCATGTGATCTGTTTCTTTCCTGTGTTGCTCATTCAAGGAATACATCATTTTTTTTAATGTCCTGTATTTTTTTAATCAATGTCTTCTAGAAGTAATTATTCTTTTACTGAAGAGTTTTTTTCAGATTGGGTTTCCTCCATATATTTCTGTATTTGATTCTTTAGTTCAGGTGCTATGAATTTAGAAATGTCTGTTTTCACTTCAGACACTAATTCTGCTTTGAGTTCCTTTAAACCTTCCTGAAGTTGCTTATTTACTTACGATGATACTAATTCATATATTTCAGCTAAGCAAGTGTCCTCTACATTTGCTCTGGTTGGGCATTGTGTTTCCTCCATGTTTCTGCACTTGATTCTTAAGTTCAGCTGTTATAAATTCAGAATTTTTTTTTAATTCCAGAAATTAATTCTGTCCTGAGTTCCTCTATATCTTTCTGCTGTTGTTTATTTACTTCCGACGCTATTAATTCATTTATTTCAGCTGAGCTAGTGTCCTCTGCACTTGTTATGGGTGGGATTTGGACTGAGATTGCATTTTGCTCCTTGTCTTTATCATTTTGTATAACACTGACCTCTGGCCTTTGGTGTAGAACTTTGATGCAATTATTTCCTTATCACTTAATGAAATTTGGGTACTGATATACCAAGTTTTAGTTCATGCAGTTGTGCCTGGCATGGGTTAGCTACTGTGCTCAGCTCCTTACTGTTTTTGCCCTTGGAAGTGGGCCTGCTGTACCCCTCTGGTAAGATGTTCTGTTCCTGGACTAGCTGTATGCTTTTGACCCTAGTCTCACTGCAGGGACTTTAGCTGCAGGGTTTTACCCCAAGCCTGTATGCTAGGTCTGGGCTGGGTCTGGAGGGGTATGAGGAGCAGGGGCAAGAGAGTGCAGAAGCTCTTCCACACACTCACCAGTGTTGTGTTTTGGTGGGTTTGCAGGACTCCCAAGAGCGCAGCAGAAGTTCTTGCTCAGATGGCAGGCCGTGCTGGGTCTGGCCAGGCGGGGGAGGTCCGGAGAAGGTGGGGAAAGGCCTCTTTCATGAGGCAGGCCTGAACTTGGAGTGGTGGGCAGGCGCAGGACAGAGAAGAAGTTCTCCCCCATACTCACAGGGCCTGGGGTTGGTCGGATATCTTAAACTTTTATTGATAATAAATTCCTTCCGCCTTTGTAGGCTTCATTAGGTTTTTATTTCACTGTCATATTTGTTAGATATTTTTGATGTGAATAGAGCTTTAAGTTAAAACTTTTCTCAGGTTTTTGGATATGTTGCCCCACTATTTTAAGGATTTTTCCCCCTATTTAGAATGCATTTGCTCTTTCTTATCATAAAGCTTCTCTGAATCATTTATTTTAACCTCTTTCTATCTTTCTTTCTTTTTATCTTCCTTTGAAACAAGCTCTTGTACTATAGTCTAGGCTGGCCTTGAACTCACTCTGTAGCCAGATTGGCCTCAAACTCATGGTTACCCTTCTGCCTCAGTGTCCAGACTGTTGAGATTATAGGAGTGTGCTACTATGCCCAACCAGTCATTTTCTTATTATGTTTCTGGAGTAGTTTCATTGCGCTTATGCTTTATGAGATTTTTCTGCAAGTGTGAACTTTGTTTTTTTAGAAAATCAAATTTGGAAACAATTGACATAATTTTTTCAAATGATTTTTCCATCTGTAGCTCTTCAGGAATCCCAGTTATACCCATATGAAGCATCTTAAAGTTATTGTAGGTTCTCCTTAACTTATTATTTCTTGGGTCATTTCTCTCTTTCACTTTGAGCAGTATCAGCTGCTTTGTTCTCTTTAACCTTTGACCTGTGTGATTTGTCTGCTGTCAATCTCCTTCTTCACCTCAGACATTCTGGTTTTAAGCTCTGGGTTTACATTGGGTCTTTTAATGCCCTCCTGTCCCCTCTGCTCAATAGCCTCTCAGGCTAGTCTGCCTTGAAATACTTGTGAGATAATGGAAGTGACCACTTTAATCTTGCTGCTTACTGTACTTGGCATTCACTTCAGGAAGCTGTTTTGCCTGGTTGATTCTTTTCTTCCCATTGACTGTATTTTCTTTGCCTTCCAGGAAGTTTTTTATTGCATGCAAATCATTGCACCTTCTACCTTGTTTGCTAAGCAATTCTGTGAGCCTTTAAATATTCTTGATTTTTGGGCTGGGGAGATATCTCAGTAGAATAAACACTTGCCTGGCAAGTGCAGGGTCCTGAGTTCAACCCCTGGTACCACCAAAAAAAAAAAAAAAATCTTGATTTTTATTGTAGGACACAATTAAATCAGTTCAAAACAGATTGACCCTCCTCCTCCGTTCTGCCCATTTCTCAGTTCAGTCTTGCCTTCTCAGGGAAGCTGATGGGCACTGTCTGCCTTCTTTGGCCTTGCAGGGCAAGAAGAGACCTCACTTCACACAGGAAGTAGGAAAATCATGAACCTCATTTCATTTATTTTTCTTCTGTTGCTTCTGAGCACTACCTTCTGATGAATGTCTGACAACAATTTTTTTTTTTTTTAGTATTTTATCTCTCTTTTTTTTTTTTAACTTGCCAGAGTAAATCCTTTGTCTTATCATGGCAATCATGGCCAAAAATAGAGTTCCTAAAACATTTCGTGGATATTAGTGTGCTGAGGACTATCATTGGAAATAGCATTCTGCAGACTATTCCCTGGGGGAGCAATATATGTGAGAATTTTCACCTTGTATCTGACACTTGCCAGTTGAAGCAAATACTCGGAAGCCAACTCATTCATTGCAGTATCTCATCTCTTTGGGAGCTACATTCTATTTGAGCTGTCAATCTATACTTTAATAGCCCATATTTTTGTCTAAATTTCACGGCACTACATCACCCCATCTCTGTTTAAATTAGGCTGATTGCCAGCTTATTGCTTGGATCACTTCCAGGTTCAACTGGGCTATAAATAAATGAAAATAATGGATTCCCGTGTGGTTATGTTGGCCATTACAGTAGAAACAGATACAATCCGTTGCACGCTAAGTATCCTGAGGGTCACCGTCCACCATAAAATGTCAGTGTGGTCACACTTTACAGTGATGACCTTTGCAGACGTGATTGAGTTTTCCTGGTAGTATGAAATGGAGCGTGTCTGCAATCACAGCTCGCTACTTCTGTGGTTAATGCAAGCATAAATACAGCTGGGCCAGTGAATGCACATTAGAAAGGAAAAAATTCTGACACAAAGCAAACAAACAAAAAAGGAAGCATAACTAGGACCAAAGGTGGATACACAAATTTTAGTTCATTAACTCAGTTATTTACCCAACATCTTGAGTGAAGTAGTACAATTCATGCGAAATCCAGCAGACACACATGCAGAGTGCTGGTCCGTCCATTGCGTCATGAATCCCACAAAACAAATACACGCAACTGAGAAGCAACACAGCTTTGAGATGTGGATGTTAACGGAGCCTCTTTTCTCTTCTTGGAATGGCACGACAGCCTGACGCATCGGGCCGCCCAGAGCACACTTAGGGCTGAGTGTGTTCAGGGTTTCAAGGTCACAAAAGCAAAGTTTTCCTCAGTTTCTGATGTTCCAAGTCTCAGTGATGAGTGAGGGAGAAATTACAAAACCAAAGCTCCCCGGCTGATCCAGAGGGATCAGGGAAGGCACATTCTTATCTGGGCTCCTGATGTAATGGGTGAACCTAAGATAGTGTGAGGAGATAAAATAAACTAATATATGCCAAGGTAAGAGCTAATTTAAGCCGTGTAGCTACTTAAGCTTAGAAGTGTAAGAGAAACTACTGGAAAAAAAAGATAAAAGTTAAAATAAAAATAGATAACCCCTTTTAAAAGAAAAGAGACTTATTAAGCTGAGTGTGGCAACAGTTCTTCTCTAAACTCTTGGGCTGGAGAAATTTACAAATGTCGAGTAACCACTTTTAGCTGCCTGGCTAAGTAACTGATTTTTTGGACTCTATAAAACTTTTGTACTCTGTTTATTTATTTGAACACAAAACAAAGAAAATGCCTCGGACTTCTATTCTGAGTCCCTCTTGGAGACCCACCAAGAGCCTCTTTCTTATTATTTCTAATAACACTATCCTAACTGTCTCCCTTTATCTGCAATTTTATTCTTCAGCTTTATGAAACAAAATCCCAAGTTTATACAAAATGAACTGCTTCAGTGAGGAGGAGACCCTCACCCCACCTGCAGTGCTTGGTTCTGGATGTGGAAGAAAGGATTGTGCCTAGGTTTAGGGCTGGTGAATCCTTGTAGAGGTGGTTCCTGGGTTCTTTCTGTCCTGAACCAAGAATTGGTTGAGAGAAACAAGGAAGGTTGTGTGGTTCTGCATTTATTAAAGGTAGGAAAAGGAACAGACTCAGATAAACCACTTTGGAGAAATCAATGTAAGGAAATGAGCATACCCTACAGGGCAGGCGCAGGCTGCTGTGAGAACACAGCTCGGGGTGGACCTGCCTTTTGGTATCAGCACTCATGAGGCTGACATCAGTTCTAGGCCGCTGTACTCCAAAATGCCTGTGTTCTTAGGAAAGGTCCACGTGCGGGGCACTGACTGAGCATGTGCAGTGGGATTTTGGGATTAACAGCTCAGTCCCCAGTGGCTGTGCCATACCCCAATTTCCCACTTTAGGAGGAAAAGCCCCAGAAGGCCTGAGGAATCTATCCCAAAGTGCTCTGGGTCACTTCCTTGTGGGACTGTGGAGAAGCAACTAGAGGGTGGAGTAGCAATTACCACCAGGCACTTTCAGACAGGGCCAATCCCAGTGTCACCGATCGCCCTCCATCCCAGTAAGATGCAGATAAATTCTGAACATTTTCTACATATCTGAGAGTTTCTCTAAGCTTCCCTCAGATGAAAAGAATCACATACTTCTTTTTTTTTTTTATTAGCGGAATATATTTATTGGGGGAAAGAAAGCTCCTGTCTGAGAGAAGGACAGGAGGATGGCCTGAGTGGTTTGTCCCCAGAAAGCTCTTCCAGGGACTTTTATAGAGGAAAACCATGTGGTGAGGTGGGTGTAAGGTGGTTAAGAAGACAAGGGAACTCACTTAGGTGGGCATGAGGTGGGACAAAACTATGGTCAGCCAATGAGATTGCAAGCACCATTGCTCAGGTAAAATTGATTAAATCCAAATGGGAAAGCAAGTCACGTAGCAAGCGGGCATGAACACAGGACAGGGTCTGTTCCTGAGGGGTTTGGGTTAGTGACTCATTTGGGCTCTTTCAAGGTGATGGATACCTATTTAGAATGTCAATCCCTGATGCCCATCCCTAGGGAAGTATGCAACTGTATGTTTCCTCTTTTGTCCTGGTCTTGAGGTGTGGCCCATATGGGAGTGTCTCTCTTCCAAGTTGCAAAGTCACCTTGTCTTCCATATTGTCTCCTTGAGGGTCTGGCCCTGTCTGACTGCCTATAACATTTCTGTCTATTCAGCTGCCTGCAACATTCCCCCCTCTGAAAAAGTAACCCAAACTGCCATGAGGGAACCATGGGCGATGACTGCTCTGGCTTCTTCAGCCTGAAAGGGCTCATAGTTGTTGACCGTCAGTCAGAGATATTCTCCAAAGGTTCTATTTAAAGGCCCTCTATAGACACCAGGCATTTTCATCTTGGGTAGACATATAGCTTTGAGTCTAGAGGAGACAAAGCCAAAGAAACAATTAAATATGCATGGATCAAATAATCACAACCAGATAATTATGAATATAGTCAAAGATTTATATCAAGTAGACAGTAACGACTTCCCATAAAAATGACAACGATGGGGTCCAGGGGACCTCAGCATTTTATATACCATTGATTTGATATCCAATATTTTGAACAGCCATTGAGACATTAGCAGAAGGATCTGGAATGCAATAACCTTTTAAAATTTATAATTATAGAAAGGCTAGTTAGAACTTTTTGTAGGTCCATTAGCAGAGATCTCTTAAATGTGGGGCTTAATCCCTTTTATCCATGGCCATTGGGTATTGTCTCAAATAAACTGGCCTAATCTTACGTCTCACTAACTCTACTGTTACTGGGGGTACATGGATTGTCAGACCTAGGAAAAACACTGACTACTTTCCAGTTTGCAAGCGGGCCACTGGCTAGGTAACTACTGAAAAATCTGCATAATCATCTATTAAAAGTTTAACAGGCTTTCTCCTTATATTGGCAGTAACACAGGTTCCCTCAGGCTGAGAGGGGAAGATGGTCATAGGTCTTCCCCTCAGCCTGAGGGAACTGTGTTAACTGCTAACATACTTCTCAACATGGACTATCCACAAATGAATCAGACTCGGTATTGCAGTTAATACAGAACAAGACAAGGAACTGCAGAACTAAAGGGCAAGAGCAACAATGTCCAGGCTTGCCCAACTTCTTCCACTTCCTTATCATGAAAACCCTAAAGTTACACATACACCTTGAAGGATAAACCCTCAATGGGCTGAGATCTTGTCCCTCTCTACTCAACAGAACAGGGTATTTGTAACCAAGGCAGTAAAAAATAGACCTTGTTATAACAGAGTTAAGTTTCTTTTATTGTACACTTGAGTTTGGAGATTAAGATTTAAACCAAATTTGTAGTGAAAATTTCTGTAATACACTTAAATTTACTGTTTTCTAGACTTAATCTGTAATGTCAACACTCTGGAAGATATTCATTCAATAAATCTTGGGCAGAGAGGGAATTAGAACTCAGAGAAGGTGTACAGAATGATAAACTCTCTTGAGATACTGCAGCTTGCAAATGTACCTCACAACTCAGTGGCTAAAAGTAGCCATTATTTGTTGTCATTCAGATGTCTTCTTGTTGGATGAGATTGCAGAGTTCTAGGTGTGGCTTGGCTTAGTGGCTGTGCAGATGGGCCAGGGCAACCCTGCTCCATGTTTTCCATCCTGTTCTTGGGCTAGCAGCCCCACCAGTGTATGTTTTGTTTTTTCACAATAATAGTGAAGAGACAGTTAGAAACATGTGATACCTTTTAAGCTTTAACTTTAGCACTGGCTCATGGTCACTCTCACCTACATTCATTGAGCAGAGTAATTCATGCAATGAAATCCAAAGCAGATGTGGGAAAATATACTTTGGCGAGATGGTGTGAAATCAGGCTGGGGTGAAGAGTTGGGTCTAACCATTCCACTAATCATGGGTGGAAATGGACTGTCTAGTTTTTGGTACCAATACATACCAGTAGCCAGATACATAATGAAATGACTTTTTTTTAAATACAGGATCTTACTACACAGTTTGAACTCATAATGATCTTCATGTCTCAGCCTCTACATTGCTGGTATTACAGGCATGTACCACCATGCCCAGTTCCTGGGCTGGCACGGCATGTGAGTCCAAATATCAAACCAGGCAGGTGCTTATGCTGCTGAACCTGAAATGGCATTATACCATTTGCATTTTTAAAACCCTTTTTTAAAACCTGTGAGGAAACTGAGGCTCAGAGAAGTCAAGTAGCTGCACAGTTAATTTAAAACCGGGATTCTAATTAGATTCGTTGGCTCAGAATCCAAAGCCTGAGGTTTGGAGGATCATGCAACTGGTGAGGTGTCAGGTTTTTCAATGATCAATTGAACTCTTCCTCGTGAGTGACCCTGACTCTAGTCAATCACTTCTGAGTTCCTCTCATTTCCTTTTCTTTATGTACAGAAAAATTTCTGTATGTACAGAAAAAAAATTTCTTCTTTTCCTTTTTGACTTGCTGATTAATTCGACTTCTTTTCCTTGATTCCTCTTAGTGAATAACAGCATGATTGATACCATCTGGAAAACATGCATCCCTGTTGTCAGAGGAAAGTTTGGCAGAACAGAAGACACACAGGAGGCCCTCAAGAGGAAGTGCGTCTGTGTAAGTGACAAATTACAGGCCCTCGGATTATCTGCCAGGGGCTCTCCCTGGAGGCACAATGGCAGCAGCTTCCCTGCTGTGGTGCCAGTTGTGGCTTTGGCCACATGTTTCGTGGGGCAAGTGCCCTCTTCCTGGAGCGGGGACAGAGGGACCCCTGAGCCTGCATCATGGAGCTTCCAACAGAGTCTGTTTTCCTCACAGTGTCTCCAGTGCCTTCTCCCTGGATAATCACGCATCACACTTGGAGAAGCCTGATCCCAACAGCTGGAGGTAAAGCTCCCAGGGTGGTGGAAGAACACATGTTGATAGTTTTAATTGGTCCCCAAAGTAAAACTCCAGGAATGATTTATTGGCTGATAGATTTGAAGCATCCAACTTAGCAGAACTAGGAAGCATATGGTCAAAATAAACACAGAATATTTGGCTATTAGAAAGTTGAGTTTATTTAATTTAGGATATAATAATTAAGTGAAAAAAATCACTTTTAATTTAAGTTGGTTCTGTTCAGTTAGTGACGTGTCTACTTGGCTGGAGGCATCAGCACCTGCGTCTTGAGCCATACCTGTGGCCTGAAAGTGGGAAAAATCTTCATTGAAAACCATACAACTACACTGGGGAGGTGGAAAAGACTCAGTGATACTGAGGTGGTCCATGAGCAGGAAGAACCTACCATAAGAAAAACACAGGAACTTCAAACTCTGCACGCCTACGTTATTAGTCCATGATTGTTGCAATCACAATGCATAACATCAACTCCCAGATCTCAATGGCTCAGTAAAACAAGCTTTACTTTCTTACTGATGAATATGTAAATGCATTCTTGTTGTCAAAACTACAGGTCACTTCTGCTCAACACTGCAATAGATCAAAGGTCAAGTTCACTTTAGATCCTTCTGCCTTTGCTCTCAGGATCCAAGGTCAAGATTCTTATCTTGGGCATGCTCTTTCCATAGAAAAATTCAAGAACACAGCTGACCTGGAGGAAGCTTGCTGTGCTTTTTCAAGTTTTATCTTACAATAGGTACCTCATATTTTCTTTCTTCTTGGTCAAAGCTAATCACGCAGCCTTAAAAGTCACAGAAAGAAAACATTTGACATCTCAAGGAAGAGAGTGAATATTTGCAAAAAATCTATTAAAATTGGATGCAGCAGCAGCCAGGGTTCGATCCCCAGTGTGCGGTGATGGCCCCACCTCCAGGGCAC
>NW_004524755.1:2593055-2595618 GCF_000260255.1 Octodon degus | reverse complement strand
GTACTCATAAGTGGAATAAATCAGGTCCACATGTGTAAACATTGTATTGTCTCATTAGTGTGAGAACTTGAAAGAGAAAAATTGAATCTGAAGGGTAAAATAGACACTGAGAAAAGGGAATGAACTTACTCAAAAGGAAAGAGCTACTGAGTTGAGGAGAAGGACAGAAGAGGGAGTTGGGGAAAGAGATTTATCTATGTAAGTAAGCAGGACGGTTTGGACAACTGTACTGTGCATTTCAGCTGGTCTATGCAAAGAAGCAGTTAATGCTTTAATTTATTTTGTCTCCTTTTTTCCATTGTTTGTACTTTCTCTCTTCTTAATTTCTTATACATTTCTTTGTTTTCTTCTTTCTTCTTCCAGTTTTACATGTGTATATCTGGTAATGTGAATAACTGGTTGGAAGACAACACTATGTATTACAACAAACACTGTGAAATTCCTATTATTCTGTTAAGTGAAATTCTGTATCATTTGTAATTTTTTCTGTTTAATTCTAATTTGTACTCTCTTTGAAAAGAAAAATGAAACATTCTTTATTTTTATTTGTAGAAACTATTACTTTTTTCCCGTCCTTGTAATTTAGGGCAATTAAAAGCACAGTAGTAGATGTGTATGCAAAAGAAGTTAGTTATAGAGAAATAAATAGAACAAAAACATGTAAGCAAATGTGTATTGAGATTTATTATGGGTGTAATAACTTATGCAAGACATTTTTAACACTGTGTGGACTGGGCTACAGAACAGATTGCAGAAGGGATGAGGTGGGATCTAGACACTTAAAATTGTCAGAAATTAAATGTACTGGTGAAAAACTATGATCTTTCTCCCTCCCTCCCTCCCTCCCTTCCTCCTCTCCTCCCTCCCTTCTTTCTTTACTTGTTTCCTTCCTTCCTTCTATTCTTCTTTTTTCCTTCTGACCTACAGTATGTTGAAATATAATATAATGCTGGAGAGTGTGTACTCTGCAATCAGATTTCAGGGAACAGAATTCTTGATGCACTATTTATGAAGCCCAGAGACCTTGATAAGCTGTTTGACTTCTACGTGCTTCAGTGTGCTCATAAAATGGAGAAAATATTTGGAACGAGCTGTTATTTCTCTGCTTCTTTCCCTTGGCCTTCCCTGTACATACTGAAAGCTGCTTACTAGAATAGCCCTTAGGTTTCTACAGGAGACTTGTTTTGCTGGTCACAGTAGTATACTTAGCCCCAAGCACTATCCCTACAAAGAATCCCAAACCATGATAGATTCATCTTTCTTGCCTCTAGTTTGGCATAGCTATGAGATTTATTCTGCCTATGTTCCACTGTTCCTTCATGAGATTTAGCTCCAGGTATGCATTACTGTAACTGATTGAACGACTCAGCTTGCATTGTCCCCTCTCCTTCCCTATCTCCACTGCTCTTCTCCGTATCACACTTGGGATCCAAATAAACTATTTGTACATAAATCTTTGCCTAGGACTGCATCTGGTAAGTCTAAAGCCAAGCTATAATCAGGCCTTTTTTAGCTGTTATGAGATCAAATATGTTAACACAGATCTGAAACTCCTGGACTATACTAGTGTTTGCTATTATTGTACTGCTAGGATAAATGCTGTGTGAAGTCAAGGCTTATATTTTATGTTTTGTCCACTTTTATTAAACTTAGTCTTTCATTTTTTTTTGGAGTTTACCAAGCTCTTTGCTATTGGTAAGGTTATTTATGAGTTACAAATGTATCACTTTATCTTCATCTTTTTCTCTCTATTACATTATGTTTTTCCTGTCTTCTCTCATGCAGAAAGCTTGGCTGCTGCAGTTGGATAGAAAACTCAAGAACACATTTTCCCTTGAACCTCCAGAGGGAAGCTTAGTGGCAGTCAGTAACTATATTAGCTATGAAAAATAGATGCATTTTTTCCTAACTTTTGAATTTCTCTCTCTCTCTTTTTATCTTTCTTCTTTTTCTTTTCTTTTTTTTTTCTTTTTTGTATTTTAGAGAAGGGTCTACAGGGTATTCAGGGTCTCACTAGTAGATCAAACTCATAGTGATCTGCCTGTTTACAGCCTTCCAAGAGCCGGGATTACAGGCGTGCACCACCACACCCAGTCTCAATTGCCACCTCAAAGTGCTCTGGGGGCAGGCCCGGCACTGCAGGGCTGGGTATCAAACCCCCAGCCTCTGCGCCTGCTTGCCGGAGCTTTAATCCACAGAGCTATTTGCCTGGCCCTTCACTTTTGAATTTTTATCATGCATAACATTGCCTAATCTGTAGCAAGTACTAATTAATATTTGGTAATAAATTTAAGCACTAGATTTTGGTGATATGAAAACATTAGTATGCATGTGTGTGTCTTGAAATAGCTTAAAATTTAGTAATGAATAATTATATAAATAGAAAAATTATAAAGAAATACAAAATCACAATAGAGGTATCAAATCAAGGAAGTAACTAGAGGTATTATGGGAATGCAGAGAACACTGATTTAGATCTGTAGGCAGACAGGAATCACCAGAATTAAGAACAGTTTCTGGGAAGAACATTTCCCGTGTGACCTGGATGATGGGTAGGTTTTCC
>NW_004524755.1:2550912-2592899 GCF_000260255.1 Octodon degus | reverse complement strand
TATTGTGTGTGGCCAGCTCAGCCCACCAGGGGGCGGGCGGGCTGGCATGTGGTGCTGGGGGATTGAACGAGGTCCCTGTGCTTTGCTTGGCTTAGCTTGTTCTAAGTAGGTGCTTTAGACCACTGAGCCATCTCACCAGCCCCAAGGATTAAGTTAATTTTCAATGCAAGTGATCAGTACGTTTAGGGACAAGCCACTCTTCAGTATTAATGACAGAGAAAATGGATCTGATGAGCAATGGAACTCAAAACTGTAAATATTTTCTTGAAGTAGAAAAGCATATAGAGAGTAAAAGTAAGTCTTAGAACAACTGACAATAAAGTATAGTAGGACAAAAAAATGGATACTGGCAAAAATTATGTTGGATGTAATTGTAGAAAACCATTAGCAAAACCACAAGAAATTTAAAGTCCCTCCTTAAGGAGACCAGAGATAGCCTTTTAGGAGCATGGAGACCTACCCTACAGGCTGCTTGGAAGAGAGCTCTGTTGACCACTGTGACAATGTGGTTTCAGATACTTGTGAAACAGGGAGAACCCTAGCGGTCATGGCAAAGACAAGGACGAGGATGAAGAGAAGCAGAAGAAAGGGAAAGAAGAGGGGAAAGAAAAGGCCTGAAAACAACAGAGGAAATGGAACAAAACTGCAAAGCAAAATGCAGTTGGAGACAGCAGTAGGAAGGGGAAATCCTATCGAACTCTAAAGGAGGAAAAGAGGATCCGGGCCGTGCTGAAGAGAAGGAGAAGCATGTAAATGCTCATGCCACAGGCCAGTGTTTCCCAGAAATCAGAGAGGAAGCGGCTAGTGAGCTGTAGATCTGGCCTAAATTCAATTCTGTAAAGTGACTTTCTCTTAGTAGTATCATTTAAGCAAAGAGAAAAAAGTGAGAAAAAAATCAAAGTTTCTTCAAAAATAAAAAATAAGACAGTGCCAAAAATGTCCATGGGTATTGCAATATTAATAAAATTTACATTTCTACCCACAAAGAATATTAAATTTAAATCAATTATTTAACATTCAATAAAAATTAAGAAAATGACCAAGAAAGAAGTGATAGACTAGCAAGTACAAAGATTAAAATAGTTCAGAAGTGAGATAGACATTGCAGAGATGAAAAGAGAACAGAAAGAAATGAAGCATGAACTAGAAAATCTCAGATAAAGAAGATTGAGCTCGGAGCACATAGCCAAAGTGGAAAGTATCCTGAAGGGAATACACGGTAGGGGAAAATGTATGAGAACGATGAAGTGGAAATAAGGAGACAAATGATTCAAAAAATGTGGACTAACAGGCCGAGTAGAAACAACAAGTGGGTAATTGGAATTCCCACATGAGTAAGATGTCAAAGGGATTGAACAAACACGACTATAACTTTGCAGCCCTTTCATGAAACAAAATAATATTAAGCTGACTCTGAAAAGACTCTGCAGGGGAGATACAGCTTTGGAGTTTCAGGCAAGTTAATTTGCTATTAGAACAAAGTACCAAACTTCATAGAGGTTAATACCAGAATGCAGAGTTGGTTCAAAATAGCCCATATGTACACTTTTCAGCTAACAGTAGATGAAGCACGCTTAGGAAAAAGCAGCCTACAGAAACAAACTTTGAGAGAGCTCTGTTTAGGTTTAGTAAAGATTAAAGCAAGTGTTTTAAATATGCTCACGTAATTAAAGAAAGCATGACTATACATATGAATATTGTTAAGGTTTACATATAGGTGTCCCGCCAAAGCCTCACACAGTCATGGAGCGGCTTCTGGAGTTTGTGATTGATTATTGTGCGTGTGGATGCTGCACCTGCCTGGGGCGGGTAATTTTCATTACAGTGTAAGGAGGGGAGCAAGGCTAGCTGCCTGCTCAAGCTGCTGTCCCTCCCTTTGCTTTTCTTTTTCTTTTTTCCAGGTTTATACTTTTATTTTTTTTATTAATTTTATTGATAAACAAATAGCAGTGAAACAACTTCAAAACTGATTAATAGGACAGTTTCAATAATTAATATATTACATATTGTCTTTGTAGTGGTTATTCATAGTACAAGATGCAGACATGATATCCTGTCCAAACACTGTTAGTACAACTCTTTCTTCTCATTGAATTAAGAGAAAGTAGCTGTATATCTATCCTAACTATTTTGTATATGCAGATAAAAAATGGTCCTTCATTTATTAGAAATTTATTTTATTTTATTTTAAATATTTATTTATTTTGCAGTACCGGGGATGGAACTCAGGACCCTGCATTACCAAGCAAGTTCTTATTCTACTGAGCTATCTCCTAGGCCCCGGTCCTTCATTTGTATCCCCCTTTTTTTTTTTGTTTACCTTTGTTAGAGATGTGTATTCCATTGCCATTTAAATATTGTAGGTGCATGAATTCAGCAAAATAATCCAACATAGTCTAGAGTCATATGGAGAGATAACATTCTCTCAGGCTTTCACAGAGAGCAGATTGGTCAGGCAATGGCCGTGACTCATCCACATGGCTGACACTGACAAAGGATCTACAGACTGCTGTACAGGGTTTCAGGGTAAATCCTCAGAGGATTTGACTGACCTTGTCAGGTACAAAAGTTACATTTCTTGTTATATAGGTCTTGCATTATCTTGGTCTTAACCATCCAGCAGAAAAGTACAAAAATGAGGTATAAAAAGTAAAGACATACTAATATGCTGAGTTGGAAAAGTCTCAAGTCAACGACTTCTGACACTTCCAGCCCTATGGAAAACCCACTGCTATTATGGCCTACTGGGTCCCTCCCTTTGCTCTGTTGCTCTTTGCTGTCAGCATGAAAGTTTGCTCATTGCCATGTGCCACTCTGCCTTGGAGCCAGCTGAGTATGGACTGAAACCTCCAGTAACTGTGAGCTAAATAAATCTTTCCTTCATTTTGAATGTTGGGTATTTGTCCCAGCAACAAGAAGAGAGTAACCAAGACAAATATACAGAAATACATATGAATGAATATATATATATATATTCTGTTTCATATGTATTTTCATATATATATATATTCGATACAGGGTCTCACTACACAGCTCAGACTCCTAGTGATCCTCCTGTTTTCAGCCTCCCCAACCCTGGTATTACAGGCGTGCACCACCACACCCAGACTCAGTCCTTGGTTCAGCGTGCCCCAGAGGCAAGGCCAGCTTGGCATGTGGGGCTGGGGATAGAACCCTGGCCCCTGCACTTGCCAAGGCAGGCACTTAGTCCTCCTGAGCTATCTTGCTGGATATATATATATATATCTGCTAACAATATATGCATCAAGAAAAAACGTTGTACAAATATTTTAATATTAAACTTATTGTGACATTGTGAGATGAATACAAACTATCTTTGGTCTTTATAATGCCAAGGGGGTGCTCAAAGTGGTGGTCTTTAGCTAGTCATTTACTAACATGATGAACTGCTGAAGTTTGTGTGTGTGTGTGTGTGTGTGTGTGTGTGTGCGTATTTTTGTTTGTTTGTTTTTGGCAAATGTATATAAATTGGTAGGAAATTGTGGAGCCAAATCAAAATTGGTAAGATAATCAAATATAAATCTTAAGTCTGAAAAGTACATTAAATACAAAGACAACTTTGATAGGTGGATTATAATAGTAAAAAAAAAAATCAGAGATTTGAAGATATCTTGCCAGAAATAATTCTTTTTTTTTTTTTTTTTTTGGAACCAGGGATTGAACGCAGGCCCTTGCCCTTGCCAGGGAAGCACTTATTCCTCCAAGCCATCTCCCTGGCCCTTGGCAGAAGTTACTTATGCTGGAGGACTGAGAAGAAACAAATGCAAGACCTCAGAGCTTTGGAAGCCTATGGGACCGTATTCTGAGGTGCAAAATTTGTGCCATTGGAATTCAGCTAGCGTGGAGAGAAAGGGGCAGAGAAATAGCTGACAACAACATGATTCAGCTTCCCCAATTGTTTTCAAATAGACATGTCCAATCCATTCAACAGAATAAATTTGAAAATACAAAGAAAGTCAACTTAACTGCATCACAGGCAATCTGCTGAAAGCTGGAACAAAACAATTTCTTGACAGAAGTTGAAAATTATGAACTACAACAGAGGAACAGCACTGTGATTAGAGCATGGTGCCCCCTCAGCACAAAGGAAGGCCGGGGAGCATCAGGACAACACTGTTTTGAGACAAAAAGTGTCCACTAGATATTCTACACTCAACATATCCTGCAAAAGGAGGAGGTGAATATTTTAATAAAAAAGTAGAGGTGAGGATATTTATTGGTCTCTATTTTCCTCAAAGGGAAGGGCAAAAGTTCAGGCTGAAAAGAAAATGGTACAATATAATGGTGCAGATCTATATGAAGAAAAGAAAAGAAACAAAAATGGTAAAATGGGTATGAAATGAATACACCCACACACATGCACGCACACACACGCACACACCCACATACACCCCCCCACACACACATGACCACTTTGACCATCCCTTGTAATGGTAGAGACCAAAGATAAAAAGATAGATGATTAAAACAAAGGCCTCAGCCATACTGTACAGCCTGTATATCAAAATGATATGTTTTACAACTACAGCACATAGAACTGTGGGCGGGCAATTAAAATTTTTGCAAGTGACTTGTGTTTTATTTAAGTATGTCATTATAGATTGAATGAGAAAGGGAACATAATGAAGATGCAGAAAATATAAGCAGAGTTTGTGGGGCATGTCTGCAGCCGCACTAAGAAGAACATCCCTATGACTGAGGGCCACGGTCAATAGAAAGCAAAATGAAACAACTAACAAAAACAGCAGAGGAAAAAACTCCTATCAAACAGAAATCAGGGAGAGGGAAGAAATTTTAAGGGACAGAAGCAAAAATCAATAATAACATAGAAAAAAATGCAATAGGTCTAGTGGAAAATTCATAAAATAGTCAAGCCACTTGCATTCATTTATTTAATTGCAGAAGGCTTGGGAGCTGTATGTGTGGGTGGGAGACAGAGACAGTCAGGCTGCAGGAGAGAAGGCCATCTGTGTGTGATGGCCTCCTCAACATCTCCTGACTTCTGTTTCCCATGCGGACTGGTTTGCCTGGTTGCTGATGATCAGAGTAGAACCCATTGAGCCCCACTGAAGGTGGCTGAGTTCTAATCCTTACTCTAAAATATAAAAACCAAAGGAAGTGCATTGCAAATTATTCTGTCCTTTTAGCTGGACCTGTACTTCACAATTTAGCCCATAGCTTGCTTGCTTGCTTTTTTTCTTTTGGCAGAACTGAGGATTGAACTCAGGCCCTTGTGCTTGCCAGGCAGGCACTTTTTCTACTGAGCCATCTCCCCAGGTGCTCCCATAGCTTTCGTGAATAAAGGAAAGCTCTTTTCTACAGAACATTTCACTAATAAATATAGACAAAAGGTAAGATTTAGAAAGACATCACTTTATAAGCCCCCAAAATAACTGATTCAGCTAGAGATGGCCAATCACTCACAAGTCTCTTCCGAAGTGTATTGCCCTGGGCTGCACCGTGACGCCAGCTAGCAATTTGTTAGGAATGAAACTCTGTGACCCCAACCAACGCACCTAAGCCAGATGTTCTGGAGGTGGGAACCCGGCAATCCCAGCTAAAACAATGCCTCCGGGTGTCCCGTTGGGAATCCAAGGCGGGGTAAGAAGGCTGCGGTCGCACGGGCTCACTCTGCAGAGAAAGCGAGGAGCGATCGTTACCCCGAGGACGCCAAGTCTGCGGCCCGAGCTCTGGCTTTCAGCGCTTCGTTGTTTTGGCCACGGTGGACGTTTGAAGGTGAAAGAAATTCTTTCACTTTTTCTTTTTGGATTTTGGAGGCTTAATAATGCTGTAGTGTTTCTTTTTTATTGACTCTGACCTTTCAGTTAAGACTATGTTCAGAACTAAGTACAGAAAATCAGAAAGCTCTCTTTTCAATCCAAAATTACTACTTGGACTATTAAATAGTAATTTTGATCTCTGAAGTTTCCCTAAGGAGCTGGGGAAAATTGTATTAATCAAATTTGCTGGACTTCTTTGATTCTCCAAAAGGGACACAGACCTGGCTCCTGTCATTTTGAATTTCTGAGCTTTTATTTTTGTCCAGAAAATTGGATAATGTATTTATGCGTTTTAAAGCAGCTTTCAGTCCTCTTGGCAAATGACCTATATGTGATGGAAGTGTTCTGCCGACAATCCATGCATCACTTTGAGCTTTTTATTGGCCCATTCCAGTGTGCACAGGTATTCTTAATTTGTACATTCCTGCAGGGCTGAGTCTGAATTCTATGGATCTCTCTTTGTAGCCAGCTGGATGCTGCAAGTCATTAGTTATTAAGCTAATGTTTTGATGATCTAGCTGTTCTGAAGAAAATATTATTCCTCTCTTTGGAAATATGTGTGTGTGTGTGTGTGTGTGTGTGTGTGTTGTCTTGCCCTCCAAGGCCTCCAGAGAGCAGTCTCTAAGCAAGCTGAGTTTCTCACTTCATGAAAATAAATTGACATCATGGTAATATAAAAGCATTTCAAGTGGCATCTCGCCTATGCGTGGTAAGCTGTGTTCTCTCATCCGCCCCATGGCGTCTGCCGTTCATTTGCCTTACAGCCCCACCCCAGCTCCTACACAAGGGCTCCAAGCAGCAGCTGAGTGAACGATGCAGGATGAGGATAAAAAGTGGCCAAAGCTTTATCTCTGCTCTCCGCTCATACTGCCAGGAAAAGCTGGGCTGAGGACGTGAAGGGCGGCATCTCCCACTGCCAACCTTGCCCTCAGTGCGGGATGCTCACACCTCATCATGAATGCTTCACTGAACTAACTTGCAGTTTGCATCCTCTGGTAGCCCACTTGCCTACAGAAGTAGGCTGGCAAATGATTGGAGCGCCAAGTAGAATTTTCGTAATCAGGCGTTCCCTTGTCTTTTGTCCCATTATCTTATATCTAAACCTGTGTTCTCGGGTCTCAAGGTTGGGTGTGAAATCCCGAGATGCACTCCGCTGTCCTCCAGACATGACCGGGTCCTGCCTGCATGGTCGACTCAGCCTGGCTCTAAGGTAGTGTATTACTTATCCCTGCTTCAGGTCACCCTGCAGGGTAAGCTGATGAGGCTGGATACAGGAATATCAGATCTGCCTTGCTGGAAGCATCTGTGTCACAGTGTGCAACCAAGGCTGCACAGAGGGTGACAAAGGCTACTCAGAGGTGAGACTTTAGCTCAGTCGCCCAGGGGACCCAGAGGAATGGCTGCTACAGCATAGCAGAATGTCAGAGTGGGCAAGGAGCTGAAACCCCTGAGGTTATTCGTAACTCAAAGACAGGAGAACAAATACACAGAAGAAAAGTGTTTGTCATAAATTGTACAGGAGGTTTGGTCAGGGGACAGTGTCAGGATGAGACGGTTTGATATGTGACACATGTCGACCTAGCTTAAGCAGTCTTACCAGAGCAGAGAGGACGCAGTGGCCAAAGGAAGCATCCCGGAGAACAAACTGCTTTTCTGCTGCCTGTCGGGCTGCAGAGTCTGCTCTAAGCTCTTGCCATGCTTGCCAGGAGTTCTGAATTGTTGTGTAGAAAGGTCCCTTCCTTTTACACATTCACTTGAATCACCTTTTTGACTAGTGTCCCCACACATCTATGTGAAAAAAAAAGAACTTTAAATGCAGGGAGAAGGACAGACATAAAGTCCCGTATTATGCAGGAACATGTCTGTATTTATTTGCGCACTCACCAGCTACTGATTAAACCCTCCCCGTTCTAGGCCAGGGGTGCAAATAGGATCCATGTCAGGTGGCAGTTCTGACCAGCTGGTGGCTGCTGCCTGTAGCCGGCGAGTGTGCGAGGGCGCAGCCGAGAGTGCCAGGAGTGATTTGCAGTGTCCGCTCCAGAGAAGATCTACTCAGCAGTGGCAGCCAACACGCCAGCGTTCGCTAACCCTGCTGTGGTCACTGGAGACACAGCGACGAATAAGTCACAAGGGTATCTGGAAGCAGCTAAATTCCCCGGCCCCAAGAACTCACGGGGCTCTGTTTTATTTTGTTTTGGCTTGCCTCCCCTTTTGAGGACGTGTCCCTCTGTCATTCAAGCCATCTGCTCCCATCCCACCCTGTACCTGTGTTTTTCTCCTACTGGTTTCACATTTTCATCAGGATCTGCAGCGCTTGCCACAGCCTCACTCCTGTGGTTAATGCACAAGATTAATTCATCTCCCGCGTGCAGGAATTGGAAATGACGTTACAAAGAAAACTTGCCCCCACCAGAGAAGTCTGTCTTGATCCAGTTGCAAAAAGTTCTGCACCCCAAAGGATGATACAATTTGACACCCCAATTAAGGCAGCCAGGGAGGAGTCAGAGGGAATGAAGAGACCCACAGTTCCAGCAGCAAAGGAAAACCACTCAGTGGCCTTGCATGCTCATGAAAGAGACCTCAGCCCCTGCAGTTAATTGCCTACAGCATCAATTCAGCAAGTGAGGGACAAAGGATGCACCTCAGTACACCTGCCCCAAGACAGTCAATTGAAAGCGATTAGTGCCAGCGAAGCCGGAAGGGAGTGCAGGGGAGGGCGTGTGTGCAGGCTGCGGAGATTCATGGTGTCTTGTCTAATTTCCCAGAGAACTGCTAGCATGTGAGCTCTATAAAAATCAATTAATCATCTGAAGCCAGATGCAACCTTTATTGAACCTGGCCTTTCCTTATTAAATATAGTGATTAGGATCAGAAATAAGGAAATAATACTCAAAATGATCTGTCATTAGCCCTATATATTTTACTGCTAATGAAGCAAAAATCCTTTTTTCTTATTCAATAGATGTTGAGATAATCAAATCTAAAAGCAAAGCGTCTCTTCAATTTCCTGATACAATTAATGGAGAATCACAAAGTTCATCTCAGAGCAAGGCTCTCCTTCACCTCCACAATTGAAGTGATTATTACGGCATCTGGATTGCTTTCTTCTTGAATCTTAGCAAAGAGGAAAAGCCATCTTGGTTGTGCAGAAGGCAAAATTTGGGGCTAAACTTGGCTTGCTCTATAAAATGAAGGAAAAAGCCTTCCTTGGCTGAAGGGCATTGGTTCTTCCATCCCACTTTTTTTTTAGAGCAGACTTCCAATTTTGTTTTCCTAACCTCCTTTTCTGGTTTTCCGGGGACAGCACTTCTTTCTTCTTGGAACCTTTCTTCCCCAGCCCCTGCTTTATGATCTTTAGTAGGGATCCTCAGACTGGGGTGTGATTCCCCCACCCTCAACAATGGGTATTGGAATTGGGCTGAGGTGAGTCCTGAGTTGGAGTTCCTCCCTGGTAATTTAAGACTTGGAAGCACAGCAAGGTGCAGGCTGTATTTCCTCACTGGCTGGTGCATTTCCTATGGGTGCCCAGCACAGCAGCAGGGACCAATGTGCAGGAAGAGCGAGGGGAGTGACAGGGCCTGGACCCAGACCCAGAGCTTGTGAGTGGATCCTTTTCTGCACAAACCTAGTGTGTCCCTCCCTGTAGATTTGCATATTCATTTCTTGTATAAGATACACTGATAATCTTTCTGTGAATTTTTCAATTGGATTAAGCTAATTCAATTTGAGTAGAGTCCGATCCACTGTGGTGTCTACTAAGTGTGCTAACAGTTTACTTGGTGGCCAAGCCAAGTGGCTGGGACCGTTTCACCCACCAGCGGGCAGACATTAACAGGAAGACCTCAAGGAATAACAGGGATTTACAACTATTCTGAGAGAAGCAAGAGTGAGAAGGAAACTGACACAAATGTTGCTGCAAACACAGCACAATAATGTGCACTCAAATGACCAAAGCTCAGGGCCTGGCCACTTCAGGATTAATGATGGTGTCCCAGACCATAGTTTACGTCCTAGAGAAGCCACATGTTTAGCTCCTGCCTCTTTCCTGACCCTCTTCAACTCCTTAGTCCTCCCACTTACCTCTGAACTTGGCATCACATGGCTGCTGTGACACCCAGACGCAGCCTCAGCATCCTCTTCGTCCACCCATGCCTTTCCCTGACCTTCACCTTTCTAATTGAATTCTTGGTTTTCATATCCTGACATCCATTTGTAGTCTACTGACTGCTGTTCTAGATCTGTGCTGAGCAACAGAGTGTCCCCCCAGTCACATGGGTCCATTCAGATTGGCGTTTCTATTGATCGAAACTTAAAAACAGAGCTACTAGCTAGACTGGAAATACTCAACAGCCACACATGCTGAGTAGCTGCTTTCATGTTCATTTCCACAATGATGGGACAGTCTGGTATAGTATAGTATAGCACATTTCCATAATGGCAGAGAATTCTTAGACAGCCCTGTTCTATAAGAGCTTACCTGAAACCACCAGAAGGATTCTTATTGCTCCCAAGGATGGAAAATATGTTATAAGAGTGCTTGCATGCCTTACCCATGCCATGCCTTCAGCAGACATGGCTAGCTAATCACAGCACCACAAATATACTGCAGAAGTGCCTGCATGCCTCATTTGTCGCATGCCCTGGGCAGACATCACTAGTTCATCGCAACACCAAGATCCACTGACCCAACACAGACCTTGCCTCCTTCTGAACACTGTGATCCTGGAAGGCTAAGAAAAGAAAGTCAAGGTGATTGTTTCAGATTAACCATTTAGAGCTTGATTTGAATCCAATCCCCTCATTTGTCTTAAAAGGAAATGCGGGTGCAGTGAAACAAATCAGTAATAGGCTGTGCTGAAGGGCCATGCAGCCAGTCGTGGGCAAGTAAGTCGTAGAATACATGCTGGTACTCAGATGTCAGTTCTGTCTCTTAATGTCCATGTGATCTTGAACTTACTGCTATTGTGTTCAGGTTACTCACTTATAAATGAGAATGTTGGCAACAGTGTCTTCCTCATATGGCTGTGAGAGGGCTAGTCTGATAATTCGTATAAGGTACCTGGCATATGTACAGTACTGAATAAATGTATTTATTGTCATAACCTTGTGGCACTTAGGGTCCTGAGTATTATTTCTATCAAACACACAAGGAAGCAGAAAATCAAAGACTTTAAACCCCTGTCAAGTTCATACCTCCTATTTATCAGAGGATATGTTCTGTTCTGACCTAAGTATTCAAGTATTCCCTGTCTAGAACTCTAATTGCTATAACAGAAATTCTTAGTTGTATAGATTCCTAAAATTATTTTTCACTCCTCCAGTGCAGAGTTCTGAAGAGTTCATATATTTGTGTACTTACCTAGCCTTTGCCACAGCCGACAGTGATCTTGACAGATAAATTAGTTCAGGTCTGTCTCACTAGGACCTTCTTGCTTGAGTAGGCTTTTCCACAGTATGTCCACCCTGCTAGTTAGAAATGGATCCTGAGGTCTAGGTCACAGCCTGCTGTGCTTTTGTTGTTTTATGGGTTCTTGAAAATGGTGACTTACAAGGAAGAAGGAAATTGTTAGGTTTTGATGGCTTTTGTCTTAGAAAAACTGCATTGTCCAACTGAGTTCTTATCACCTTCATTTTATGAATAAGGAAAAGGCAGCTCAGAGAACATTGCAACTTACTGGAAGACTGTGAGCTCATGGATGGTGGAACTGGGATTCAACATTATATGAGCCTGACCAGGTTCACCAGGTATGACCTGGAAGGTGGGCAGGCTTTGCAGGAGACGGAAGGATATGGGGCGAGGGGTAATTTTGCCAATAGCTACTCCTGGAGCACTAAGCTCCATACAGCCAAGCATTCAGACACCATGCCTGGATGCCTCCTTGTGGAGACTGTCTTTTTAGTACCACTGTATTTCAAGCCACTTGTTAATTACTTGTTATTGTAGAATTAACAGCAATGCTTAAAATTTGGGCCCATTTGAACTTTGTTGTTCAGGCAGCTTGTGTTTTTCTATTTCTTAGAAAACTATAAACTAATCTTTATATGCTTACTGGACTTTATGTCTTTTCTTCTCAGTATCAATGGCATAGCTCTTTTGGAATAAGGCTATTTTATTTTACTAATTTTGGTTTATCTTACTTTATCTTAATTTTTGAGACTGGGTCTTACTATGCAGTTCAGGTTGGCCTGGAGCTCACAGTGATCCTCCTGCCTCAACCTCCTGAATCTGGGATTACAGCACGTACCCCTTTTTCCCGCAAATAAGACTATTTTAAAGACCCAGGCCCCCATGAATCATTCTGTCTTTTAAATCATGAAACTTTCTCCAAAATGTATTTTACGAATGAACATCATGAGTAAATTAGTTTTTTTTCCACAAAGATACAGTAGAAAACCTGTCCAGCAACAAATATCCTTCCTGTTTCTTAACGTATTTAAAAATATTTTAAACTGACATGTAAGTGAACATACTAATAAGATCCAGGGTGATATTTCAATACAATGAGCAGGTATGAGTATTTTTGTATTATATACGTAAAGTACCTAATCGACCTAAAGGTAGTTCTTCATGATGTAAAATTGGGTCAAACTAGCAAAGCAGTTGATTTAAGTTAATTAAATGAGCAGCTCATTTGGTTCTTCTTACATGACATGAAAGGCTTGGAGTGGCTTTTCTCCCCCAGAAATTTTTCTATCTTTTAAGCTCAGTTTACCAATTTAGCATCACAAATGAACTTCCTTGTGGGGAGTAATTTGCCAATTGAGTGGGAAAAACAAAACAAAACAAAGGCGGGGCCTAACCCCTACCTGGGCCTTACACTTTTAGCTAAACCGGAAACTGCCTGTTTGTGGAAGGACAAAGAAAAAGATGGGATTCTTGGGAAGCGATAAAACGGGGTTTGTAAATGCTCATTGTTAGCAAGTTTCAGCTGAAGACCAACCTTGGAAGCTATGATGCATCATATAAAATTGGAACATTTAGAAAGAAGTAAGCAATTTTACAGTAACCGCGGGGTTTCTCGCGAGTTTATTCCGGATCCCATCGGTTAGTGGGTCTTGGTATCTGCTGCTGCTGTTGTCGAGCGCTGGTGTAAATTGAAAATATGTAACGACATGTGCTAAATTCACAATATATTAGACCTACATCACAACTGTATGTCCAGTACATTTGCATATGAATCTACTTTCCCAACGAGAAATTCGGTTTCTCTGGATCTATTGTTGGGACTTCTCTCGGGCCTGTGGGGTGGGCTGATAGCTGCCCTACTAGAACCTGTTCGGGTCCAGTTTTCTTAGGCACGCACTGTACAGATGAGCACTGTGCTCTCCACACCTATGCGCACCTGTATAGCTGGGGCTGTCGCAGTTCGTCACCCCGAAGCAAACAGAGACTACTCTTATTTTAATGATTTAGCTTAGGAGCATCATGAAAAAAAGGAAAGAGCCCCTGTTTCCCTCAGGGACTCCCAAACCGGGAGCACGGAGCACAGTCTTTCATCCTTAAGCCTGCGCCCCGGAGGACTGGCCTTGTTAGACCTCCGCACTGTCGTCTCTGGTTGTTTTACCTCCGAGCTGCGAGCAGCAGAGACAGCCTTAGCTTTTTCTCCCAGGGTTGCAATTCTTTACTTTGCTTCAGGGTAAAACGAGCTCTGGGCGATGTTTAGGTCGCATTTAGAATCATTGGGGAGGTCAACAAGAAAAAACGGCCAAGCCCTGATCACGGAGGAGGATCATTTCCTATTTCCCGGGGAAATCTAAGCTGGTTTTCAACTCTCATTTTCGGTTTGGCACTGCAGCGCGCGGCTTAACCTCATGCTCCACTGCCCAAGGGTCAGTGCTTTCTTCTCAGGGTCACAGACGGAGGGCCACGGGGACACTGTGGACTCTGGCTGTGCTCGGGCACTGATTCAATCTGGCTTCCTGGCTGATTCTCTTATCTTTGCTTGGCTTTTAGCTCCTGAAATCCACCTGCTCTGAAGACGACGTGAGAGCGCAAACGGCCACTAGATGGCAGGAGCGCACTGCGGTGGACTTGGCCACGCGGCTCCCGGCAGCGGGCCGGGCGGGGGCGGGGCAGGACCTGCTTCCTGATTGGCCCGCTGGCCCCCGGCAAGCCTTTGCCTCGCAGCCTCCAAGCGCGACCCTTCTCGGGTGGGCAGCTTCGAAGAGCCCCGGCATGGAGATCTGCTAGATGACCGCAGCTCTGAGTGAAAGCAACCTGCGGGGCTCAGGTTAACCCCCCAGCACCACGGTCCAGGCAACTGAAACAGGTGGCCCGGGTGCCTACGACTGAGTGTTAGCGTGATAGGTCAGCAAGGCCTATCACGTCTAGCGAACGACCCCTTCTGTGCCAGGATCGTGTGCATTCACTTACTTTATTTTTCCTTTCCTTGATGTGCATTTGGTTCTTACGACGAACTAGGCAGCAGGGGTAGAACCCAGTGAAACATTCAGGCCCTACAGGAAGCCTACAGTGTAGGCGTAGAGACACTACAATGAAGGTGAGTGACAGTGACTAATATAAGGGAATATAAGGGAATATAAGACATATTTGCATCTCAGATGAGCTTTTTCTTGGGGACCAGGTTGGTGGAAGGGAGCCAGGCAGGCAAGGAGTCAGGAGAGAAGAATTCAAGTTTAGGGTCTAACCCAGAGCTAAGAAGGCTCTAAGCCACCGAGAAGGGAGAGAGGGCTGCTGTCGCTGCGATGAGGACCACGGGTGACCAGTGAAGACCAGTAAGAACCAAGTGAAGAGGAGCTTCGTGTGCCACGCCACAGAGGTCACTTAGCCTGCACAGCTGTGTCACTGGGAGCCATTGAAGTTAGGTCTCAGGTCACGTCTGCTCTTGTGACAGCTGGTCCTGGTGCAGTTGGGCAGGGAGTTGGAGGGAGAAGAGGGAAGAAATTAAGATGAGCACGCAACTCAGTAGCAGTGAGGTGGTAGCGACAAAGGTGTGGGGGGTTGAAGAGTTATTAGGAGAATCAAAAGGTGTGTGAAGTGTCTTGTGTGTGTGGTGTTTTGGGTATGAAGGCGTCTTGTGAAGAGGTCCTATGGATGTGACCTTTATCTAGGATGACAATAGGGTCTTTGTTGCCACTGATCAAGTGCAGTGCTAGGAAGGGCTTTAGTACCAAGATCTGATGAGGTTTGAGATACTTTGTTAGAATCTGTGGTTATCTAATATTCATCCATCAATTCCTCCACTCGAGTGACATTCAAGGTCATCTACTTTATGCAAAGCAATATGCCAGGCCAGTGTTCAGCCCCAGAAGGACAAACTACTTGCTTCCAATCTTTTCAATTTTATTTTATATTTATTTTTATGTATTTGGTACAGGGTCTCACTACACAGTTTGGATTCGTAGTGATCCTCCTGTCGCAACCACCCCAGCACTGGGATTACAGGTATGCACCACCATGCCCAGACTTGGTGGCCTGCTCAGCGTCCCTGGGGGCAGTCCTGTGCAGGCCTGTGGTGCTAGGGATCGAACTCTGGTCCATGCACTTGCCTAAGCAGGCATTTAGTCTGTTGAGTTATCTCACCAGCCTCTTCCAATTTTTTTTTCAGGTCTTTTTTTTTTTTTGTACAATATTGTTTTTATAACAGTAGTTGTGTAGCACAGTTTCAACTTAGGAATTGGGATGCATCCTGCTTTGCCTTTGTTGCCCAGAATTGCCTTTGTTATTCTAGATCTTTTTCATTTCCAAATAAATTTTAAGAATGTTTTCTCTAACTCTGTAAGCTGTTAAAATTCTATGGTGTTGGAATTTTGACCAGGATTGCATTAAATATGTATAACAATTTTTGGAATATGGCCTTTTCTACTGTATTGGTTCTTTCTATCCAAGAATAAGAGATATTCTCCAATTTTTTTTTTTTAATGTATTTAGTACAGGGTCTACAGGGTTTCACTACACAGATGGGACTTGTAGTGATTCTCCTGTTTTCAGCCTCCCAAGCGCTGAGATTACAGGCGCGCTCCACCATGCCCAGCCTCCATCGCCATCCTCATCGCGCCTTGCGGGCGGGGCTGGCATGGCACACCCGGGATCCAACCCTAGTGGCTGCTTTCTGCCTAGGCAGGCGCTTTAATCTGCTGAGCTATCTGGCTGGCCCCTTCCAATCTTTTTGAATATGTACATGCTTTTAATCTTCTCTTTCTGTTGAAAATAATGTGCAATATTCATAATGAAATAAAAGCCATGCCTACATGTGTGTAACACGCTAAACTCATGTTAAAACATATCATATATTTATTTATTTATTTTTATTTTTATTTCAAATATTTAATAGATGGTATTTGTCAGCTTTCTGTTTCTGTGAAAATATACCTGAAGGAAACAGCCACAAGGAGGAAAGGTTTGTCTTGGTCCACAGTGAACGAGGTTTCAGTGCAGGGGCAGCAGGTCCCTTTGCTGGTGGGCCCTCGGCAAGGCAGAAATGCCATGGCAGAAAGGCGTGGTGGCAGAAAGCTGACAGAGAGAAAGGAGACAAAGGGGCGAGGGAGGAAGACGAGAAGGAGAAGAGGGGAGGAAGAAGATGAGAGAGGACGAAGAAGGAAAAGAGGCAGAACTGGTGGCCTTTCTCTTTTTTCTAATTTTTAAGAATCTTACAGAATATTTTTTTTATTTTTCTTCTTCACATTTTCTTCTTGTTTTTATTGCTATTAAATATTTTGATTTGTTATTCATTATATTATTTTTCGCAATGTTTTTATATGTATCTCATCTTTTACCTAGACCGAAAACTGCTTGGAGGTAGGATGGTAACTATAATGATTTTCCACAAACATTTTGGAAAAACTTATTGAATAAAATGGAATAGATTTTAAAAACTTGTTGGGCTGCATAGATAGCTCAGTGGTCTAAGCACCTGCCTAGGCAAGCATAAGAACCTGAGTTTGATCCCTGGTACCGCACACCATGCTGACCCCGCCCAGGTCACCCAGAGTACCAAGACCGGGCGTGCTGGCAAACATCTGTAATCTCAGCTCTGTGGAGGCTGATACAGGAGGGTCACTCTGAGTCCAAGCTTCATAGTGAGACTCTGTACCAAATACATTAAAAGAAATAAATTTAAAAACTTGTTGAACAAAATAATATTGAAAGTAAATAATTTGTAGAACTATTTTGACAGTTTAGAACTTGCCTACCATTTGTATTGCTGTGATAAGAAAGAAGAGAGGAGAGAGAGAGAGAGAGAGAGAGAGAGAGAGAGAGAGAGAGAGAGCTTGAATGTTAACTCTATTGAGATGGGAAGTTTAACTTTTGATGAAAATGGTCTAATAAATTGACAGTGTTTCTTGTTGTCTGCCACATTATGTTTTTTCAATTTTTCCTTCATCTTCTCTTTTCTTAAACACACATTTATTTTACCTCAACTCTCCTTCTGGTGATATTCTTACAGCCCTGGTGCTATGGTTGTGTTTAGTTGTCCCCCAAAAGTCTCATTCAGTCATGGGGTGGGAACTTCTAGAGTTTGAGATTAATTCATGCTCAAGGCTGGGATTATGGGTCTGAGTACTTCTGGGATTATGGGTGTGAGTGCTACACCCAACCTGGAGTGGAGAGCCCGAATGCAATTTAAGGGAGACAGATTTCCTCTCTGCTGCCATTGTTGCTGTTACTCCTCCCTTTTGCTCTTGCTAATTGCCACCTCCAGGAAAGGCTGCTTTCTGCCCTATGTCAGTCTGCCTTAGAGCCAGCTGAAGATGGACTGAAACCTCCAGTGAGTATGAGCTAAATAAACCTTTACCTTCCTTCATTTTGTGTGTTGGGTGTTTGTCCCAGCAATGAGAGAAGAGCAACCGAGACACCTGCAAATAAACACAGAAAGCAAGCAAGCAGACTAAAAAAGCAGTTAAACAGCTAGCATCTACAACATGGAGCTGAGTAGATTGCTGACACTCTCACTAAGATCCAGGAGACTGCAGGAGTCACCCTTCCCATTGAGGCAGCAAAAGTAGCTGACATCTACAGCTTGGAGCAGGAGGGAGTTCTCTGAACTCATGGTTTCAGAGAGTTCAGTCCATACCTGGCAGAAATTTCACCAAAGCAGAAATGGGATGGTGGAAATGTCTACTGAGGAAGACTGCTAAGCCTGTGACAGTCAGGAAGCAGAGAGAGCAGGAGAGACCCAGGGATAGAAGGGAGGATGCAGGGAGAAAAATGCACCCACCCTTCCAGGTTGCGCCCCTCACCCTGCTCACCTCTTGCAACCAGGCGCCACCTCCTGACAACACATTCAGCATAAACTCGTCAATTGATGAATTCATGGATGAGTATAGTAATCCTATGGCCAATCATTTTCCAAGGCCCCACCTCTGAGCACACAAGACTGTTGGGAAGCATTTTAGGTCTAATTCATAACAGAGACTTCACTGCAAAAGCATGTACAGAGGTGACTCACTGCGCACAGGTTCAGACTTCAAGATATTTTGTTCATGTGTCCAGTTCAACAAGTGTTTATGTAAATATTGCGGAAGTCCTGTGTGTCGGAGTTATGCTAGGCATTCCCAATAATGTCAGCAAAATAGCCATGTCCTTCGGATGATGACCAAGATCTAGTAAGGACAAAAAATACAAATGCAATCTATTTCCCACAATGAAGATTTCTCTCCTTCATGCTCACATCTTGGTAGGGGAAGTATGTTGTTAAATTTGTGTCACATGGAAAAACCAATCAGTAATAGGATCCCAAGTGTATTGCTTTAGTTTTGATCTCACAGCTAGAATTATACTCATGTTAAATAAACATCTGATGAAAGAGACAGGTAGTCTCCAAGACCCTAGAAAGAGCATCTGCTTCAGAGAGGGCAACCAGGCTACTGTTCATCTCATCCCTCAAATTAAGTTGATTGGAAGTGGCTGCTTGGGGCTCCATGCTGAGCAGATTTAATGGGAAAGAGGGGTTGTTTTTCAAGTGAGCAGTTACTTAGGAAAGGAGAGTGGCGACAGGTGGCATGTGACTATTTGTTAATCTTCTACTACACTATGGCTTAATCAATAACATTGACATATTTGAGGGAAGGAGGAATAGAGACATTGCGATGTGCCATCAAGAAACACGGGAATCAGAAAAACAATCCAGAGGGGAGAGGCTGGTTTTTTCTGAGTCTTGGAGACTCTGACTTTCAGGTCTTCGGGCAGGTGTCAGCTGCTAACGCTCGGGCTTCCTCAGAATACTGAGACTTCAGACTCTGCTTTACTCAAATTCTATGTCCAAAGACATCCTTTGTATTTTCTATTGTAATTTCAGTTGTGTTTTATTTTTAATGTCCATATTTATGGTGTACAGTGGAATATTTTGATTCCTATATGAAGTGCACAATGACCAAATAAGGGTAATTAGCGTAAGCATCTCCTGAAATACCTATCAGTTCTACACATTAGGGCCATTCATCCAGGAGGACATTTCAACTCAGCTGCTAATTTCACTGAGCTCAAGAAGAAAAGCAGCAGTTAACAGGTTTAGACTCACAAGAAATAATCAAAATCTGGCTTCTGGAGCTATGAGAAGTAGGTTTGTCCATTTGTGCTGAGGTCATGCTCTTCTAAGGTTCCTTGTTGGTCAGGCAAGCCTGGCCACAAACAGTCCTTGGACTTGCCTTTGTTTCAACTTTGATGAAACACGTACGAAATATTATCAGTCAAATGGGTTAATTTGTCAAATATAGAACCATTGCAGAAAAGCTGCATGTGTTCAAGAAGCTTACAGTTTATGTTTGGGCCAATCCAAACCTTAAAAATAAACCAATGTGACAATTAAAACATATATGAACCTGTCCGACCCATGGGACACACTGAGTTGGTGACTGAGATTGGGTGTGGTGACACGGGCCTGTAATCCCAGTTCTTGGGAGGCTGAAAGCAAGAGGATCACCACGAGTCTGATCTATGCAGTGAGACCCTGGAGACTCTGTACTAAATACATTTAAAAAAATAAAAAACATATATGAATTCAGTCAGCTTCAATGTTTCTAGCATAAAAATATTCATCTTCTTTTCTCACTGGCATCTTCTCTTGATCTACCTGCAGTTTCCACAGAAATCTTTGTTTTTGAATGTATTTTAATGCAAATTTTGAATTTCCTCACACATTCTGTTAATGATGTGAGAATTCCAATGTGCTTTATTTCTCACTTAAAAGATGAAGCAAAATATAAATTCAAAGAACATTGAGAGCTTTCTTTCTTTCTACCTTTTTAAAAAAATTCTTGGAACAAGTGCCATACTTCAACTTTAAAACACAGGGGAAAAACTGTCTAATAACACGAGCTACTTGGCGTTGGCAGTTGGCTTTGTATTCCTTGCAAATGATTATATCTCAGGCTTGAGATAATCACAGACATTATGTGTCACCTAAAAGAGCATGTGAAGTAACTTTCCTCAAGGAAAAACTTTAAAATCATCGTAGACTCAATAAAGTACTGATGTTCTAATGGCTCAGCAACTTCAGAAGCTTATTTGGAAGTGCATAGTGCTAAAAGGGCAAAGAACAGGAAGGGAATGGTAGTTGAGGGAGAAAATAGAAAGAGCAGAAGCAGGGAAGAAACAGAATCACTGTCCACCAGAACTTCAGCCACGACGGGGCAGTGTGTTAGTGGGGATTCGCCACTGGAACAAGACCAACAGGACACATACATAGTTACTAGGAGCGTCTGCAGATTGGCTTATATAATCACGTGTTTCATACTCCCTCAATGACCGTCCATGTGCTGACCAAAAAGCCAGTAGCTGCTCCGTGCAAGAAGCTAGAAGCCTCAGAACAAGAAGGACCAATGATGCAGCCCTCGTCTGCAGCTGGAGACCTGGAGATCCCCTGGAGAGTCCCTGGTGCAAGTCTGTACTCAGATGCTGAAGACTGCAGGGGGACATCTGTGGGCAGCAGCAACGGCGACAAGAGCATGCACTTAAGAATGTGTGGAACGTGCAAGCTCTCCACCGCTTCCACTGCTTTTGGTTCAACAAGACCCTGGTTCACTGGACTGGTTTACTGAGTCACTCACACTCAGAATGGGACTTCGCCTCTTGGTGCCATTAACCCACAAGCTAAACTTCTCTTTAAAAGCATCACAAAGACACCCAGAATTGTGCTTTAGTACTTTTTCAGATATCTCTCAACTCAGTCATGTCAAAAACCAAGGTTTTCACGGATGGTGCCCTGGGTTAGGCATGACAGATTATTTGACAGTCGCAGAGCTGAGCTTTAAGCATCAGTCTGAGAGACTCAATCAAAGGGTTTGTGGTTTTCAAAGCACAAGCCAAAATACATACATAACGTGTATTATAGCCACTGTGATAGTTCGGGATTTTTAGAGGCCAAATTCTTTTGATCCCAGTGTGCAGACAATGAAACCTTGTCACTATTTCAAATTATTCTTCCATGAAGTCTGGCCTTAGCCATGTAATGTATTTTACTGGAGAGGATTCAGCATCTGAGATACCAGAGAAGCCTGCAAACTGTGCCAGTGGGCTAGTGCAGGATCTGGCTAGCCCGCTGAAGTATCAGTGGCTGAGTTCCCTCGTGGGACTCTAACAGATTGTCACAGATAGTGAATTCACACAAATTTATTATCTTATGCTTTGCAAGTTAGAAGTCTAAAATGGGTCAGATCATCTGTCCCATCCCTGTGGACCTTCCGGGGGAGAGTCTGCCCCTGTACCTTCCATCTTCTAGAGGTGGCCAGTACTACCGGGCTGGGTGTATCTGGCCTGCATCACCGTGACCACTGCTTTCTACTACTAAAACTTCACTAACGTTGACTCTTCACCTCCTCCTTATATAGACTTTTGTGATTACATTGGGCCAGGATGATCAACCTTTCTGAAGATTCTTGACTTTTCACAATTCCATTTGTCATGAAAGTAGCAGAGTAATATTCATATCACCTGAAGACTAGCGTAAGGACATCTCTGGGGGACCATTTTCCATCTTCCCTGAGTTAAAGTGCAGAAGCCCGTTCAAGATTTGACACCAACAAACCAGGTATGAGAATGAGGTCATTTTGTCATCTTTAGTCCAGGATGCAGAAAGCTCGGGAAATTCATGTGAGACCTGCCACACGGCTGCCCAACCATCCTACAGAACTCATAGAAATAATGGCATTGATTTTTTTAATTTTTATTTTAAAGAGGAAAAAAGCAAAAACAAATAACAAGAACAAAAACAAAGAAACAAAAAACAATAAAAATGGTATAGCATTTCAAAACAATAGGAAATTAACAATGGTTGTTGTGTTACATATTGTCATCAAATTTTTTGCTCACACTACCAGATATAGGCATGCAAACAATTAAAGCATTAACTCTTCCTTTCCATACATCTTTTTAACTTCTAACATTTTTGGGTAGTGGGTCATTTAATTCTCTAACACTAATTTAAATAATTTATTTTTATAATAGTTTAAATCAAAATTTTATAATATGGAAATTATATGTCACATATGTAAGGGTGATATTTTAAAGAGGAAGAGCTGTCTTATGACTTTCCTTATTGTCTTCTTAAAATTATTTGAAAATTCATACTCTGTATGTCACCCATGCATTGTCTTTTTCAGTTTACCTCTGAATACCACTTCTGGAAAAGTTAAGAAATCAGAAATGGCTATGTCACTTATTGGTATGAGAGACTGAACTCAGGGCCTTTGCACTGAGCCACATTTCCACCCCCTTTTTTATTCTTCAACAAAGAATCTCAGTGTTTTGCTAATTGCCTAGGCTGAACTCAGACTTGTGATCCTATGGCTTAAGCCTCCAAGATTTTAGCTTGGAATACCGCACCTAGCTGGAAAGGACTTTTAATTCAGCATTCTAAATGATTATTTAATAACTCCGACTTTTTTCATTTAATATTTGTCTCCTTTCTGGAAAGAATTTTAATTACTAAAAGGTATTTGGGGCTCTTATCAGGAGCATTGGAAATTGTTTTAATTTCACATTTTCTGAAATCACAGATGGTTGAAAATATGACCTTATTCAGCCTGCCTGGGAATCACACAGCAGTCTAAACTATAGTCTCCTTGGTGTTTTTATATCCGCTATACATTTATGGTCTCCTCTCTTCCAATTAAATCATCACCTATCATTTGAAATTTGTTAAGCACTGACCTCTGCAATGGACTCTATGGAAAGCCATACAAATCAAGTTAAAAGGACAGCTCTAGCTCTTCAAGAAGTCTAATAAAATTTAATTCAACAGCCTCATTGGGGGGAAAATAAAAGGACTCTTTGGTCTTTCATTAACTCAAGTGTTAAACTCTTAATTCACAGCAAAGCATCTGACTTTGAAGATTATTATTCAGTCTCCTAGAATGTCACTCTCATTATCATATCTTAAAAGTCAATCTCATTTTCTACTGCATACCTGCAGTTGACTATCCTTCATAACATTTTTCTAACTTAGGGTGTTGGAGAGATAAACAAAGAGAAGAAGTTCTACTTACCAAAATTTCTTTCATGGCATAGATGGTGGGTCAATTTTTCCATCTTTGTATCACATCCTCTAGGTGACCTGAGATGTTTTCCCACTGTGATCCTGTGGCCATTTTAAAATTTCTCTACAAATCTTCTGAAATTTCACACACTGAGAGGTGAGTGCCCTCTCTTCTTGTATCTAAGTTGGCCTTAGTAACTCTCTGATAGAGAACAGATTGCAGTTGAAGAGATTCTGCTTGAGCTTGGACACTAAGTCTGAAAAGCTTCTCAGCCTCCTCTTGGTTTTCCCAGGCTTCTAGCTCTGGAGAAAGCCAGTTACCACCCAAGACTATGAGAACCCTGTACTGCAAAGGCCCCCAATAGGTCCTGCAATCCGCTACTCCAGCTAGGTTTCTAGCAGAGAGATGTCTGTCACCCACTGCCACCTGTGTGAACTTGTGTTCTTGGGAGTCCTGCCTGGCAGAGTCTCCAGACTGCAACTGCAGGGAGACTCCCACTGCCAATTGCTTAGATAAACCCCTCGTGTAGGCCCAGCCTGGGACATTATGAGCAATCCAAGATGGCTGCAATCTTCTGCTTCTTCACTGTGAAGAACTTGTTATGCAGCAGCAGTAGCTAGAAGAGTCTCCCAGAGAAAAGCTCGAGTAGCTGTCCAGCTACAGCCAAAACAACTTGCCTTGAGGAAAACAAAACAGAAGGCTGCTCCAGGTTTGCCCATCTGTTCTGTGGAGAAGAAAATAAAAGCTGAATGCTAGAACTGTCAGATTCTAGACCAAGCGCTGACACTCTGTGCTCTGTGCGAGCCAGGCATGCTCTCTACAGACCTTGATTTCCTTCCTTTCTTGTGAAATAGAAATTTTGAACTCAGCAATGTACATGATTTCTTCTTTACTTAAAGCTATTATAGTTCCGATAGGTTTTGAGAACATTGAGGTGGACAAATCAAGGAAGTGAATTGACAAGTAGTGAGCATTGCTGAGTGTGATTCTCATATAAATACATAGAAAACTAATAAAAAATGAAGAACTGAAATGCAGTTTTAGAAAATGATAAAATTACCCTAAAGATTTGTATGGAACTTTTAAGAAGTGACCTTTCAGAAGATGTTAATGATTAGGCAAAGCCTTCTTAACTGTACTTCCACTAATTTGAGAAGAATGTTACTTATTATTAGAAATTACTTCTATGTGACATTGGCTAGATTATTTGTCATGAGAAGCAGTCATTATTTTCCTTACTCATAAAATATGTGAGCCTTGTTTGCCACATTATTTCTATTTTCTTCTGAAAGTGATCTTGTTAAGGATTGAAATGACGAAAAGTCTGAATAGAAATTAGAATCCACTCTTTGGAGCCTTCTGGTCTATGCATATCGGACATCTTTACAATATTTAGAGTTCTCTGTCATAAAAAGCAGCCATTATTTTATAAAGTAAAGATAAAGATTCAAGGGCATGGTCTTTGGATAAAGAAGTGAAGTCAAGATGTTTTTCATGACTTCAGTCATTCTTATGACAGCGTACCACTTCATAGTTCATAGTTCTTGGTTTTTAAAAAATTGTTGCCTAACTTTCTCTCACTGTCTGTGTAGACTAATCAAAGTTTGCTTCAATATTGTTGCTTGACTTAAAGATATTGTACCAGGTGAGAAGGATAGTATGTGTCGAATGTCTATAAAAGGCTAAGAGGATGCAGAAGAGAAATAAGTAACTGTGAACCAGGCAAGGTCTGGAGGAGAGGACATTTCTATGTATGTATGTATGGAAGGATGGATGTATTTAGTACAGGGTCTACAGGGTCTCACTGTACAGATCACTCTCATAGTGATCCTCCTGTTTTTGAGCCTCTCAAGCACTGGGATTACAGGTGCACCACCTCATCCAATCTCAACAGCCAACTCAGCATGGCCCAGGGGTGGGGCCAGCACAGCAGGCTGGGAAGTCAAACCCTTGGCCTCTGTGTCTGCCTAGGCAGGCTCTTTAATCTGCTGAGCTATCTAGCTGGCCCTTGGAGGAGAGGACATTCAAATCAGTGAGTAGATGGCAGAGTTAGGATTTTAACTCATTTTTCATCTCTCAGGCTCCAACTGCCAACCTTGTGCTGGTCCTCTTCTCTAAATTCTCACTTCTAAATCTAAGGTCTGGGTCTATCTGCAGCTCTTTGGAGTTTATTACTGCTAGTATTTTGGCTTGTCATTGAAATACACACCACCCTAGCTGAGCATTCACTAGGTGACTGGTCCTTGTTAGCACAGGGCTCACTCTATTACCACAAAAGGGATACCTCTTAATATTACATAGGAGTGGGGCTGGGGAGATGTTTCAGTAGAATAAGCACTTTCCTGGCAAGCACAAGGGCCTGAGTTCAATACCCAGTTCTGCCAAAAAAAAAAAAAAAATTACATAGGAGTATAACTTATATACAATAAATGGCACATATTTAAAACTTAAAGTTTGATCAATTTTGATGTATACATTCACTCAGAAAGCTATCACCACAATTGAGATGGGAAACATTTTTATGACTTTCAAAAGTCTTGGCTTTGTACCTCTGCCTCTACCCATCTTTGTCCCTAGCCAACTGCAACCTATTTTCTGTCATGAAGGGTTAGATTACATTTTCTAAAAGTTTACAGAGAGTTGTGCACTGTTCACTTTTCTTTGTGAATCGAACTGTATTCCTTGTGGGTTGTGGTGTGCACAGTATGCAGGTTGAATTATTTTGTGCTGTGGCTATGCCATGGTTCATCCATACACTGACCTGGAATGGAGCCTTGACTTTTCAAGTTTTAAATATTCATAATGAAGCTGATAAGAAAATTCATGTAAAAAAGAGAGACCTGATTTTGAGAATTAGAAAAAAACCTAGGTCATTTTTAGCTCTGTGAATCTGTTTCCATGCCCATGGGGTCTTAGCAGAGTTGTTCCTCACTCTTGGCTCCCTCTCCTTTGAAAGCCATGTCTACACCTTTGTTACCTTTGTCACCTGCCAACCTCCAGCTCATCCTTCATCTAGCAAAGGCGGCATTTGCTTACAGAGCCACTCTTCTGACCATCATCAATGGGCTCGATAACCGTAGCTACATCTTGGCACCACACCGTACATCTTGTCCATTGTACAGCTTATCTCCTGTGTTGTAATTGTGTCTGAATATGTCTGTTTTTCTTAAAAGTTCTTTTATAGCTAGTATCTAATTTTATCTTAAATGATTATATAAATAGTTGCATAAATGAAAAGGGTAGAGTCTAGGATAAACATAATGGAATCCAGTTGTTCTTTTATTAGAATATGTTAATGGTTGCACAATTCTGTGCATTACTAAAACTCCTTGAAGTTTATTAGTTAAATAGATAAAATATGTGTCATGTAAACTGTGACAGTTAACCTTAATTGAAAAATCTGCCAATGAAGTACAGTTCTGGTTATGTCTGGGTGGTTCATGGAGGTTCGCACCTTGGGTGTTACACGTTGGTCCCAAGGTTTTTTCTTTTTGGCGTTATTTCCCTGCTCTGCTTCCCAGCTGCTGTGAATGAAGCAAGTTGGTGAGGCTCTGCTTTTCTGCCATGTTTCCATCATGGAGGCAGCTGAACATGGACTGAATTCTCTGCAACCATGAGCCAAAAAACAATGCTCTTCTTTTAAATTACAGGTGTTAAGAATTATGTTCCAGAAATGAAAAAGTAAACAAATACAGGAACTGTCCCTTAATAGGGCTGCTCATAAAAAGGGAATTGAGAAATAATAATTCATCTAAATGGAAGAAAAATATCACATTAAGCTTGAAAGAGTTTTAAACATTTCAGCAACAGCTCTCAATGTGCTGAAAGATTGAATTATCAAAACTCAGCATACCATCTACACTCTTTATTCCAACATTGTCTTATTTGATTCATTTACTTACTTATTTATTCACTTTGGTTCCAAATCTTCAAAGCATGTTAAGATTGGATTTCTAACTGCTTTTGTTTAACTTTCATGCTGTGAGTAGCAATCTAATCTAGAATGGATAGCATAATAAAGTAGGAGTGAATAGGAGTTCCTTCTGTATGTGGCTTTTCCACTCTCCAGGAGACCCAGTGCAAATTTGGGCCTCTATTGCCTGCACTTTGAAAGGTAAGTAAGGGTTTACTGGGGTGGTAACACTGAGGAGAGCACTTTGGACAGAATTTATCTATGTTATGGGAGATAGCATCTGCAAAAAAGGTAAGAAGACATCAGCTGCCAAGGTGGCCATTGTAAAAGGCATGTCTTAGAGAAGGAGACTGCAGAGAAGGGTGGTTGAGGGCAGACACATAGCACTAAAGAATTAGGGCAGTCTAGAATTCCTTGGCCTTGCAAAGAGCCTTAAATTTCAATCTGTGTTCAAGGGGGAGCTCACCTTTTTAAATTAGAATGTTAAGAAGGAATGAACAATCACAGAATCATTTTGAAGATAAATACAAGAGCTTATGAAAGTCTTTTTAACACTTGAGAAGAGAATGTGATATAAATCAAAACCTCTTTTACTTATCTAATTTGACCACCACCTCCATTAGCCCCCGCTTAGAATCTAAATGTTCTGATGCCCGTTTCCATTGTCTCTCCCACCGTCCCTAACACTCTTTGGTTCCAAGGACAGCTTCAAATGTATCCCCTTAAGGGCTTCCAGGGAGCCGTGCTTTGTGTCCTCAAGGTCAGGAACAAACATGTATCTGGACAAGCTGTTGCACACTCATAATCCTAACACTCTGAGGGCCGGAGCCACAAAGACCAAGCAGGAGCATAGCCTGGACAGCTCAGCGACTCAGTAGGACCCTGTTTCAAGAGAAAACTAGCAGGATAGTTTTTAAAGGGATGGGAATTAGCTCAGTGGGAGCGCTCCAGGCTCAACCTCCCAATGTCACACACACACACACACACACACACACACACACACACACACACACAAAACAAGAGATACATGCTTATGGCTTATCGTTTTGGGAGTAGTTTCTTTTATTGTGACAGAAAATCCACCTTTAATTGAACATTATATGATTGATGGAGATATATATATATATATATATATATTCCACAAGGAGGTTATTTGATGTGTGTGTGTGAGTGTGTGCAGGCATGCATGCGTGGCTAGACAAGGATGGTAATCATTTAGTGTTGCATAACAAATTACAATAAACTTAATGGCAGGAAACAGCATCCACTTATTAGCCCATCATTCTGTCAGTCAAAGTCTGGGCTGACCAGCTAGGAACCCTGATGAGGGTCTCATACATCCAAAAGCAAAGTGTCAAAATAGGCCAGATTCTTATCTGGCAGCTTTAGAGGTGAATTCACTTCCAAACTCATTTGATTGTCGGCAGAATACAGAGCAAGGACATTTCTTACCTAACTGCAGTGTAGTTATCACAATCAAGAAATCTAAGGGTTGGCCAGATAGCTCAGTGGACTAAAGTGCCTGCTTAGGCAGACACAGAGGCTGGGGTTTCATCCCTGGTGCGCTGTGCTAGACCTGCCCCTGGGGTGCACTGAGATGGTGATTAAGACTGGGTGTGGTGGCACACACCTGTAATCCCAGTGCTTGGGAGGTTGAAAACAGGAGAATCATTGTGAGTCCGATCTATGTAGTGAAACCCTGTAGACCCAGTACTAAATACAAAAAAAAAAAAAAAAAAAAAAAAAAAAACCCAGAAAAAAGAAATCTAGTCTTGAAGGAGCATTACCTTATCCACTCTAGTATTCAAATTATGTCATTCTGCCAATAGATCTATTATAGCTGTTACTTTCTCCAATCCATGATCCTATTTGAAATCACCCATTGCTTTTTTTTCTGTCATGACCCTCTTATTCCTTTAATCTGTTACAGTTCTTCAGCCTTTTAAAATCCTGCTTGACATTGACATTTAAAGAAAATAAACCAGCTTTTGTTATTTTGTGATTAAAGTAAATGAAGCAGTTCTTCAAGGAATACCAGAGATGCAATATTCTCTTCCGAATACATTGCAGGGGAGCCAGATGACACTTGATTGTCCCGAATTAGTGATGTAGCTCTGATCATGGGGTGCTGTGGTATATTCCCCAGTTTCTCTACTGCAAGATATCTATGTCTTTCTTTGTAAGTAATATATGGGGGAATGCTTTGAGTTTTGATTTACACATATGTATATATATATATATATATATATGACATAATATATAAGTTATCATATATATATATATATATATATGCCTCGTCAGACTTATACTGTCAATAACTGATTTTTGAAGCTTCATCTTTTCTTCTATATTATAGCATCAGTAACTATCTTATCAGAAGAAAAAAAGACGGTGCATTTACTTATTTATGCCAAAATGGACTCAGAGTCTTATTTTATTTAATTTGCTTATATCATGGCCTCATTTACACTGAGACTTGGTTTGATCTGTTTTTTTTTTTTTTTTTTTTTTTTTTTTTAGGGAGAGTCCTTTTAGCTCACCCCCGCGGCCTCTTGGAATCTCTGAGTTGCCTCAGGACCTCTGAGTATTTCCTTATTTTGGGTGAAGAAAAATGCTCCAGGCTTATTGTTATGGTTCAGCTGCAAATGACTCTGACGAGTCTCCCCTTTGGCACATCTGCAGAGGACCAAAGCTGGGCTGGCAGAGGTAGGTCACCAGGTGCAAGTTGTAGTTTCGGCTCTGGATCAGCCTTCTTGCTTGGCCTTCGGGATGCTGTAGGCCGATAAACTTTTCTCTACCATGCTTGCTTTGGAGCCAGCAGACAGCGGTTTTGGACATTGGCAGCTCTTTTGGTTTGTTCCTCTGTTCCTTGACATACTTGTGTCAGTTTGGTTTGATTGGTTGGTGTTGATCAGTTGCATTTTGACACTTTATTTTCTTATACTGCAAGATGCTTTAGGCTCACCTAGTTTCTGCTTTGGTAAGCTAGACTTGTACAGTGATATCCATTAGGAAGTCCAGAATTATTCTGTGCAGGTTTGGGTAATGTATTGTAGAGAACGGGAGTCATATTCCTCATTCTTGTCAAAGCAGGTTCAAAATATGGACTGGAGGAAGAACAGAAAGAACCTTAGGGGCCTGATTGGAATTTCATGCAGCAGCATAAACTTATGTTTATACAATTTAGGGGTATTTCTGGCAATTTTCGTTATCTCAAAGTCTGTCTTGTATAATATTCAAGCTTTTGCAAATGGAAAGCAGATCCAGAGATGGAGGAAAAGGAGGGAAAATAAAACGAATCAAGCTGTTTCATGAACGTGTATCAAAAATGCTCCCTCTAGCATTGCAATGCTTATTTTTGTCTGCTGTATAGTCCCTTCCCTTTACTTTCAAACTCATTTTTTCTTCATATTCAAACTAGATTTATTATTAATGGAGATGACTGGGTCTTGCCCTTTAACTGGAAATGCCGTCCTTTTAGAGAAAGTACTTTGTACATTTTATATCTCACGTAATTGATGGGTCCTAATTTAGGTGTTGTTCTCTCATTTATTCCATTTCCCCTTTGTTGTCTCTTTTGAGGCGCTCTGTTCTGCAATTCCAGTCATGCCAGAAACTCACCTTCCCAACTTCTGCCTCTTTGCTTAGTGAGAACCCCACCCTCATTCCACCCAGGCTTCTTTCTGCTCTGCATCCTAGAAGACTGAGAGGTCAAGGTGTGACCATGACCATGTATTCTGAGTTCCCTTCCTTCAAGCATTGAATTCTTATAATATTTGTTTTCTCAATGCTTGAAGCTAGTTGTTTCACATGGTTTACCTGTTTTATTTATTATCATATAATTTAAATTTGTATTTATTTTCCATGGAAGAAAAAGTCTTCTATTGTTGTTCTATCATGCCTAGAAGAGAAGTATCATCTATGGGTATTGCTGTATGTTGATATCTTCTAACTCAAACACAATAAATATTCCATTGAGTATATTCTGCTATTTTAATATATAGGTTGGTTTTGTAGGCAAATCTCAGATAACATTCCTGTTATGGATATGTCCAGATGTCCTCTCACCTCTAAAGGCTCATGTGCTCATAGGAAGAACATTTTAGAGTTGATTTGATCTAGGGTATGTGATATTGGGATTGATAATGTGTGATACTAAGTTAAATCTATTATTTGAAATTATCATAGTACTGGGTGTGGCTGAATGAATTTACTTTTTATTTATTTATTTATTCATTTATTTGTATTTTAGGGACAGGTCTACTTCTTTCAGGGTAAAGTAGTAGACCTTTCCCTAAAATACAATAGTAATGTTCAGGGTCTCACTACTGGATCGGACTCGTAGGGATCCACCTGTTTACAGCTTCCCAAGAGCTGGGATTTCAGGCACGCTCCACCACGCCCAGTCTCAGTTGCTATCTCAGTGTGCCCTGGGGACAGGGCCAGCACTGAATTTACTTTAGACAGAAGCCCCAACCTGGGTGGGTGGCACCACCCAAAAGACTTTACCCTGGATGAAATACACAGCGACAGGAAGAAGCCAGGCTTGCTGCTGCTGCTGCTGCTGCTGCTGCTGCTGCTGCTGCTGCTGCTTCCTCCAGTCTGCCCTGCCATGTGTTGCTTCTCCTCTCCCATATTGCATTGCCTTGGAGCCAACCAACTCTGAACTCTGACCTCTACAAACTCTGAGCCAAAAGAAACTCTTTCCTCCTTTGATTTGGAGTATTAACTTTTGTGTTAGCAATGTGAAAAGTAAGCAAGACGCTTCCACTGCTGAATTACATGAATATCCTTAAATAATATCTTTAACCTTTACATCCTATACGTGATATAAGTGGTAGGAAGTGGATGTTGTACGAACGCAAGGCACGTACATGAGTGGAGTACTTTGCTCCTTACAAATTCTTTCACAGCTTCCTCTCTGGATTCTGTTGGTTATAAGGGACCAAGACCTAACTCAAAGTTAATTAAGCTTAAAAGAGATCTCACTGCCTTGTACAGGCGACATATCTGGGTATCTGGCTCCAGCTATACAACTGGGAATCTATCTGTCTCCATTTTTCAGCTCTTTGCCCCTGCAGTGACCTTGTTGGCTGACAGAGCAACATTAGCAACTCCTGCTCAGACTCTGCTAGTTTCGCAAGTCCAGCAAAGAGAGCTCATCAGTCAACAGATAATTACTGACGGCCTGAAATGTAAAGAACATGAGGTGTGTACAATGGTAAACTCACAATGAATGCCCTTGCTCAGCAAGAACTGACTCTCTGGTGATATTAGTGAGACAATAAAAAGACAAACAAATTAAACAATCCATGACCCTGTCATTAATAGGAAAATGGTAATGCATGATAATGCAGTACAGATTAAATGAGGGCTCTATATTTGGACACCAAGGAGGCTTACTTTTGGAGCAGGCAATTGAAGGGAGAGGTACAATATAAGAAAAGCACAATCAAGGAGTGATGTAGGCAAAGAGTATTATAAGGAAAAAGAACAGCAAATGCATTACAACCGGAATGTGAACCACCATAGACTGTGGTACAGAGTAAGGTGAACGTGAAGAAATGAGAAATTATGAGGTAAATACACAGGTAGGAACTGGAGTATAATGGCTTTATGGCCCATCGTGAGGATCTTGGGTTTAGTCTTGGTGATGATGAGTTATGGGAAGAAAGCCAATGAGCGTGATGCATGCTTTATTGATCATTCTGAAGGCTATTCTGGAAGACCTGCCAATAAAGAAGCAGGCTTGAGACTTGGCAATGTGCTTTTCTCTGAATGAATTACCATGGTCAGCCCATGCTCTGCTTTGCTTGGTTCTCTTAGGTTAACCTGCTTCTGAGTACAGCCCCATCTGAACTATCTAAGCATTAAAGTAGAGATGGGGTTCATTCTCACACAGCAGTGCTGTTTCCAGAAGAAGGGTCAGTGGTTGCAGAGAAGGTACAAGCAACGTACATCTCCTTCACTAATCATGCAAGCAGGGTGGTTGCTGTCACTGGAAAGTCTGGAGCTTGGTTCTTCTGGCAACCATCTCTCCAAGTCAGGAGAGTTTTCTTCTACAGCTTGAGTATTAATCTCTTAACAGAACTACCCTGAAGGAGCTCATTTAAGTTCTAAAATAGTATGACACAAAAGTGAAATTTCTCATGAAGATGAAAATGCATTTTTAAACATTTATATGCTTTGTGTATAATTTATATATTGATATATTGAAACATATATTTGGTAAGTGAGACCTGAAAGTCTTTCATTTCTATACCACAAGTATCCTTTGTGGTAAAAACAAGTGTGAATTTTCTTTCAGGACTCAGTGTTTGAGTACCTTTGAAGAACACAAGTTCATTAAATCACTAGTATTCCTTGATGCATATCTGAGAATAATGAAGGAAATAGGGTGCAAGATCATGCTGCTGCGCAGAGCGGCGCACACAGCAAGCTCTCTCTTCCTGAAAGCTGGAAGAAAATTTGTCGTGTTGCATTGGTCAGGGAAGAAGGTGGCAGGGTGTGAAAGCAGGTCCCAAAGCTGCAGATGAGTGAAGCACATCACATTATCTCAGTTCTAGGGAAAGTGATTGAGGGTTTATTTAAGTGTAGCTACTTGAATAAGTTTGACCAGAAAGAACTTCACTCAGAATTTTCATATAGCATCTGAAGTTCTATGATAGAAACGGTCTTCAGGGAAAACTTGGTTTCCAAACTGGAAACTCTCATGAAATTAATAATTAAAAGGCATGTCTCGTTTCTTTTATGCCACCTCTACTACTGTGATGGAGATCATATAAGGATGTTATTTGATGTTGAGGACAACAGAAATTTAGGTGATGAACTTACTAAAGATCCTCCTCCTCCTCCTCCTCCTCCTCATCCACTCATCATCTACTGACCAAACAGATAGGCGTCACTCTTGCCCCCAGTGATTGCTGCTCAGACCTAGAGGCACACTGGAGTCTGCGCTCTACCTTCTAGAAGTCTGAGTAGAAAACCAGGCCATGTACCAGCATTAAGGGAGAGGCGAGGTGTGCGCATGTTGCTGGTCATGTAGGTGCCATTAATCTGAGACAGTATCTGGGCCTTGGAGAAATAAGCAGCTGTCTCACCCAACTATAGAAGAGAGATAGGTGGCTGGGGACTGTCATCTGTACTTTTTCTCAGATTATAGAGGATTGTAATAGGTCAGCTCTCTTGTACAAATTCAGGTACTCTTTGTAAATTGTGGTGGTTCCCTACTTTGTATTTCTAGCCTAAGCTGTTACTGGGGCGGACAGGTTCACATTCTATGTCCTGAGTACGTCTCTACCACAACGACCGACCGCACGTACCTTCAGAGGGATGCTCAGGGCACTTCTTTTCTCCTAAACTGTGCTCCTTGTGCGCTCCATAGTTTCGTGAATGGCTCTACCAGCCACTACCAATTAAGCTATTTAAACCTCTTACTTGGCTTTGTCTCTTTAGTCTCCCTATAGTTCCTGCCATATTAGCTTGCAAATTGTGAAAATTTAATTTTACTTTTTTTTGGATCAGAAATTGAACCCACCATCTGACACTTGCCAGGCACGTGCTGTGCCACTGAGCTAACTCCCTGGGCTGATTTTTATTTGCTTTCTACCTACATCCTTCCTTTGTATTTGGTATTGACTTACATTAGCTCACATGAGACCACATGATGCTGTATGTAAGCCTCTGCGCATGCGCACATGGGCTCTGGGTAAAACCTGTGTTTCTTCGTCTTTAATTCAATTCTCCACACCTGGCGCGACACCTGGGCTGTGCGAGTTAGAAGGAACCGCTTGTCACAGGAATTGTGGGTCAAGCATCTGTGTTTTGAGTCACAGTTATTTAATAGTGCACCTAAAAGTCGTTTACGGAGGACTTACCATTTAATGGGAATTGTGCTCACTCAATATCGAGGGTGCGAAGATAAATGAGCCAGGATCCTCGCTCTCTGTGGCTCACAGAGGGCTAGAGAGAACAAGCAAAAATATTGAAAAATCAAAGCCAAAATGTCCCTATAATCTTAACATTTGCCTTTTTTAGTTTCATCGTAAGTATGTGTGTGTCATATTATTTAATAGCAATATTGCAGATTTGCAACAATTCTGTCTCTTTCTCTCTCCTTTTACTCTCTTTCTCTCTTCCTCCCTCCTTCCCTCCCTCCCTGCCCTCTCTCCCATGCAGCATAAGTTAAAGTGTACTAAAATCTCAGCTTGCACAATTACCAACCAAGTACTTTGTAGAATAAAAATATTTTCTGTTAAAATGGAGTGTTATTACAAGTATGAATGCTGATGAGGAAAATACAAATGCCATGAGAGATAATTCAACCAGTAATGTTAAAAATAAAACTCATCTCCCAACTATCCACGCCTGAGCATAAATCAAGATGCAATGATTTAGAGCCAACAGCCAAGAAGCTTGTGATAAAAATCTAAGAATATTGATTATACCAGGTACACTGAAAAATTGACTTAGGAAATTAATTAAACACCCCAGAAAAGAAAAAGCCTCAGAATCCTGCCCAGAAATCTCATCCCAATCAGTGTTCTTTCAGCCATGCAAAAGAGCTCTTTCAGATGAACGTGAGTGCTTACCTTGGAAGTTCACTTGTGTGACTGGCTCTAGATCCACTTTGAAGACTTTTGTTGAGGTCGGATAAGGTTGTCATGGCTCTTTTAAAGTATAGAAAAGGAAAGGTGTGCTTCAGCTTGCAACAGCCCATGGATTATTATTATCACCACTGAAAATTTGAAGCGGTCCTCACTGAGCTTCCAAAAGGGAATCAGCCTGCAGAATGACAAAAGGACCAGAGAAAAGCTATCCAATTTTTTTTTCCAAAGAAAAGTAGTGGCACCAACTGTGCAAGGTGCCTCAGATGAGCACTTAGCAAGGCATTTCATTTGAATGCACCATTCAAGTGACAAAAGTCTCCCTACTCCAAGTCTAATGGTATAGACACTGTCTTGCTTCCTACTTTAGCCTGAAAGCCAAAGCCAGTGAGTTTAATCTCCTGTCCCTCCTGCTCCCACCCCAAAACTTCTCTTCTTCTCTTCTGCATTTAATTCTTACCTTTCTTCTCTGCAGCCTAAGAAGGAGAAGCTTACTTGCCCAGCTAGGTTGTTGCGATGTAATACAGAAAAACAAAGCTGGGCCGAGCTTCTTTGCCTTCCTCTTGGGTCAGGCTGGAGCAGAAGCTCTGCACTGGTGATTCGGGGCCAGGGACAGTTTTTCTTTTTATTACTCCTTGCGTAACCCTTGATCTTCATTCAAAAGGTTGCATCATGGTCAAAAAGGGCCCCTGTAGCTCCAGCTATCATGTCTGCTTGTCCAGGAGTAGGGAGCAGGAAAGGGGAAAACATCAAAGGCGCATATTCTAGCTCCATCTTATGTGCAAGGATTTGCTGGGCTTAATCATTTCTGCCTGTACCTCATTGGCCACTGTTTTGTCACATGGCCAGTTCCATCCTCAAGAAAAACAAAGGGAAAATAGTTTTATGGCACATTATTATCTCAAAAAAGTCCATGGAAAAAGGGAGGAATGAAGAAAGGAACAAAAGGAGCGAGGGAAAAAGGAACGGAGAAAAACAAAGGAAGAGGATTCTCTTAGAAATGGAAAGGAAGGAAACAGTAACAACTCTCTGAGGATCTAGCCACTTCTATGGTGTTGGAAAACACTTCCTATATCTTCAAATATTTCTTTTGTTGAAATGGTCTGCAAAAAGTAGTAAAGAAAAGAGCTAAAGCTTTGGTTTCAAAGATGTGAGTTCAAATTCTGAGTTCACTAAAAATTGGCTCTTACTCAAATTATTTAATATTCCCAAGCCTTAGTGTTTCCATGGGTGAAAGAGAGAAATACTTCTGAACACCAGTATGGAAACCTCATACAGAGACACTGTGGCGCAGTGCCAGGGTCCTCCTGACGGAGCACCTCTGAACCTTCTTCTTGACCTAAAGACACCTCTCACTTCCTCCTGCTCATCCCGGGAGCACAGATGCATCTAGGCTCCCCCACAGTGCCCCAGTGCACCATGCTGTGCTTGCTGGTCCTCCCCTGGTTCGTTTCACATGTTGCCCTCAGTTCAAGCCTCACCTTTTCATGTTTTTCAGAATTTATTTGTAAATTGCTTCATGTTTGCAGGACATAATGCTTCCCCTCACCATGGCATGTGTGAACCCGTCCATCACACATCTTAATACTTTTTGTCCCTCCCCTTCTCTCCCTCCACTCTTCTTCCCTTTCTCATTTACAACAATCTATATTTGCTTTATTTTTAATCCACTTTACCAAAAAAAATAAAAATAAATCCACTTTACCTTTCTTCTCTTCCCCTTCCTTGAGCTTTGGGCTCACTTTAGATATTTCTAAAGCACCTGTAGTGAATATTGGACCCTTAAAATTTGCAGTTCTGACCAAGAAAGAAAATGACAGTGAAAGACAGAAAAGTCTCATTTTCTGAGCCTTAACAGCACATACAGGGACTTGTAGATGGGACTGAAGCGATCATCTGAGTCCATGTTTCCAGTATGGAATGGAAGGAGAATGCCTGACAGTCGGGGGGTTCAGCACCCCTGCTCTTCTCTTCTGTTCTCTGAAGAATGTCAGCAACTCTGTCACATAGATAGAGTTTTGGGATTTGTATTTTTATGTCTTTTCAATTTCATTCTCTTCTTTCTTTTAAAGCTGTAAGATCCTTCAGGGCAAAGAACAAACTTCCCATACCTCATAGTTTGGTTTCTGAATTATTCGTGTCAAATAAGAATTTCTTATTTTTTGGCAACTACACAAATCAACATTGAACTACTGGGCAGAGACTGAAAGCACATCAATAAAACTTGAGAGAAAAAGATGTGAGGTGCCTATTTATACCTCTGGGCTAACAAGCGTTAATTTTCTCTCCAAGAGCTGTGGCTGGACTTGTGGGAGTCCACATTTTCTGCTCTCCTGGGTTGATCTAAATCTTTCTGTGAAGCTGCTTCACAAGTTGCATGTAAAATCTTCAAGAGAGACAGAGAATCAAAACTATTTATGCTAATAGTTGCTGGAATGGGGATAGGGACCATGGCGAGACAGATGTAGTCATAAATAACTTATGCAAAGAAAAAAAATTAAGGGAGCATATTCTGTATAAATTGATACCATGGTTTTTGTAGAATTTTGAACCATATTCCAGTACCTGTGTTCAGGCCAACCCCATAGAGACAAATAATGTTCAGTACCTTTATATAGATGACAATTATTTTTAATTAATTAAGCTTATTGGCACATCTTAGATATACATAATGATCACATTGATCAAAGGGAATCTGTGCCTTTACGTGATATAACTTTTCCCCCAATACCTCTACCCTTCTTTCAACCCTCTTCCCCTCCTTATTTACAAAAGACTTGCTTTCATTTTTTCCTTTTCTCCTTTTTGTCCTTTTTCCTTTCTCCCAACTCCTCCCTAGTGCCTCTTTCCATTTGAACATCTTCTTCCTATTTCACTATTTGTATAATAGTTTCTATTATAGTGAAGAGAAAATCCACATAGAAGGAAAAAAATTGCAACTGTCCCATAGACAAAGTACTAAAATCTAGAATATATAAAGAGTTCAGATATATCAAACTTTTCAAATTTAGACCCCAGTCCAAAACTCAGCATCTGAAATAATTAGAAACTTGTTAAATAAAGAAGTAGAAATGGTAAATAAGCATATAAAAATATCTTCAACATCACTGGTCATTTAAGACATGCAAATTAAAACAACACTGAGATTGCATTTCATTCCAGAGACAATGGCTATCATCAAGAAGTCAACCAGCAGTAAATACCGACAAGGCTATAGGGAAAAAAAAACCCTTCTCCACTGTTGGTGGGAGTGTAGATGGTAGAACGATTGTAGAAATCAGTGTGAGGATTTCTCAGAAAACTAAACCTAGAGCTTCTTGAGGGCTGGCTGTTCCCCTGCTTGGTATGTTCCCAAAAGAACTATAAACAACCCACAGCAATATATACACACCCATGTTTATCACAGCACAGTTTCTAATCACTAAATCTTGGAAATAGCCCAAATGCCCATCACCAGGTGAATGGATAAAGATGTGGGGCTTTTTTTTTTTTTTTTAATACAGTGGAGTACTACTCAGCAGTACAGAAGGGTAAGCTTGAGACATTCATAGGTAAATGGATGCCCCTTGAGGTCATAGTGATATCAATCAGATGCATACGTGTAAATATTACATTGCTTCTCTGATGTTAGAAGCTGACAGCGTAAATGAGGACAACCATGGGTAAGAGTTAAGACTTCCTTGGAACACCATTCTACTTCCTTCCTTGGAATGACTTTATTAATCCTCACAATAATTCTGTAATGTCTGAACCACTCTCACACCTCCTTCCTGATGAGCAAGGTCCTAGTGTTAGTGAGGAGGCTGGACGGTGAGGCAACACATGCTGCCGCTGGAGTTCGTACTGATGGATCTTATAGTCCGTAATAGGCTGTGTGGACAGGCAGCGTGTTGGTGTACGAGAAACACGGAGAGTACCAAAAGAACATTCTAGAGAGTATGTCTATATTTTGCAATGAGAAGGCCTTTCTAAACATGAACCAAAACCAGAAGCCATAAAACTCAAGACAGAAATTTGGCTACATGGCAAAAACCTTCAGATATAGTCAAATAATCCATAAATAAAATTCAAACACAAATGTCTGGCTAATGAAAATATTTATCATACACTCACCACACAATACTTAATTCTGCTTAAAGAAATCCTAAAAATCAATGAAAAGGAGTAAAGAATAAACAAAAGATAAGAAATAAATTAGGAATAAGGCAAATCACGGAAGAAGAACCACAATGGCTGATAAGGAATACACAAGATATTCCTATCCCAGCTTTGCATCATCAAAGCATTAAAACAAATCAGAGCATCACAAAGAGAAATTCTGAGATATTTCCATCTTTGCAACTGACAAATACTCAAAAATCTGGTGGAAGCAGGAATTGCACGGGGCATGGGTACAGGTCTCTGTGTGACTCAGAGAGAGAAACCTCCAGTCAGAGTCTTGGGAATTGAGCAATGTGCAATGATTTGGAAATTTCAGGGATAATTATTGAGAGTGTTGACGAATTATCATGCTAACTTTATTTATCCTCTGCACAATTGAGGCCCCGGTGGTATTTCTTCATTGATAATACTGCAGATAAGCCAAATGAGAAAACAGAAACAAAACATTACAATTAAGTACACTTGGAAGGTCCCTCCAGAGTCTTCCAGAAGCCCACTGCCCTTGATTGTCATGAGATTCTTGACCTCATGCGATGTTTTTGCAGAGCGAGCATTTGCCACCAAAGAGATTTTCTATTTTTCTTTTTTTGCTTTACTTGTACGTGCAAGACATTTGTTCTCCAAAACAGGAAATGAATCAGGAGTTACTGAAATTCTGACACTTTATGATAAAAACAGAAAACTGACACCTGATTTTCTTATCTTGAAAAACAGAATCCCTTGAGAGTTTTGAAGACAGTTCAGAATAATTTATTGCTACTGGAGGCAACAGCCGTACTCAGTGATTTGTAAGCATGCAGAAAAGCCAGGAAAGAGCAAGTTAGGCACCAAAGCTAACTCAAAAGCTGTTCCAAATAGCTAGGCAATCACCATGTGATAAATGCCCTGCATTCCATAGACCAGTTCTTTAATAAGACTCACTTTCTGCTGACTCACTTAGAGGTCCCTGGTGGAAGACCTTCAAGAAATGAAGAATAAGAATTAAGCCATGGTCCTGTGATCCTCTAGGGAGTGCTGCTGACTTTCATGGCATCAAAACTCTAAAGACTTATGCAAATTTTTCCATTGGTTAGATGGAAATCTCACCTCCATCCCCAAGTATTTCGCTGAGATTCTCTCTGGATAACTTTCATCTTATAACATTTTCTGCCTGAGCAATCTCTAGAAGTATTAAATGAAATACTCTTCTGGCTTTCATTCAGTTTGACTCTCTGCATAATTTAAGAAAAACTAAACTTTTGGGGGAATGTATTAACTCTTTTAGACCAGTAACTATCACTAGGAAGTTGCAGCCATGGAAAGAGGTTTTTGAGTACAGGTGTAGAAAGATTCCATCCCAAGGGATAACAGTAGGTTTTGTCTAAATCCAGCTCTGTCCTGAGTTGCGGAAGCACCACAGGAAGCTCAACTGTCCTGCTATTTTTAGAGAAAGGGGTTTTAGGAGATGACCTTTGTGAACACTCCCTACCCAAGATTTAGAAATCTGTGATAAAATGAGATCTAACTATTCAAATATCTTAAATAAGAATTTTATAGCTATTAGATAAAAACATTTTTGTGTTCATATATAGGATTAACGATTTATTCTATGAAGCTGTTGAAATTTGCCAAATTTTATGCACAACATTTTCTCTGTTCACATTTTGTGTTCTTACTGCTGACATCATTTCCAATTATTTGTGGCTGGTTCTAGATTCACCCACTTGGTATGTCAGGAAGATAATTTCTGGAGAGAGAAAAAAGACACATAAAGTGAGGAAAGAAAAGGAAAAACAGCTATTTGTATGAACTAAGATGTGTGCGATCAAGTTCATTCCAAGTCTAACTGGAGTCCTGTAATTCCTCAGTTGAGGACCCAGCTGTTCTAGCAGGCCTAGTCCTGCAGCTCTGGTGTTTCCAGCTATATCCTCCTCACTGAGGCCCCAGAGCAACAGGGAACTCTAGAGGCACTCATGGGCTCTTAGGTGCCTTCAACCAGAAGTCACACCATTTATTCTGTTCCTAGCGCACTAGCCAAAAGTTGTCACATGACTGTCCATTGCAAAGGGTCAAAAGTAGACCTGGGACAGA
>NW_004524755.1:2544307-2550667 GCF_000260255.1 Octodon degus | reverse complement strand
TCTCCTTTCCTCTACTATAACCTCAAGATACTCTCCTTTAACTCATCAATCCACTCATTATCCACAAGACACTAGATAACTTAGATAACATAGAAATAAATATAATCCATTCCTTTTTCATTAATGAAGGAAGGGCAAATCTTCAAGATACTGTCACATTTAATTTTTCCATTAATGCTGGCAAGAGAAGGTTTTATTCTTTTCATCTCTAGAAATAAGAAAGCTGAGATGAAAAGATCAAGTAATTTGCCTTAGATCACATGGTGAATATGTGGTCAGTTCATAACTCCTCCCCTTGCTGTGTGAGTTCCATGTCTTTGATCTTAATCCTTGGGTACTCAGTCTTCTGTCAACTTACCACAAAGCCGGGCTGATTGGCACTTAGATGAACAGATAGATGGCTTTGTCTAATTCATTTGTTTGCATAACTAAGCTTACTTACTAGGTTTGTTTCTTGTGCTTTGTTCTTCATCTGTAAAATAGACTGTGGAAATAATTAAATGAAACAAAAATCCTATGTAAAGTTCTTAGCATTAATGGCATCTTTTCATGCATGTTTGAAATAGACTCTACCCAAGATGAACACTTTCCCTTCCCCGTTCTGTATCATACAGTTATCCCTCGCGTCTTCTTTTGTGACTCCAAAGAAACATCTTTGCCATCTCAAGGCCCAGCACCACTGCTGTGCACCTCTTCCTTCCTCTGAACTTTGCAAGGAATGTGTGTAAAATCATACACTTTCTCTTGGCATCTCCATGTATTCCTAGCTCCTGGATCTTTCCTGTCATCACACAAACCTGCTGCGGGGCTACCTGGCTTTCCTTTTGGCTATCCTCTTGAGATGTACATGTTTTGTTAGGAGATGATTTTGAGTTTTGTTAGGAGATGAGTTAGAGTTTTTAAATGATACATAGAGCTAATTTTGATTTTTGAGGCCAAAATTTTTCAAAGGTTTTTGAAATAGCTTATTTTCTGTATTCAATCCCTTCCTGCTTGAAAAATCTAGATTGATTTCTATCTTCCTGTCCAAACCCAACTGACATACTTGCTAAACTTTTTCCTTGCAGTTTTTGTCTCATCTTTTTCTTAGAATATTATGTTTAGAATAAATGAGTGAGAATCGCTAATCATGCACCATTTTTTATGCAGAAGAGCACTACCGCAATTGAACTTTTGGGTTCCTCTGATTGATTTTTCAGCAACGTCTATTAAGGATGAAATAGTATTCCAGGTCCTGTAAGAGACAAAGTTGAATTTTGGGTCCTGCCATTGAGGACCCTGTAAGGAAAATAAGGAACAAGATGAATATTTAGCATGAGATAGGAAGTGCTGTCATTGTGCACATATTAAAATTATAGGAATTAAAAAGGGGCTATGCTCTTTCTTTGTGAAGACAAGAGAAGGTTTTCTGAAAGAAGTAATAATACCTGAATTAGATCTCAAAGAATAAATAGTACACATATCGGTAGGTAGGAAGGGATGTTGGAAATAGGAGAGGCTTGTCGCTGGCTGAAAGTAGGAGTAAAGCAAGTGAAGGGAGCGAGAATGGCCTTACCTGGCTGGAAATGAGGTTCCAGAAGCAAAGCAATGGGAGACAAACTCTTCTCAGAAAACAAAGCATTCCCATGAACTCCTAAGCAGACAGAGGGGCCTATTCTTTTTCGCTTAACAGAAGGTGACTCCCATATCCAAGTAGATTTCACATTTATGTAAGATAGATATTAAATTTGCAGTTAGAGAGTAGCTTATTTATGCTGAAAGCCTTGAAGCTGTGAAAATTCTGTTTATTACATTAGAAGCCATATCACATTCTACATTCTAAATGCTGCTTCGGATTCCACATTGAGAATCTCGCTATTCCTGACTAGGAATCAGGCTTCATGCAAATGTGTTTGTTCATAAGGCGCTTTGAGGGTCTCTCCTGAGGTCAGCAAACATGCTGCTTCTTAAGCTAGGTCAGCAATCTCCTAGAGAGAGAAGGAAATGATGGAACCTACTCTAAATCATAGGTCTTTTGGAGGACATTCTCCTCTTGAACTTCAGCTCTAAAACAACCCAGAAATTGGGTTTGAAATCATCTCAGGGTAAAGTTAAAAGAAGACATAAGTCTTCCTTGATGTTATGTAGCATCTGATAATGAAGTGGCCTTTGCCATACTATAACTTAATTAGTTTGCTAGACATCCACTTACCACCAGCAAGGATCCTTCGCAAACATATTTTCTTGGTTGTCTTACTGAACACATTGCCTTTGGAAGAGACACTACAATGCTCAGTCAAAAATGTGCTCCAAGTGAGCCATTGTCATTTTCTCAGAATCACAGAAGGGGCCATATGTTCTGTTTTCTACAGTTGTAATACCATTGGATATGAGTAATTATATGCACAGAAATAGAACTTACCATATTCACGTGTTTTAAATTAATCATCAGTGACCAAGTGTTAACTTTAAGAAAGATTTTAGAATATCATTGTAAAGCCAGTAGAAGTGAAATATAAAAGAGCATCGGGGGCAAAGTAGGGGTAAGGGAGAGGGGAGCAAAGAGATGGGCGATGGACCAGTTTCACTGTATGCTGCTCTTAGTCTTTGACCCAACATTGCTGTTTTGTACCCCAACTCCTCCAAAGTAAAATGTAAGTTCTGCTGTTCCTGTAGCACAAGAAATAGGGCAATTGGATAATCACAAGATGCATATTTTCATACTTAAATGACCTCACAGTTTTCTCATTTGGAAAAAGAGGGGAAAGTAAGACACTTTGATGGTTTGTATGTCATTGAGTTTCCTAAGTTGAGGGAAGGGGGTCACCAACATCAAGGAATGGAAGTTACTCCTGAGAGACAGCACAGCCTGGTTCCTGGCCTCACATGACCGTTCAGAAACATTCTGCTCATCACCCTGTTTCTCATGGTTCGGTGTAGATGTCCTGTATCTTTGACCAACTCTAGTTCTTCAGAAACTCTGGGAATTCCCGATTCTCACAAAATCCCTACAAAAATAGACCAATTGAGCTCTATGAAAAGGGATCAACCAAAGTCATTTGTAATAGACAAGAATATTTTGATGATGTTTAAATTCTAGCAGGATAAAAATTAACAAGGTCATCTAAAACAGAAGTCACTGTTTGTACCACTTTTTTAAAAATGTGAATTAGCTGCTCAAAGCTCTCATCAGGCCCATCTGACCACTTATCTCATTAACACTTGCCTGAATTATTGCTATAATAATCCTCATTTGTTTGTTTGTACCCCATCTGACTACTTATCTCATTAACACTTATCCAAATTATTGCGATAATAATCCTAATTTGTTTGTTTGCTTTAGGTTTTTTGATGTTGCTGTTGTTTTGCTTTTTGACACAGGGTCTCACAATGTAGTTCAGGCACACCTTGAACTCACTGTGTAGCTCAGGCTGCTTTGAATTTGTAGCAATCGTCTTGCCTCAGCCTTCCTATTTTTTGTTGAAGAATAGATTATCAGAGAATTCAGAAAGCGGATTGCAAGTCACACAACTATTGCAAAGTGTTTATTAGGATGAGGGGATTTTCATATATATTTTATTCCACCATATTAATCCCTCATTCATGAATAGCTTTTTTACTTTATGCAGTTATAAATTTGAACATCTTTAACGAGCCTTGGTGTTGAAATTAGGGAAAAATTACTGCTTTTCCAGGAATTGTCACTTGGCATTTTCTTTTCCCAAAGGAAAACAGAAAGCCAACTGTCCGTTTCTAATTTACCACAGTCACATTTTAAAATGTATTTTAGAGAAACATAATGAGAGATGTGTGAAATGCCTAGACCACGGGGAAGAAGGCATGGAGAGGGCTGAGCAAGCAGAACAAAGAACAACGCAATACCTTCTTAATCCTGTCTCAGCTACTTGGACATTTAGGAAACTGGGACAGCACTTAGAAATGGCAAGTAAGGTTTTTCAAGTCCTCCAGCTTCTGGGCACCGTCACAGAGCAGCTTACTCACAGCCCGTCTCCCAGAGAAGATGCCACAGTTTCTACAAAGGAATCTGCACTTCTCAGAGACGAACCAACTCCCTATGTCCACCTGACGCGCATGCAGTGTGGCGGGCACTCGAGCCAGGCCTGGCTTGTTGCACAGGTACATGTGCTTATTTTTCTCTGGACACAAGCTTGGGAACTTTTTCTTTTCTTTTTTTTCTGTATTTTAGGGAAGGGTCTACAGCGTATTCAGGGACTCACTGCTAGATCGGAGTTGTAGTGATCTGCCTATCCTCCCAAGAGCTGGCATTCCAGGTGTGTGCCACCACGCCTAGTCTCCTGGGGCAGTTTAAAAGTATCTAAAACACAAAAGGAGCAAACTCAAAATGATGGCAAAACACTGGGTGAAACAAATACTAACGAACCCCCAAGAAAATTTGTTCCATATTGACATACATTTAATCGAATTTCCAACAATCCTTCTTGTGACCAGAAAAGAAAATACTGCACAGGACTTTATTCAAGCATACCATCTTTCATCGGAATCATTTTAGTCCTGGAAATAAAGCAGTAAAGTAATAAAGGACATTTTTTTGCTTTTGTTTTTTGATGCTTAATATTCAATTTAAACTCTTCTGGAACTTGCAGTAGGTTTTACCTAAATTGGTATAAATGTATGACTTATCTTCTCCCTAAAATACTGCAGTACCAATGTGGTTACATATGTACACATATAGGCATACATATGTGTGTATAGCATGTGCATATATGTACATATGTAACATACATGTTTGCACATTTCCTAGAACACCTCCAAGTCACTCACAAAAACAAGTCAACGTGACCCACTTCTTTGGAGACTACAATATATTTCCCTTCCAGAACTACTGAAAATCTTTTCTTTGAAACCTCCTTTCGACAGAGAGCTAAATCTCCCCAGACAGGCTGAGGAGGATTAGAGTGTATTCCTTTGGGTAGCGGCCCAGCAGGGTCAGAGGAAGATAAAGGGATTTTCATACACGGTTCAGACGCAAAAGGCAGCCGGAATGAATGGCTGAGGGAAGGATAACACCTGACCGAGGACGCTTCCAGCCCAGGCGAGCCCCAAAGGAGCCGCTTTGGCCGGGAGCTGCCTCCTTTCTCAGAGCTTGCTGGAATAAATTCTGTGCCCTTTCAGAATAGATTTGAATGGTGAATTACCCAGCTTGAAGATGGAAAAAGAGTAGGGAAGCTTTTATTCTCCGAGGCAGCATCCCTATTTATAAACGGTAATGAAATTGACACAGGTAAACTGATTATGCTAAGTATACTGGGAATGCATACTCTCCGCGGAGTGCTTCCTCTGCCTGCCCCTTTGGGTTTATACACAACGTTGTGATTACTGGGGCTCAGAAGCTTAAGTCCCAATCAGGGAATGATTTATTAACCTTTAATAAGTTGCAGAGCTCTTTGTACCTCAGCCTAAAATATGAAGTATTAGCTTTCTTAGCAAATTGTTTTGAGATTTCCTGTTGAAAGGATAAATATGTAGTAATTATGAAGACTTTTGAGCAACATTTCAACAAGGAATTTCAGCCGAAACCCCAGTTGACATAAGCTATGTATTTATTTTTTAATCAAGTAGAAATTAACTGCTTTGAAGTAACAGGGAGTGAAGCAAGCTTTGAGTGATACTTTCTAATAAAAATTGAGATGAAGCCACCTGAACACAGTGTCGTCCAAGAAAAGCAGTGTTCAGTTATTGAGTCGAAGGTGGGGGGCCACAGGGCTGGCCTCGGGGAGCCCACTGGGTGGGAGGCCCACTGCACGCAAGAGACGTAGCCACTCGAGCGGGGCGCACGCAGCCTGCACGATGGGGAGCAGGCAGTCGCCAGTGGTGGAAGGTGTCGGCCAGCTTTTGAGGCCCAGATCAAGTGACCGTGGACCCCAAGAATAATTGCCATTGTTATGAGACCACTGGAGTGGAAAAGCAGTATGTGAGGGCGGCCCTATCTCCTGGAAACATTCTTTAATTCACTAAGCTAAATTTTATTGACAAGCTATATGAACTCGTCTTGCACATCATAATACTTTTGGAGTATTCACAAGTTAGAATGGTTAATTATCATACAAGTCACCGGACATGGTTACCAGTGTTAGTGGTGAGAAAAATCTACTTACAGTGATCATCAGGAATACATCTTCTGCTTCCTCCTCCTCCTTCTCTTTCTCCTTTTTCTTCTTCTCTCTCTTGAAGAGGTCTAACCCACGGCTTTTCGCTGGGCTGCATCATCAGTACAACGCTCAGTGAGTTGCCAAATTGCCCACACATGATTCGAACTATGATCCTCCTGCCTCAGCCTCCCAGACTGCTGGGGTTATAGGCGTGTACCATCATGTCCGGCCACCAACAGCAATTTAATTA
>NW_004524755.1:2534675-2544207 GCF_000260255.1 Octodon degus | reverse complement strand
TACTACTACTACTAGCTTTAGTCATAATTTTGTGCAGCACATCTGAACTCATTCCTCATAATCACTGCATTTTTTACCCTGTGATGACACCTCTCCAGCCCCTCCTGGATACGCACGCACACCTGGTAGCTACCGTTCTCTGTACCTAAATTCAACTTGTTAGAATCCACATGTAAATGAGAAACATAGTTCTAGACAAATGAATTTCTTTTGTTCCAAGTAGCAGAGAAATTCTTGGAAAAAATAAATCAAATTAATCAGGAATATTGAATATATTTCTCTTTTCAGTTCCGTACGTGTGGTCAGGAGAGATCAAGAACAATTCTCTGCATGATCTTTGGCCCAAATTTGTTGAACTTAAATTAGCATCTTTAAAATCCCTGCTTTCTTTTACTGACTTCAGCTTTTATACTCTTCTTGCAAGTGCTTTTCTAAATATAGCTCTAGTTCCTGTTCTCAAACTCTTTATTCCATCCCTCAACAATTCAGTGATGTACAGCTAATAATCTAGTGATACAAGGGAAGCGCTCTATTAAAGAAATGTCTATAACAGTCTGCTCATTGTGAAAACACTGGAAAATGCTATAAACTATTTTGAATTTTTAAAAAATTGTACTTAGTACAGGGCCCACAGGGACTCACTAAGTAGTTTGGACTCTGTTTTCAGCCTCCCAAGTGCTGGGATTACAGGCATGCGTCTGGGACTTTTTGTTATGCCACATCCAGTCTCAATCTCCCTGTCAAGGTACCCTGGGGGTGGGGCTGGCAAGCATGTGGTGGTGGTGGGGGGACAAAGCCCTGTCCTTTAGCTCTGCCTAAGCAGGCACTTTAGTTGGCTTGGCCGGGCCCTGCTATTTTGAATTTTTATGAAACTTCCATGTTATTTTCCCTGATTGTTACACTGATTTACATTCCTGCCCACTGTGTACCGGGTTTTCCTTTATCTATACTGTCACCAACACTTGATAGCTTCTCTCTCTCTTTGATAATAGCCATTTTAACATTGTGAGGTGACATAACTGTGTTTTTAATTTGCACTTCTTTGATGATTAGTGGTGTCAATTTTGTTTTCATGAAACTTTAGGTTATTTGTATGTTATTATTATTTTTTTTTTTTTTGGAGAGGGTTGAGAAATGTCTATGGCAGATTCTGGGAATCTTGATTCCAACTTTTTCTGGCCTAGAGGAAAATATGACACACTGAGCAATCAAGAGAATTGACAACATTTATGGAAACTCATGACACCAGAGTTGTAATCAGATTCTTTGTTACACAAAATTGAAACTAAGAACACCTGTTAACTTTCATGGGAAAGATGTGTACTATTTATATAGTATACATATTAAAATATAAAAATATTGAAATACCATATTCTGGAAGTATAAAAATATGATTGTATCATACACCTACATATAAAGCTGACTATATGTTGGGATCAAATTATAGAAACTTGTACCTGATACATTACATAGTATATTATTTTATATGTCTTGCATGCAAGGTATACACTAAATAAATGTGATAAATATGATAAATATGTAAACTTCTTTTCTTGGCAATCCAGAGTAAACTAATTACACAATAGCCTGGAGTTCTCACTTTTGGAATATCCCCTCTTATTTAAATCATGTGTTTCCTTCCAATCTCAGCATACCTTTGCCGGATGACCCTAAATCACTTCTGAATGTTATCAGCATGTCTCTGTCCTATATACTAGATTAATGAATGCCTGAAGGGCGGTACCAAGGTCGCAGGAGAATGACACTGCAATCAAGTGGCTGTGAATCAAGGCCAATGGGAGGAAGCACAAATTCCCCACCTCTCTAAGTCTGTTCACTTCCTCCTGCGTGAAGGATGGAAGAACTGCCCTACTGTACGGTCACTCCACGTCCAGGTGTATAAGGTGCAGCACTCAGTAAATGCAGGCTTTCGCTCCTTTTGCATGGTTCCGGCGCACTGAGTGCCCATAAAATACATTCTGCCAAATCAAATGCTATGTTTTCCTTCAAATTCTTTTATCATTCTCCATCTTCAATCTTAGTAAGATCCCTTTAATTTTGTCACCCAGCCACTGACAGATCATAAAAGTGATTTTAAATTATTTATCTACACCTTTGGGTCCTCCAAGAAAAACAAGCAGCCGGCTGTGTCTTGTGTTGCCAGCAGCGTTCTCTCCTTGTCACTGCAGAGCAACACAGGAGCTGCGGGAGTCGGTGAAGTGCTGTCTTTTCTGGTGCTTCATCAGCACTGCGAAGGGAGAAGAGGACATCAGACCGTTACATGAGCTTTTCAAACAAGTAAGAAACAAACCTTGGAGTCCCTGAGTCTTTCCTGGTGTGGAAACGCAGGGAATATCAGGTTCACAGGCGTATACCTGCAAGAAGCAGACCAAACGAAAACTTCTTTTGCAAATTTCCAGGTAGCACTTGAAGTCATGAGCTCTGTGGCCTGCATCCCATACTTCATCACCCTAAGTCTCCTCTTGAATTTGAACAGAGGCTGATTTCCCCTCAGCTCTGTGTTGTCTACTTCTCTGCATTATTGCAAGGTGAACTTACTAAAGTCACCTTCAAATGCCGCATGGCTCTGTGCCACCCTCTCTATCTTTTAATCTCAAAGAATCACTGAATAAGCACATGAGCAAACCTCAGTAGCGATGCCTTCAGATGTGCCCCAAGTCTGTCTTCCTGCCCCAACATGCTTTGCAGCATGAACTTCAGAGCCTTCTGTCTCTCTCTTTTCACATTGGCCTCCTTCCATCTGTTCTTCACCCAACAGCCAGTGGGATGGCATTTACAATATACAAGAAGGCTCCCTGTTATCCTACAAATAAATAAAAATGCAAGCTTCCTGCCACAGGTGCTAGGGCCCTGTGTATTACATTCTGTTTCCCTTTCTGTCTCCCTTCACTCGATCTGCCCATGCTGAAAGGCACCGAAGGTGAGCTAAGGACAGGCTTTGGGCCTTCTCGTTCTTCCTGGCTAGAGGCTTCTCTGCTTGCATTTTGGCATTACTCCGACCTCTGACAATTCATGTGGTTGTTCAGAGCTCTCTTTGAACATCTCTACTAACTGCCTTTCTCGATAACATCTTACTTGAGGCTATTTTTTTCATCATCATCTCTTTTCTGGAGTGAATTGGCGAACCACACATTGATATTATCTGTGTCCCTACCTAGCTCAGAGTCTCTATGCAACTTCATCAGCAAGGTTGCAAATAACTGGCAGCTGTTCAACAAATGTTTTTTTTTTTTGTACAAATGAAAAATAGGGCAATATTATTTGTAAAATTCTTACTAGTAGAGTATTGGATATACAATACCTATGTGGGGGATTAATTATTTAAAATATATGTGATTTTGAGAGGTAATGTGAGATCAGGAAAATGCTAGAATGTGTTCTGCCAGGCCATGGCAGGTAGGAGGCCAGTAGGTAGGACAGACAGCATTGATGATTTTGTCACCATTTATTTATTTATTTATTTATTTATTTTCTGAAATTCAACAATGGTTGCTGTGTTGCATGATGTTGTCTTCAAATTAGTTGTTCAGATTACCAGATATAAGCATGCAAAATTGGACAGTAAAAAAGTTATAAGAATTTTTAAAGGACCAAAAAATTTTTTTCTTAAGCATCAACTGCTCCCCACTGTGGACCAGCAGAAATCAGCAGTATAATTATTTAAGCCATCCCACATACATCCATGAATGTGTACTTCTTCCCCTTCCCTCCATCTCCTGTTCTTTTCTTCATCCTAGTTTTTCTTTCTCTTTGAACAGATTATTTCCTTTTTACAGTACCTTTCAGATTTCATTTATTCTTCCAGGTTCTCATACTAGCAAGACAATATGATGTTCTCACAAGTGGGTCTGACTGGGGGCTTGCCTTGTAGCTCAGTTTTTTAAGTGGCTGCTTCAACCAAGCAGTCAGGCTCAGGTTGCTGTGGTTCGATCCCACAACTCAAGCCAGCCAAACCTGCCCTGAAGGCATTGGAGTGAACAAAACAAAACAAAAAAACAAAAATAAAACAACAAAAAAACAAGCGGGTCTGACTTACTTCACTTATAAGTATGGTCTATGGTTGCATCCATTTTACCTATAAAAGTCTTGAGATTATCTTTTTTATAGTTGAGTAAAACTCCATTATGTAAAAATACCACATCTTTTTTATCCATTCCTCAGTTGATGGGCATTTGTGTTGTTTTCAAGATTTAGCTCTGACAAACAGCACTGCTATAAACGTGGTGCACATATATTGATGTGGCATGATGGTTTTAGTTCTTCTGGAAAAATACCCAGGAGGGTGACAGCTGGGTTGAATGGGACCTCCAATTACATTTATTCTTTTGTGAACTGATTTCTACCTGGGCTGTACTGAGTTCTGCAGACACTTGCCTTTATATTCTTAGACGTTGGCCAGCCCTGGTCCGTGGAGGAAAGCTAGCAGCAGAGCCTGTATTTGCATCTAAGTTGCAGCAAGCTGCTGAGCTCAGGTCCTCCACTAGAACTGCCTGCCATGCTGCTGCTAGAATCAGCAGCTCTGAGTACCCTCAGTGTCAAAGGAAGCTGGATCGTGGCACTCAGACCCCCTTGTTCTGTGTAGATGCTCCAGGGATCCAACATCCGTGGCATTTCTGGGCACTGCAAGGCCTCAGCAAATTGATTTCTGCTATCCAAGAAGGATTATATTTTTACCAGTCATGAGCCTGTGAACAACATTCCTTCTTTTGCCACCACATTCTAAAGCTTGTTAGCCCCAAAGAGCAGGCGGAGACTACTCTGTTAATTTGCATTTCTGGGAGACAACCCTGACCTAGATTGCCTCCTGCTGTACAGCCTGTGAAGAAGCAATTTTGGAGCCTGGTCCCTTCCGTGCCCTGTACAATTAACTGCATCTCAGACTGAGACAGGGAAAAAGAACAGGTAGGGAACTAAAGAAAAGAAAAGAAGCTTGACCTGGCCTCCTGCTATCTCTCGAAACCAAATGTATTTGTTTCTTTGAAAAAAAAAAAGTGTCTCCCAAGTCCTTGGTAGAGTGCTCAAAGCGGCCTTTCTGTAAGTGCTGGGAGTTGTCTTTAGTCCTGGCCCAAGGACTGCAGTTCACTGTGTGACAGATCAAAGACTGGAGCAGCAGAGCCACCTACGTCCAGCGCAGTCACCCGAGGGGACGGGGGCGGGGGCGGCCAGCGGGAAGGCCTTTCCGGCTTTAAAAGACATTAAAGTACCACTGCCTGGAGATTTGAAGCATTTAAGGGACCTCTCAGAAAGCTCCTTTACGCCTGAGAGAGTGTCAGGGATAACACTCCGTGTAAGAAGCCTTCCTTCAGGAAGGCCTGCTTCCCCTCCCGCTCCACTTCTGAGAAGTCGGACGTAGAAATAAGCTCAAGGGAAAGTGTGAGATCATACGGAAGAGTTGAATCTTTTGGAAACGTGAATGATAGCAAAAGACTTTTTATTCCCTGGTAAACCAAACTAGGTCCTCGTTACAGCCCCAAACAGCACTGAATTCAGAGTTAGAGGTTGACAGAAAAGTTTGGGAAACTGTAGTTCTTAAAAATTGGCAACTTCTCCACGTTTAATAAAACTTTTAGGAGAGATACTCTGTTCATTTGGAGAATGGTGATCCTTGCTTCAAAAATTTACAGCATGAATGAGGAACCACAGACATGTGCTTCAGAAAAAAAAAAAAAAAAAAAAAAATTCTTTCAGTTTACAAAACCCTAAAGTTTCTATTTAAAAAATAACCATGCTATGCCAAAATGAAACGCGGAAAAGCTTAGGGCAAATTCACTTATTAACTGAGCTTATTAACTGAAAAATTGTACTGATGTCACTTGAAAAGGTAATTTATTTGATGTGTTTGTTTAGCACTGCTGAGGTATAGGAGGACCAGGAGCAGAAGAGCTGACACTTCCAGGTAATTCTTCGAAAGGAAGGAACCTGCTGGTGTCGCCAGTCACATCACCACTGTCCGCATGATTCTGAAGATCTGGTGCTTGTTGTTTTCCTGTGTGTGTTTCACTTTTCACATGTTAATTTTTGGTGGCTTCACTGAAAGTCTGCTCAAAAGTAACACTGTCAAAACCAATGAAATATATGTAAAATGTTATGCTGTAGACAAATAAAATTTTTACTTGGATTTATTCCACAGTATCTAAAGAAAAAAAAAAAAGTGTGCGATCTCTCCACTTCCCGGAGAGAGCTGGAAGCTTCACTCCAGTGGGATAATTGCTTCGGCTTCATGTTCTTTGTTCATTAAGTATTTATTGTGTATCTGCTCTGTGCCTGACTGTGGTGTGAAGCAAAATTTAAATTCCCTGTGCGGGGTCTGTAGTCTCCTTTCAGAGCGGCTCATGTGTGTCAGCTGTGGAGAGAGACCCGGTGAACTTCTCGGCGCCCTCTCCTGCGTGCCAGGGACCCGCCACCTGGGCAGGGCAGGGCCTAAAGGGAGGGAGCTCAATTTCTTTCTCTTTGTTTCTATTGCAACCTTTGCAGACCAGCTTCTTCGCCGGCACTTGCAAGTATTACGGTGAGCTGCTCTTCAGGAGCATCCTCTCTCGGCATCAGGACGCTCCACGGCCGCTGCTGCACCTCAGGAATGGTGGCAGGAACACAGATGCCGGCATTGGAGTTGGGTAGAGATTTTCACAGGCAACTGCTAGGTGCTTTTCTTTTTCTTTTTCTTTTTTGCTTTCTTTCTTCCTCTCTCTCTCTCTCTCTCTCTCTCTCTCTCTCTCTCTCTCTCTCTCTCTCTCTCCTGTATTGAGGACAGGGTCTACAGGGTCTACATGTTGTCACTATGTAGATCATAGTGATTCTCCTGTTTTCAGCCTCCCAAGTGCTGGGATTACAGGCATGTGCCACCACGCATGCCCAGTCTCAGTCACCATCTCTGCATGCCCCGGGGATGGGGCTGGCACTGAATGCTGGGGATCAAACTCTGGCCGCTGCACTCTGCCTAAGCAGGCACTTTAATCCTCTGAGCTCCCAGGCCAGCCCTCTCTCTCTCTCTCTTTTTTTAAGGAAAGGTTTATTTTAATTCACAATTTGTGGCAGTTTCAGTCTGTACTTGGTCGGTTCCAAGGCAGAGCAGCAAGGCAGAAGGGCATGATATAGGAGACATAGTTCATAGCAGGGTGGGCAGAAGAAGCATCCGATCTAGGTGTTCTGAAGTAATTTAGATTTGAAGCCAAGGGCTGTTGCTTTCTGTGTCTTAGTTCTCGCTGTATGCAAGACTTGTTTTCATTTGTCCTGAAACACTTTGTAAAAATAAACACACACTGAGTCCTGTCCATCTAAGTACAAAGCTGAGAAGCAACCTCTGGCCTTGGGAGCAGGACGAAGGTCACAGAGCAGACATCGTTAGAGTATGCTGGAAGTCAACACACACTGGGGTCTGCGATCTGCAGTGCAGCGTGGAGGGGAGAATGAGCTCCTCCACCACTGGGGGTAGGAGGAGCAGGAAGCGCGGACAGGTGGAGAAGGGCGCTCCGGGCAGCAGTAGCAATGTGTGGACCAAGACACGGGAGGCCGAGCCACACATCTATTTGAAAAGCAGTGAACACCAGAGAGAGGAATAGTACTGATTTCATTTTCTATATTTCTCAGGATTTCACTCCAGCTTTTGTATTTATAATCATATATTCACAGATTTCCACTAGTTAGTTCATTTATTTTTTTAAGTGTATTTGGAACAGGGTCTCACTATGCAGCTTGAACTCCTAGTGATCCTCCTGTTTTTGGCTTCCCCAGCACTAGGATTGCAGGTGTGCACCATCGTGCCTGGTCTCAGTGGCTGGCTAGGCGTGCCTGGGGGTGGGGCCGGCATGGCGTGTGGTGCTGGGGATCGAACCCTAGTCCCTGCACTTGCCTAAGCAGGTGCTTAGTTCACTGGGCTATCTTGCCAGCCCATTCATTTATTTTTTTCAATGCTCAATGATTTTGAGCATTCACTATTTATTAGGTAACATAGCAGATTGATCCGATTGGTATAGTCAAATGTTATAATTACAGGCATTTTGAATAATAATAATAAAATGAATTTCTCCAAGTTATTGCTATTCTTATGTGACTCTGTTCCAGGGATCACAACATTCGAGCACATTCTTGCATATGGTCATCTAAAACACAAACATGTTTTGAAGCAGCTCTGTGCCTGGTTGTGCATGGATCAGTGGCAACCTGATGGGAAGTTTTTTCAAGGGAAAAAGGAGATTGACAAAATAATTGCCAATTATTTTTATAAAAGGATGTTCAGTAATAATGAAAATAGTGGACTTTACAAAACTCTGTTGAAAGTAATTATTTCTAATCAGACTGGTATTTTTTCAACTGAGACGCCTAATGGCCATAATCCAAATATAACCGTCTTCCCGTTTCCCAGGGTGGCACGGAATCCCTGCCAATGAGGACCTGAGGGATTGTTCCTCGCTCTCACCGAGCAGAAATAAACAGCTAAGATATCACTCTCCCGTGTGTGCAGCTTTGAGATGTTAATGACTCCTCAGGTCGTGTCAGCCTGACACCGTGGGAATGACAGCTAATGATAAGTTATGTATGTTCTGGAGAGTCAGAAAGGGCTTGTCACCATGGCGATGGTTATCATGAGCTGACTTGATTATTATTCATGATATGAGTCTCAGCTGTGCCCCGTCTTTCTTGCTGCCCAGTCCAACCCCATAGACAAGACGTACACTCTTCCTGCCGTGCCCATCTCTGCAGAACGAGGTTGTTAGCTGCCTGTTCACGCCTCATGAAAATCTGTGCAGGAGGCTCTTTTAGTGATGGACATTTCCTTGCGTTTAGGCAGGGAATAGAACAAAGGAGCCCTGCTTTCCGTATGCTCATTGTTGTATGGTATATATATGTGTTGCCCTGAGGTTACCAAATAAAGATTCAGTAGAACTCAGACAAAGCTAGGAGCCTCAGCTCCATGCCCAATGATTAATTTTGCTACTGTAAATCATATAGTGCCTGCTCACTTGTTTTTCACCCAAAAGGTCACACACATTGTGGAGAAGGAAGGTGCAAAGACACGCCCACACATCCCACAATAGCAGCTAACTTTCTGCACGCTGTCTTGGCACAATGCTCCATCGTCCAGGGTACTGCCTCCTTACCATTTTTCCTCAATTTGTTTATTAAGTTGTTTAGTTATTCACCATTGTGATTTCTAGTTGTGATTATAATTTGACTGGATTAAGAAATGCCCAGGTTATTAATAAAGCACCCTCTTGGGTGGGTGTGAGCGAGCCACAGAGTCATAACCTTGGGTAGCGTATCTGGTGCCTGAGCCCTTTCTCTAGCACTGCTTTTGTGTTGTTTCTGGCTGCCATGAACTAAGCAGCTGTCTTTGGACACGCTCATCCACCACGATGCTTCTACCTCGGACCCAGCTGATCACAGACTGGGTCTCCTGGAGTCGCGAGCCAAAGAAGTGTCTGTTTTCTTTTTTCCTTTCCTTTCCTTTCCTTTCCTTTCCTTTCCTTTCCTTTCCTTTCCTTTCCTTTCCTTTCCTTTCCTTTCCTTTCCT
>NW_004524755.1:2515352-2534575 GCF_000260255.1 Octodon degus | reverse complement strand
CTTTCCTTTCCTTTCCTTTCCTTTCCTTTCCTTTCCTTTCCTTTCCTTTCCTTTCCTTTCCTTTCCTTTCTCTTTCTTTCTCTCTTTCTTTTTTTGTGGTACCAGGGATTGAACTCAGGACCTCACACTTGCCAGGCAGGTGCTTATTCTACTGAGCTACCTCCCTGGCTTGCGTCTCTTTCTTTGAGCTGTGGGCGCCGCGCCTTTTGTTCCAGCAATGGGAAGTCCAGCTGCTGCGGTGCTCTGTGCTGACTGCATTAGCAGTTGATAGGTGCTGTGAGCTGAGTAAGTCTCCAGGGCGTGCAGATCAGTTCTCCACACCCAAACTTTAGTGTGAAAGGGAGATATGTAAGCAGCAGCAGACTGACACTGAGCGGAGACCTGAGCTCCGCTTTCTTCACACTGAGCATCTGATGTGGACTAAGCATTATTTCAGCGACGGTGAAACTTTAGAGACCAAGAGCCCAAACTGCACCCCAAGCCCACTTATTTATTACAAAGTGCCAGCATGGCAACTAAACCCGAATGTGGAGGTTTTAGTTCAAAAACAGCAACTATTACCCAGCGCCCGGCTGCTGGGCTGACGGGGCTCGGGTGCCCGCAGAGGGCCCGCGCTGCACGCCCGCTGCAACATGAGTGCCACAGCGCTCTCCACCGCTGCCTCGGGCCTTACGGGGAAGCGAAGTATTTAGCAGAAAACGTACTAGGAAAAGAGAACGTGTTAATAGAAAGTGTTACAGGAGCATGAGCAAAAGTATAGCACGTGTAAAGGATCCTCAAATAGCAATTAACAGCTTTCTTTAAGGACATCCTGAAAAAAAAATTACTGAGAAAGCAGCATCTTAGTTCATTTTCAGAGATTTTCAGGGATTTCCACCAGGGCTGTTAGGCAGGTTTCAGTATGCGAAAGACACAAAGGCAGGCAATAAGTAGATGTGCTGGGAAACAGCAAGCGTCTTCATTTCTCTTCCTTACAGATGAGGTAGAAAGAGAGGTCTTAAAGAATGAGGGAGATAGAACTCTAATTATATTTCAGAATAATCTCGCAGATGGATTAGTAGAAGAAGGGAGAGAGAGAGAGAGAGAGAGAGAGAGAGAGAGAGAATCTTATCAAGCTGAAGCTAACTCTACCTTTCTTCTTGCTTTCTTTCCAGTTTATGATTTGTGCTGTATATTTGTTTTGGGGCTCTGACTCATACAGAAAAGTTGGGATCAATTAATGAGTAGAAATTTAGCATCCAATAGAGAATGTGAGCAGCACCCTCTGCAGTGGCCCAGTATTGATAAATAGCCTTGATTTCACAGAGTGAGAGCTCCGCACTGGGAAGGGGCGAGAGAGCAGCAGTTAGTGTTGTTGAGATCTGGGCTGGCACCAGGCCCCAGTGACCTTGGCGACCAAGGAGCTGCAACCCTCTCCCTCAGATAGCCTAGCATTTCCCAGAATGTTTTGGTATAAGACCTAGCTTTTAAAAGACTGAATTCCATCACAGACTAATTTTTAAAAATTACACCAAAAATGAGTAATTAGGAATTACTCAGTAATTTGAGACTAAGCTGAAATTAAACCACTTTCAAGTAATTATATGATTGCTCTCAATTTCTGTTTATTGTTTAATAGAATAAAAAAAAAAAACAAGTTTTGGTTCAACAGGAGTTCATAGGCTACACTTGAACACTAGTGGCAACGGTGGAGAACCACTGAAATATTTTAAAATGTCAAGATACACCTCACGGCTTCTTACAGTGACCATAGTCGAAGTGTGTAGATTAACAATCAAGTCTTTAATGACGCATTGCAAGCTCTGCTCCGAATCATGTCTTGTCTACAGTTTTCTCAGGATGCTGCAGTAATATCGTATGGAAAACATGCCAGTGGAAGCTCATGACATAAATTGTTAGGTTTAAATACCATTTTGAATGATCAAGGTAGGGTCTTTACCTTCGCAACTGTTCCAGCTCTGCAGGAATTGAATGAGCTAGCTGGGAGGTGCTGGCTTCCTACCTGACAGTGGCAAGAAAGCAAGAGAGGGAGCGAGAGCTGAAAGGAGAATCAAATGAATCAGACATGCTTGCTGTACGTGGAGACAAATTTGATTTCAGTTGTGTTTTTGGTCAACCTGATTGGTAAGCCATTAGCCAATCAAGCACAAAGGAAGAGGCAAAGGAGAATGTGCTGCCTGATAAGTTGTGAAAATTTATTATCCAATATGGAGTTGTCCTGGTCACACCCCACTTAAATGCGGGAAGGGTCCAGGGAGGGGAAGGGGACTACTCCAGTCTTGGATGCCTGCTCAGGAGCTACGGCACAGAATCACTCAGAAGAGGCAATCTTCCGTGTTGTTAAGACCATGTTTACCTAGAACTGATGTCACCACTGGCAGCTATGATGTTAGGACCAGCTTTATTTAGTAGCAGCTGTCACTGGCCAATCCACGCTTGACAGCTCACTCAAGCTGCCAGTAAGTGTTTGAAGTCACTTGTATAGAATTTTGAGCATAAATAAAGCCCTTCAACTTTTCTTTTGTTTCCTGGATACAGCCGCTGTTACTATGGCCCATGCATATATGTTCCAGACTATAATCCCATTCTTTAATCCTGCATTTTGTTTGAGTTCAATGCAATCTTTTAGATATATTACCTAGGTATGTGTGTCACTTGAGAAATGGTTTTGGTCTGCACCACTTTACCTGGTTCTGTGAAATAAGTGTATGGTCTATTTTTCTTCTGTGTTTGACCTAATGTTTTAAAATGGCCCCTCTGTAGTATAGCTTTTCATAAGAACTACAACTTATTCTGCAGTGTATAGTCTATGTGAAAAAATACATATTCTGAAGATCAAATAAATACCTGTAAACTGCAGAGACTGAAGCAAAATATTCTTGAAGTATAGTTTGGGGAGATATTTTTAAAACTCAGCAAGTAGGAAGGATTCTCCACATGGGGTTATCACACAACATCCTTCTTCTACAGAGCTAATAATTCAGAGAAAATGATCCCTCCACCTGACTCCTCCCACTCCTAAAGGCTGACTGATTTCCTCAGCCTCAAGCTGTCAGATGTATTTTTGGAGTCATCTTTGAGGATGATCTTGACTGAGTTAATCAATCAATTTCCTACAGTGCTGATGGCCTGACTTCCCGCTAAAGGCTCTGACAGGAAGGTGCTTAATTAAACTGCCTGCACACTGGCAAACTCATGTTGCCCTGGAATAGATCATCTATTTCTCAGTTTTTTCAGTGAGTAGACTGTCTGGAAAGATTCACAGATACATATAGCAAAGACTCAAAAAGTGATAACAATCATCAGAACCTACTTTTAGATGTTGGGTGTTCAGTGTGAGTCTGATGGTATGTTAACTGCTGAAAGTATTAAATATACAGCCTGGTTTATGCTAACAGTTATGTGAAGAGTACTTTCCTATAACTCAGAAATATGCACATAGAAAGATCAGGTAAATGACCCTATGTGAAAAAAAATCTAAGTAGAAATGTATTATAAATTATGTAGACTATAGAAGTTGTGGAGAAAATGTGTGAACAAAGAAAACAGGATAATTAATAGAAAGCAGAAGAAAATAAAAAGTTCAAAGTGGAGGAGAATAATACATGCACATGGGTCAGGAACAATCATTCCAATATGTGCAGAACAACACATTACTTTTAAGAGATAAATGATTTAAAAGTAGGCTTGGAAAATACTTAAGTAAACTAATATGGTTCCATTAATATCAGAGTAATTATTTGTGGCCAAAGAGAGATGTCAGAGATGTAGACTATTATCATATAACAACGAAAGGAATAATTAAGCAGACATACAGACAAATGATTTCTGTCTTCCAACAACATACATTAAGAAGATAAAACTGATTTCAGAGTACTGCAATTTTCATTGAATAGATCTTTCACCTATTTAGCTAGATTATTTCCGAGATATTACATTTTCTGTAGTGCTATTGTAAGGGGCATTGTTTCTCTAATTTCCCTCTCAGTGTGTTTGTTATCTGTGTAGAGGAATGCTATTGACTTTTGGGTACTGACTTTGTATCCTGCTATGCCACTGAATTTGAGTATCAATTCTAGGAGCTTCTTAGTGGAGGTTTTAAGTCTTCTGAATAGCCTGTCATCTGCAAATAATGATAGTTTAACTTCTTTTTTTACCTATTCTTTTTCCTTTTATTTCTCTCTCTTGTCTAATGACAAGAGAAGCTGATAAGCTCCTAGAATTGATACACAAATTCAGTAGCATAGCAGGATACAAGTCAGTACCCAAAGGTCAATAGCATTCCTCTACACAGATAACAAACACACTGAGAGGGAAATTAGAGAAACAATGCCCCTTACAATAGCACTACAGAAAATGAAATATCTCGGAATTAATCTAGATAGTGATTCCAGAACTGTATTGAATAGGAGTGGTGATAGAGAACATCCTTGACTTGCACCTGAGAGTAAAAGATTTGAGTTTTTCCCCATTTAGAATTATATTTGCAGTAGGATTGTCATAGGTGGCTTTCATCACATTGAGGTAAAAACCATCTATTCCAATTTTCTGTAGGGCTTTGATCATGAATGAGTATTGGACTTTGTCAAAGGCCTTTTCTGCATCAATTGAGATGATCATGTGGTGTTTGGATTTGGCTCTATTGATATAGTGTATTACATTTATAGATTTGCATATGTTAGACCATCCTTACATCATTGGGATAAAGCCTACCTGGTCATGGTATATAATCTTCCTGATGATTTTCTGTATTCTAAATGCATACTGCTTCTAATGTCATATCAAATATTGCTATACTCTTTTTAAAGTAAATGTTTGGGGCCAGCCAAATAGCTCAGTGGATTAAAGCACCTGCAAGTAGGTGCAGAGGCCTGGGGTTCGATCCCTGGACCTGTTGTGCTGGCCCTGCCCCTGGGGTGTACTGAGATGGCAATTGAGACTGGGCATGGTGGCACACGTCTGTCATCCTAGCTCTTGGGAGACTATAAACAGGGGGATCAGTATGAGTCGGATCTAGTAGTGAGACCCTGAACACCCTGTAGAGCCTTCCCTAAAAACACAAATAAATAAATAAATAAATAAATAAATAAATAAATAAATAAAGTAAATGTTTATTTTTAAAAAAGGTAATAAAAGAAAACAAGAGAAAAGAAAAAACATCATAGGATTGTCTTGCTACAATGTTGAATATGGTTTGATTTCTAAATTTCTGTGTAAATAGTGTCCAATTATTTTTTAACATTCTGTAGGGATATAAAGTTTAGAATATCCATGGTTGTTGCAAAATAGCAGTTCCATGTTATGTCTAAGATGTTCAATATTCAGACAGATAGTGATGCTAAGCTTTACTGCCTCTGTTAAGGGATAATAATATCATTAAGCTTCTCTTCTGAATGTTTACCAACTAAAGTTTTCAGACCAAAAATTAGAGTGGATGGACCAAAAAGATAGCCAAAATTTTGGCCCCAGCACTTCAAGGTCAGTGATGACTCAGGACATAAGAGAACTTCTGCTGTGACATCCTGTAACTAGGTGGTGTCCCAAATTTTCTGATCAAGGAGATTATGGGGCCACAGAGGAACATGATCAACGATGTGTAATGTGTATAAGGAGAGTCACCTAGAGAGAAAACATTCTCTCAGGCTTTCACAGACAGCATATCGGTCAAGCAATGGCCATGACTCATCCAGATGGCTGACACTGACAAAAGATCCACAGGGTGCTGTACATAGTTCCAGGGTAAATCTTGAGGGAATTTCACTGACCTTGTCAGATAGCAAAAGTTACATTTTTACTTATGTAGGTCTTGTATTAACTTGGTTTTAATTATCCAGCAGAAAAATATAACCATGAGGTATAAAAAGGAAAGCTATATTAATATGCTGAGCTGTAAAAGGCTCAAGTCAACAACTTCAGACATTTGCCAGTTGTGCTGATAGCTCACTATTATGGATTATTAGACTATATTGGGTTATTTCACTGAATTCAAGTACCTACAATCCTTAGACTGATTTCAAATAGGAAAAGGTCCTTTAAAGTCTTCTCCAAATACTCCTTCTCTAACTGCAGTGAAACACTCATCTCTGACAAAACAAAACAAAACAAAAAATAAGGATATAGATAAAGGATCATTTTGTTGTTAAAAAATATATATGTAATAGTTAGGATAGATATACAGCCACTTTCTCTTTGTTCAGTGAAAAGAAAGGTTTGCACCAATATTGTTTAGACAAGATATCATGTCTGCATTCTGTCCTCTGAATAACTACTATGAAGACAACAATATGCAATGCATTCATTATTGTAACTGTCCTACTATCCTTTTTGAAACTTTTTCATTGATATTTTATCTTTTTTCTCATTAAAATGAATGCATTTATTCATTATATCTTATTAAAAAGAATAAAGAAGATTCAACTGAGAATTATAAGAAGAAAGGCATATATAATAAATCCATGACCATCATAAGATATTTAGCACTTCTGATTCTGTAATACAACTAGATCAAACAATCAGAAAAAAAAGGTGAGGATTTAAAGTTAAACAAAAGATAAGTTACAGATTTTTAAAAGCAAAGTAAAGAAATAACTTCATTAGATTAAAATGCAAGAGTTAGGTAGTAGACAGCATGCTTAATTTCATAGTAATCATTTTCCAAAATTGAGCCAAAATTAGCTCACAATATAATTTTCAACCAATATCAAAGAACTCATATAAGTCTCATTCCCTAAGAAGAATGCAATAAAATAAGAAAGTTATTGCAGAAATGTACTTGGAAAGATGCAAGGGTACAGAACTCATGCGTTGTGGAAGATATCATATTGAAAGCTGAAAAACAATAAAATCACTACATGTCAAAAATTTCCAGGTACAGCTAACTCAGTGTTTAGACAAATGAAAGGGTGCCATTAATACAATAGGAATATAATGTATATCTCAAGATGGTTAGAAAAGCAACCAACTATCCCAAGAAAGTAAAATGAAAAAAAAAATATGAGAGTAAAATTTCCAAACAAACACAAAATAATAAATTAACAAAGTTAAAATTATTTTATCATAATAATGCACTGAAATATGTTAGGCAAGATTTTTTGTAGAAAGTACAGAAAATTTTCATAAATAAGATTTGTCACATAAAGAACATACAATATTGGAAATTCAATAACCATGGAAAAAATCCCAACTGCATGTTGCAAATGCCATTATGTCAGCACTTTACAAACTCAGCGAAACTGAGTATTTTTCTAGGAGAGCAGATTTTGCCCAAAGTGAGTCAGAGTGAGAAGGAAAACATCCAGATTTATAAATATGAAAGAAATTAAATATTTTGTTTAAAGTCATTCATTGTAATTACTTCAGTTATTAGTTCAAAATGTGAAGAAGATATGGAAGTTTTCATGGAATAGCTAATCTCCATTTTATATAAAAATTTCCACCTTTATATAAAAGGGTGAATATTGCGAGGGATAGAAACACGTGCTTATGCTAAGGATCTTGGGAGGAGGAGCTTACCTGTCTGGGGCTCTGTAGAGCAGTCACATGAGTCCTTACTACTCCAAAACAGAGATTTGCCTCAGGAGAGGAGGTGACAGGCGCAGTGTCCGAGATCGGCAGGAGGGGGGCGCAGTCAGAGCGAGTAGAGCAAGAGGCAGCCTCTCTGGTCTTCTCCTCTGGTGGGAGTTGGGCCCTGTCACACCTTGATCTCACGTGTAGCCTCCCAAAGATGAGGCACTACCTCTGTGTTATTTAAGCTATTGATTTATGATGGCAACCCAGAAAGCTACTACTTCCTGCCAGACCATTTCAAAAGTGCAGTAAGACTTGAATCTGAAACTGGACAAGGACACCGTGAAAAATGTAGGTAAGAAAAACTCACTCAGGAGTGTAGTACAAAAATCCCCAAGAAAATATCACATTACTGAAAAGACACCTACCTGTGTGTAGAATCTACACGCCCTTGACAAGCACTCTTACTTTATGACTTTCTTCCATCTTTTCTTTTTTTTTTTTTAAAGCATTGACTGCTTCTTTCCATTTCCATTTTTAAAAAATTTTTATTTATTTCTTTATTTTTTTTGTCCTGTCAGAGGTGAATATTCTATTGGCATCTAAATACTATAGGTGTTTGAATTCAACTAAACATCTAACACTGTCTAGCAGTCTATAATATTAGTGGGTTATCCTCAGAAGTTATTGATGAGCCTTTTACAGCTCATCGTATTAATATGGATTTACCTTATATACCTCATTTTTATACTTTTCTACTGGCTTCCATCTTTTCTGATACAGAACATTGGGGAGTTCCGCAGTGTTTTCTGTGTATTTTTGTGTACACTTTTGTAAATGTATATGAAAATTTGTAAGGCACTCTGAAAACATAGAAGCATAGGAAAGGGAAAAATATAGTGAATGCTTAAAAAAAATTCACACCTGAAATATATTCATTTTTAGATGAAGGACAGTGATTCAGTGCTTGATGCAGTGAACAAAGAGATTCACACCAAGATGCATCACAGAGAAATTTCAGAGAGGCAAGAGCAAAAAGTATATGCTACGTTTCCAGGGCAAAATGAAACGAAAGAACCAAAAGATTTTATCAAAGGAAAGCCTAGCAACTAGAAGGCGATGAACAAGTGCCTTTAAGAATCTGAAGGGAAATTATTTCCAAGTTAGTATTTGCTACTGAGCCAAGCTTAGAGGAAAACATCAAGACACAATAAAGACATTTTGACAGGCACCAAATGTCGATAAATTTATTTTCCAGGCAACTTTGCTCTAAAAACTATTGGGGAATATGCTCCACAAAAGCTCCAGAGAAAATCTGGGGAAAAGCACACTACGGGTACAGTAATCTGAAGATCAAGAGTGAAAGAGGAACAAAGGGAACCCGAGGTGATAGAGAGGCAGGATGACAGCTGTGCAGACAAGGACCCTGGTCTAGACTGCGTGGATGTGAAAGACACTCTGGAATCCCCCTCCTGCAGTGTTGCTCAAGGGTAATCTCCAAAATGACAGTGCTATTTGGACATTGGTTACAAAAGGAAACTCTTAGCCTCTATCCCAGAAACTCAGGGTGTAGCCAGATGATCTGTTTTGTAACAATTCTACTGAGGCATTGGGCTACATTGTAAAACTCAAGAGCCACTGCTATGGGTATCAGTGATTGATTGGAAGTAAGGGTCAAATGCAAAGAAAGGTAATAAGGACTGTGAGTGTCAACCTGGCCTGACTAGGATATTGTCCAATTTCCAGCCTAAGCAACTGAGTAGAGAGGAGTAGAGAGGAGATCGAAAGCCAACATAACACTGTACACATTCCTCTCGTTTTCCTCTTTGCAAGCCTGATCATGCTCAGTATCTACTGAATCCTGGCCAGAGACCACCTCAGTTTTGACCAATTTGTGAACAAATGAATTTACCTTTAAAGCACAGGGAAATGTGGGAGGTTCTTCAGTGTCTTCCACCATTCCAACTTCTGTTGAAAGGCAACTTTTCTGGGTTGGACCTCAGGATACATGGGGTGGATGCTGCTCGCGGGAGGAAAGGAGATTTGAGCCAGCCGAACATGAGCCCGGTGTTGGGCTGACCAAGAGCAACACGCGGATGTTGTCCGAGGGCAGTAAATGCAGCTCAGCGGAGGCCGGCCTGCTGGGCGTGCATAACCCCCGCCGACATCTGGTGTCACCCCAGCTTCCTTGTAGCTTCTGTTCATTGATGGTGGATGCTGTCTCTGGAGAAGCACCTGGGCGGGCCACACACCCTGCTCTCCGTGGCCTGCGGCCTCTCGTGGCCTGCACTCTCTCGTCAGGCCATTTGAACCCAGAGCTTATGCCAACCTCTAGGCTCAGTTCATTCTCTGCCTTCTCCCTAGTATGATGCTTTGTTTTCCTTCCAATCAAGCGGGGGGCAAAGGTCTTGCTCTTACTCAAAATATTTTTCTCCAAACCATTTGTTCTTTAAGCCATTTTCTTTTCCTAAAATCAGTCTTTCAAGATCTAAAAGGTAAGAGTGATTCCTTTTCCCTTGCTTTTTGTCCTCATCATTTTGTCTTGTTAGTTTTTTTTTTTTTAATCTGCACTCATACCAGCATAGTTTTTTGAAGGAGAAAAAGAGAGAAAAGCTATAAGAAAACAATTTCCACAAAACGATGGCCAGCATTAAGCTGAACTATATAAAATCGCTGGTATTCTACCCCTCTTACTTACAAAATAGTGATTTCAAATTGTTCAACTAATATTTTAAAACTCTTCCCACAGCATAAAAGTTTTTCAACAACTATAATCATTAGCTTTTAAAATTGTACACAGACATGGTACAAACTAAGAATTAATAAGCTTTTAGTCTAAAAGCATGATTAAGGCAGAAGATGTTCTCTAGAAGAGAATGTTCTAGAGCTGTTAGCTGGAAGCAAGAGCAGGGGTTGACGGGATGAAACGGGGCCCATTAGCTTCAGAGAAGGCTTTAGGGGGGTGAGCTGCTTGCAAGGCTAATGAGTTGATAAGGAAAGGGACTTCGTGTTCGAAGATGAGGCTGGACCCTGGCAGGACTCTTGGTGGCTGCCTGGGCCCCTGAGCCAGCACCATGGCACTCAACAAAGAACAGGAAGCTGAGTGGGAAGCCTCGGCTCCAAGGCCAGTCTCACTGGGAAAGCTAGGAGGATTCCATAGGTTTGCAAGTTAATGGTTCCATATTGACTGAAAAAACTTAAGTATAATAACTCCTTCTCTTGACTCTTTCACATGACTGTTGTTAGAATGGAACAAAATCCTGTAAAAACTATAAATACACAAGGAATTGCTTTGTTTATAGCAATTGCTTTTAGGCACTGGTGCTTCATGCATATTCCTGGTATCAAATTAGAAAAGATGAAAATAAATGAAAGTAATTTCAGATTCCTAAAAGTGGCAACAGTGTTTCAATTATGAATGAAAAATGAACTTCTAGCGAAGGTTCAAATTATTTCCCAGACTCTGATCTGATACTCTTTCTGGTTTAAAAAAATAGTGTTGCTCACAATTATCATCTTTTTCTTCTTTGCATGGCTCTTCCTCTTCTTCCTTCTTTCTTTCCTTTCCAGTTTGTTGAACACTGCCTGGAGCCAGAGTTCAGCACCTCTTATGTTTTTTAAACTTTAATTGTGCATTGTTTTGTTTTCCATTCTGTACTGTATTTTCTGATCTATCTGAATGTGCTGAATATTTATTTCAAAATGTAAGTCTCTGTGGTGTACTTTGATAAATTATATGACTGTGTGACTCTGTGTGTGTGTGTGTGTGTGTGTGTGTGTGTCGCTGTGGATCAAGACCTAGGAACTCATGTATCCTAGGCAAGGGCATTCCCCCACAGAGCTTCTCCTTCATCTCCAGAAATAAATATGTAACTTTTAGAAACACAGTCCATTGATCTTCCCTCCCCTCTAACGCTCACCTAGCCCCAGGAGTCACCTAGCATCTTCCTAGTGGAAGTTCAGGGTCACATCACTGGCCAGTCCATTTCTGTGGGTGAACCTCACCTGCCCTCTGGGGAGCACAGTCTGAGCATTCCACACAGCCCTGGCTAGCGTGGCCCCTGACACCCCCACTTCTCCATCATGCTATGATCTCTGTGGGCACTTCTGCCACTCTGAGGACATCTCATAAAACCCTGAACACAGCCCTCTCCGTGTTATTCTTCTTCTTGTCTTACTTAACCTCTCCTGTGAGGGGCAATAACAGCCTCTAGGATGTGGAAGGCCCATCTGTGAGGGGCTAATTGATTTCCCTCCATCACTCCATATCTATTTTCTTTCTCCTCGCCTCCAGAACCATGCCCTGAACCAAAGGCCATGGCAGCAGCTCCCGCTGGTGAAATCCTGCCGTTATTATTTCTTCCTTGGCAACAATTATTTATCCAGCTTGTCAAGTGACTGAGGACATCGCAAGGACCATCTGTTTCCCTCTGTCTGAATCCTTTAACGTTGTTCAACTCTGTTTCCAGGAGCAGCTCTCTGCTGCGGCTGCTTGAGTCTCTCCCCATTTGCCTTTGCTAGCTTTGGCAGCTTTTCTTCTCTGGAGCTGGCATTTCCACCCACACTTGTTCATTTGATTAACATCCTCCTCTCTGAATTAACCGTGTAGCTTCCAGAGTGGGCTCTTAGTGATGCTCCCTTAATCTCAGGACAATTTCCTTTCATCTCATCTCTCCTTGGGCCATGTCTTTCGGTTGGTCCAGTCACCTACGCAGATCTGAACTCCCCTCCCATTCTCTTACAGTCGCTTCTGTGTGATTTCTCCTCTTCTCTTGCCTGAAGGACAGGATGTTTGGCCGTGTTGTAGACAAGCCTGAGTTCCTGAGAGCCACAGATGAAAAGTGATTGTTCTACTCTACTTAAATCTTTCAGGAGTTTCCCACCGGGCCAGGCTTAGTTCATTCCTCGTCTTTGTGGAGGGCACACAATATTTTTAAAAATCCCCCCTCTGTTTTCCTCTCCCGTAACATAGGTTTCATCCTCATACTTCTTTTCCATTTGCAAAACCCGCTGTGATTCTGAATCGGGTGGACAGGACTGGGGCTCAGTGCCCTAGGGGACATTTGGTAATGTGTGTAGAAACCTTTGGTTGAGAAGAGGGGGCGCTACGATCAACCCAGTGGGTAGAGGCCCTGGATGGTGCTAAGCCTCCTACGAGGATGCGCAGGACAGCTGCATTGAGAGAGGAGTCATCAAGCCCAAAGTGCCAAGGGCAGGACCAAGAAGCCCTGTTCCAGCAGACCAGTGCACTGAAGGTCCTCCACTTTCAGGGTGCCTTCCTGCACCCTGTAATCATGCCAGTGGTTTTTCTGTACTACAGGGCCCTCCCTATCTCCCAGCATTTTCTTAGTCTAGTCATCCTCTCAGGATTAGCACAAAGATCCCCTTATTCAGGTTCTCTGAGCGTGATGTCTCTGTCCTCTTCTAAGTTTTTATTTCAAAATCTATTACATATCAGTGTTGCATTAGCTTCCAAGCATGAAACAGCAAAATCAACATGGGTAATGCACCTGGCAGAATCAAAGCTCCAGAGAGGCATACAGAAGGTTGGCAATAACTACTTGAATAAATGTGCTGCCTGCTCTGCCCACAAGTCTTTTGCACACATCAGACAACACGTGGGCTCCGTCCTATTCTTGAGTGTTGTTCAGGAGTCTCCCCTGGGCTAGGCATCGGTGAAGTATTTTTTCTTTCATTTTTCTGGATCATGTGTCATCTTTTTTAAAAAGCCCTCTCTGGCACGCATGCCCAGGAAGTCAGCTCCTTGGCCCTGCAGACCAGCGCATGCGCCATGCTCTTTCTCCCTCGCTCACTTCCATGGTCCCTGCCCTGGGCCTGCTGTCTTCCGGGGTATGTCCTTAGTCTCACATTGGTTGGAAAGGGTTCCTCAGCCTCATTCTCTTGCTGCATTTCTTTGCTTCTGTCAAGACCCCTTGCACAAGTTGCCTCTTTGTCGCAGGAGAACCAGAATTAGTTCTGTTTGGAAGCACCCTTCACAGAAAGGCATATCAATATGACAGCTCCCATTCCAGACAAATCATGAAAAGCGTCTCTTCTGGACTCTCACATATCTAAATTTACTTAATCTCATGAAAAATGAAACTCCATATTTTCATTTGAATAATAGATGAGATCATAGTGCTTATTTCCTAGGTTTTTGAAAATATTAAATGAAGTAATCCATGTAAAATGCCCAGCATGGTATTAATGATTCAATAAATGTTATTGGTCATTACTGTCTCTAGCCATTTTAGAGGCTATATAAATGACTGTGTAGCACTTGTATGGAATAACTACTTTTTTTCTAGCGAATAAAAGCTATACCTTATTTATCATTGTAGCCCACAGTCAGGAAAAACCTAAATGGATGTTGAATATTTGAGTTAGAGATAGAATTATCTATATTCTGCCCATAGCTACATAATTCCAAACATTAAATGAATGCTTACTAAGTCCAGGATCCAGGTAAGCACAGCCACAGAAGGTCCTACTTAACGTTTAAAATTCCCAGTGGGATTGGTGCCAACTTTATTAGTCCCCATCTTGTAGAGTAAGATGAGAAAAGCAGAGAGAAAGAGAAAGAATCCATCCAAGGGTGCAGAACCAGGTAGCAGAGTCCCCATTTCAATGAATGTTTGAGCCCAAATATTTACTAGAAAATGAGAACAAAATCAATGTTTACTTAAATAATTCATTGGGAATGCATTATGATATATATACAAGAAAATTTTTGTTTAGATGCAGAAGCATCCACTTATTTTCTAGAAAGTCTCAAATTGCTTGAGTCATCTAGAAGTCATCCCTTGATTGTAGGTCGGTAGGATGAGAGGTGGATGAACAATTTATAGTCCAAATAAAGCCAGATATTTTTTAAACAAAATAGGATTATCTTCTTTGCTAGTCAAGGTCTTATATAACAAGCAATATGAGAAATGTGCAAGTGGAAGTGGGGGAGACAATTAAAGGGATGTTTCCAGATGAATCAGGAAGTGTTTTGGTGAAGTTCCTAAACAGAGATCGCACCACCTTATGCTCTACAGTTGGCCATCTGAGTGCCAGGTATTGGCTCAGTGGCAGAGAAGGACCATCTCCACAGTTAGATGCAGGTGGCTCCTGCCCAGGCACCTGTGGGCATCACTGAGCTACAAAGAGGAGCTGGGGAGATCCCAAGCTACCTAGGCTCCTAGGCAACTACTTAAATTCTTCATTGTAACCAAGTAAGAGTCATCCCTGAATCCAAGTAGCTTAAGCTACTGACTCGTGCAATTTGCTTTTAGAGAATATTTAGTCCTCCAGAGAGTCATTGGAATGTAAAACGTGCAGGAGAGAGAGAGAGCAATGTGAACACAGCGTCAAGATTTTCTGGGAGTTAAAGATGCTGCCATCTCATTGAAGGACATAGTTCTGGGTCCAGGCTGTGGCGTGGGATCATGTTCTGCAGTTCTAATAAGGTCTGTGAGGCTAGCTTGGTGGCTGAATCCCACAGAGTAGACAGAAAGGATACTGAGATGTAGCCTTCGTGCTATCTGAAATATCCAAAAGAGGGAGTCTCTGTGACTCATACACCTGTTTAACAGGAAGAAGGGTCTCCGACCCCTACTTTTGAATTCTAATGTTAGTTGCTCTTCAGACTTGGAAGAATATAAGCTACAGGGCCCCTAGAAGACAAAATAGAAGGGAAGGAATGAGCTCTCAGGAAGCAGAAGTTGGGGGAGAAGCAGAGAGGGTGGTACAAATGAAGGAAAACACAAGGACTATGAATTTGAGCAAAACACAACCCCAAATGGCCTCAATTTGACTGATTGGTTGGAGAAGATGGAATGCATTGAAGAGAAGGCAGAAGAGAAGTCCAGTGGTTGATACTTTGCATCAACATGAGTTTAGAAACTTAAGCGACTCAACAGTTCTATATCTTAGGGTGTAGAGGACATGACCTAGGGCAGCTGTTTACACCCCAGGATATTGTGCTGGTTGATTGGTTGTGTCACTTTGAGAAGTTTAGAACCTTAACTAAGTGGCTCAGCAGGGGCCAGGGTCCACAGTTTACAAATATTCTCAGCCTCTTCAAGAGGTGGGTAGGAAGATGGTGAATGCTACCCCGGCCCCCAGGAAGATAACCTACTTAGAAGGGAGGAAAAGAAGTTTGACTCCTTCCGACTCGTTTTCTGTTCTTGTTGCTTTTTTGTCTTCTATTACCATAAACTGTTGCTCCTCTATCACACCCACTGCCTTGGAACCAGCTGATTATGGGCTGAAACCTCCACAAACTGTGAACTAAAGCTTTCCTCCTTTAACTTGGGGTGTTGGGTACTTTGTTTCAGCTGCAGAGCAGAAATAAATTATCTGAAAGGAGAAATAATTAAATTATTTGTGAAAGCTATTTAATTAAATGCATATCTTTTAACTCTATATTATTTTACTTTTTGTAGTGGATAAGGGGTAGTTCCTTCAAAAATATACTGGGGAACAAAGACCAAAACAGGCTGGCTAGATAAGAGAAGCAGATGGAACTTTCATGAACCATACACACAGAATTACACACATTTTTTGTGTGTAGGGCATTTGACAAAAAATAAATATCAAGCTTGATCTTTATGTACATGCAAATTGATAAGTAATAAGAAAAGTGATAACAGTTGCTCACTGACCACAATTTGGAATCTGGGGTAATATTACACATACAAAAGTTTCTTAAATATTTGTTGAAATGATAAATTAATTTCTTAAATTATTAGAGATATACTTCATAATGTAAATGATCCAGGAGCTCTTTATTGCAACTACCTCTATTGCATATTACTTATTATTTACTTAACTTGATTGGCAAAACATCAATAATTATATGCTATACCTGTTATATATTGCATATAACACACTATTATGTATTTTATTTATAATGTGTGATTGCACAAAATATGATTATGCGTAGCTGTATACACTTTCCATATTCTAGTCTATATAAGACATTAGACTGACAGATGACTAATAATGGAGTTTTCTGGTTAATAGCATTCTTTATTTGCCTAAGTTTTGGTAAGAAAATTTAGTTTTAGCCCTGGAAAATAAAAACCAAGATGGAAAGGTGTCTTAAATAAGCAGCGTATCTGAGAAGTACAATCTCACAGCGAGACTGATTTGTTGCTCCTTGCTGTGCCTGAGAGCTGAACTTCCGTAGCCTGACAGCCTTGCCTCTCCCCTCAAGAAGTACAGTTTAACTCCAAGCCCTGTTATTCTTAGCAGTTCAGCTTGCTTTGGCTTCAGAGCTTGTCTAGACAAATGCTTGCTCCAGAATAGATCTCTTGCCTTGTAAGTACGAACGCAATGAATCAGCAATCAGAAAGACAGCCAGGGTATGATTAGCTGGATTGCACTGGGTAAACAGTGTTTTTGTCCCCTATGTGTTGACAAAATTTGCAATATTGCAAATTACAAAATTCACTCTGGGTTATTCAGGGAAAATTAAAATTAACTATTGTGCACCATGGTTTTGCTGCTCTCCTGGCTAGACTCAGAGCGTCCAGATGGCTCTCATTCATCTTGTCGGTCTCCTGGTGTCATTGATGGAGATCTGGGCCCTAGAACTGGTACTGTCAGCGGCACCAGGCTCCCATTTCTATGCTAACAGTGCCCTGCCATGGCCATGAGACCCTGGTATGAGATGCTGCTGCTGCCACAGCATTTGTGTGCACTTCGTCCCTGCACTAAGTCTCCAGAGTGAGCAGTGACTAAGGGAACTTGCTGGGCACAGCTGGATAGAGCACAACCAAGCATGGAATCAAGCAAGCTCATCTGTCAGGAAGGAGATAGGCATGGGAGAAAGGAAAGGCGAAGGAGAAAGCAATCAGCTTGTGAAGGGACAAGGGGGAGGAAAAGATGGATGAAGATCTTCAGTTCTTTCTAAAGGCAAAGGAAAAAAGTTGAGGTTGAGGCTGAGACATGAGCACTGGAGAGGGAGTCAGATGGGCAGCCCTGAGTGGTAGGACAGCTTAGAGACGTCCCACTCTACAGGGCGGAAGTGTGTGTGTGTGTGTGTGTGTGTGTGTGTGTGCACGCGTGTGTGGGCCTTAGCTTGCTAGCAGGAACCCAGTAAGGACTGCTGACTGGACAGGGTGGTAGTGATACAACTAACAATCCACAAGGAGGGCCAGTGAGATAGCTTGGCAGATTAAGTACTTACTTAGGCAAGTGCAGGGGCCAGGGCTCGATCTCTGGTACTGCATGCCGTGCTGGCCTTGCCCCCAGGTGCACTGAGCCAGTGATGGAGTCCAGGCATGGCGGCACATGCCAGTAACCCCAGCACTAGTGAGGCTGAAAACAGAAGGATCACTACAAGTATGAGCTGTGTAGTGAGACCCTGCACAAAATAAAAATAAATAAAAAGAACCCACAAGGGAGGGAACAGTGAAAACAATGGTGAAGCAAATACACACTGCAGAGTGATTACAAATCAAGCTAAAACAGACTGCTCATGTTTCAGGGCAGAGAAACAGAGAAGCACACAAGAGGAGATAAGTTTGTAGGCTGAATAGTTCCAAATCATGGACACATTTGCTTGGGGTTGTTGTTTCCTGAGCCTGATATTAAAGGTGGCACATATATTTCTTGTAGTCGCATATTGACTACACAGAGGTATTACTATCTCCTCCATTTGTCAGGGGACGGAAGCTGTGAAGGGTCGTAAAGCAAAGCTCAGATAGTCCTGAAAGCCATCCACTGGCTTCAACCTCACATACCAGGCTTTTCCTCAAGATTTGTCTGACAACATTTTATCACCTAGCACCATCTTACATCACTCACTGGACACTCCTCGAAATTCTTGGCTGTTTTTCAAATCAGTGCAATACATAAACTTCTTTCCTTGCATACCAGTAATAAATGATAGTGAGATTTAGGTGGACCGTAAGTCTAGCGCTATGATATTTCTCTTTTGAAATAACTTTTTATATTGCAGGGAAGAGGATGACATACATACTAGTAAACACCAAGAATATGCATTGATAACTAATTTTCATATCAGTAGATGTATGCAGGCAGATGAGCAATACTAGAGTTTCATTCTAGAAATGTAAGTTCTCAAATTGATGCACAATCTGAAATTGGTAGCAAAGAGCTTCTACAGGCTTATGGGCTGAGAAATGAAAAGAAATCTCTAAGAGTATGAAAAGGGGTCAGTGCAGCTGTGAATCGTGGGCCACCCCACTTTCACCTTACAATTTGGTTGCATCTTCTGTTCCTTGAATGTCATAAACAATTCCTTAGCATACTAAGCGTAGGTGAAGTGCCAACTTGATTGACATTAGACTCCATCTAGGAGGTGGATGGATCACACTTCTGGGAACTTTGTTGTATCCTTCCCCTCTTCCTCTTTGATAATGTTCCCTTTTTCTGCTTCTCAGCAGCTAAAAACAAAGCCCCGCTGGCTGCATCAGGTACTGCTACCATGAGGCCTCTGCCTTGGAGCTCGAGAGCAGGGCCTGAAACCTTTTAAAACATGAGCCAAATTAAACCACTCCTCTTTTAGGCTGGGAATGCTAGATGTCATGTCCAGCAAGCAAGAAGCTGATTCACACACAGACACACACACACGCACACACACACACACACACACACACACACACACACACACATTCTACTTCAGTTATAGAAAAACTCAACAGGATGGAGTAACTTCTTTCTATACTTTCTTAAAGAAGGACCACAGCAAACAATAACAAAGT
>NW_004524755.1:2487150-2515252 GCF_000260255.1 Octodon degus | reverse complement strand
ATAGGTGTTTGAATTCAACTAAACATCTAACACTGTCTAGCAGTCTATAATATTAGTGGGTTATCCTCAGAAGTTATTGATGAGCCTTTTACAGCTCATCGTATTAATATGGATTTACCTTATATACCTCATTTTTATACTTTTCTACTGGCTTCCATCTTTTCTGATACAGAACATTGGGGAGTTCCGCAGTGTTTTCTGTGTATTTTTGTGTACACTTTTGTAAATGTATATGAAAATTTGTAAGGCACTCTGAAAACATAGAAGCATAGGAAAGGGAAAAATATAGTGAATGCTTAAAAAAAATTCACACCTGAAATATATTCATTTTTAGATGAAGGACAGTGATTCAGTGCTTGATGCAGTGAACAAAGAGATTCACACCAAGATGCATCACAGAGAAATTTCAGAGAGGCAAGAGCAAAAAGTATATGCTACGTTTCCAGGGCAAAATGAAACGAAAGAACCAAAAGATTTTATCAAAGGAAAGCCTAGCAACTAGAAGGCGATGAACAAGTGCCTTTAAGAATCTGAAGGGAAATTATTTCCAAGTTAGTATTTGCTACTGAGCCAAGCTTAGAGGAAAACATCAAGACACAATAAAGACATTTTGACAGGCACCAAATGTCGATAAATTTATTTTCCAGGCAACTTTGCTCTAAAAACTATTGGGGAATATGCTCCACAAAAGCTCCAGAGAAAATCTGGGGAAAAGCACACTACGGGTACAGTAATCTGAAGATCAAGAGTGAAAGAGGAACAAAGGGAACCCGAGGTGATAGAGAGGCAGGATGACAGCTGTGCAGACAAGGACCCTGGTCTAGACTGCGTGGATGTGAAAGACACTCTGGAATCCCCCTCCTGCAGTGTTGCTCAAGGGTAATCTCCAAAATGACAGTGCTATTTGGACATTGGTTACAAAAGGAAACTCTTAGCCTCTATCCCAGAAACTCAGGGTGTAGCCAGATGATCTGTTTTGTAACAATTCTACTGAGGCATTGGGCTACATTGTAAAACTCAAGAGCCACTGCTATGGGTATCAGTGATTGATTGGAAGTAAGGGTCAAATGCAAAGAAAGGTAATAAGGACTGTGAGTGTCAACCTGGCCTGACTAGGATATTGTCCAATTTCCAGCCTAAGCAACTGAGTAGAGAGGAGTAGAGAGGAGATCGAAAGCCAACATAACACTGTACACATTCCTCTCGTTTTCCTCTTTGCAAGCCTGATCATGCTCAGTATCTACTGAATCCTGGCCAGAGACCACCTCAGTTTTGACCAATTTGTGAACAAATGAATTTACCTTTAAAGCACAGGGAAATGTGGGAGGTTCTTCAGTGTCTTCCACCATTCCAACTTCTGTTGAAAGGCAACTTTTCTGGGTTGGACCTCAGGATACATGGGGTGGATGCTGCTCGCGGGAGGAAAGGAGATTTGAGCCAGCCGAACATGAGCCCGGTGTTGGGCTGACCAAGAGCAACACGCGGATGTTGTCCGAGGGCAGTAAATGCAGCTCAGCGGAGGCCGGCCTGCTGGGCGTGCATAACCCCCGCCGACATCTGGTGTCACCCCAGCTTCCTTGTAGCTTCTGTTCATTGATGGTGGATGCTGTCTCTGGAGAAGCACCTGGGCGGGCCACACACCCTGCTCTCCGTGGCCTGCGGCCTCTCGTGGCCTGCACTCTCTCGTCAGGCCATTTGAACCCAGAGCTTATGCCAACCTCTAGGCTCAGTTCATTCTCTGCCTTCTCCCTAGTATGATGCTTTGTTTTCCTTCCAATCAAGCGGGGGGCAAAGGTCTTGCTCTTACTCAAAATATTTTTCTCCAAACCATTTGTTCTTTAAGCCATTTTCTTTTCCTAAAATCAGTCTTTCAAGATCTAAAAGGTAAGAGTGATTCCTTTTCCCTTGCTTTTTGTCCTCATCATTTTGTCTTGTTAGTTTTTTTTTTTTTAATCTGCACTCATACCAGCATAGTTTTTTGAAGGAGAAAAAGAGAGAAAAGCTATAAGAAAACAATTTCCACAAAACGATGGCCAGCATTAAGCTGAACTATATAAAATCGCTGGTATTCTACCCCTCTTACTTACAAAATAGTGATTTCAAATTGTTCAACTAATATTTTAAAACTCTTCCCACAGCATAAAAGTTTTTCAACAACTATAATCATTAGCTTTTAAAATTGTACACAGACATGGTACAAACTAAGAATTAATAAACTTTTAGTCTAAAAGCATGATTAAGGCAGAAGATGTTCTCTAGAAGAGAATGTTCTAGAGCTGTTAGCTGGAAGCAAGAGCAGGGGTTGACGGGATGAAACGGGGCCCATTAGCTTCAGAGAAGGCTTTAGGGGGGTGAGCTGCTTGCAAGGCTAATGAGTTGATAAGGAAAGGGACTTCGTGTTCGAAGATGAGGCTGGACCCTGGCAGGACTCTTGGTGGCTGCCTGGGCCCCTGAGCCAGCACCATGGCACTCAACAAAGAACAGGAAGCTGAGTGGGAAGCCTCGGCTCCAAGGCCAGTCTCACTGGGAAAGCTAGGAGGATTCCATAGGTTTGCAAGTTAATGGTTCCATATTGACTGAAAAAACTTAAGTATAATAACTCCTTCTCTTGACTCTTTCACATGACTGTTGTTAGAATGGAACAAAATCCTGTAAAAACTATAAATACACAAGGAATTGCTTTGTTTATAGCAATTGCTTTTAGGCACTGGTGCTTCATGCATATTCCTGGTATCAAATTAGAAAAGATGAAAATAAATGAAAGTAATTTCAGATTCCTAAAAGTGGCAACAGTGTTTCAATTATGAATGAAAAATGAACTTCTAGCGAAGGTTCAAATTATTTCCCAGACTCTGATCTGATACTCTTTCTGGTTTAAAAAAATAGTGTTGCTCACAATTATCATCTTTTTCTTCTTTGCATGGCTCTTCCTCTTCTTCCTTCTTTCTTTCCTTTCCAGTTTGTTGAACACTGCCTGGAGCCAGAGTTCAGCACCTCTTATGTTTTTTAAACTTTAATTGTGCATTGTTTTGTTTTCCATTCTGTACTGTATTTTCTGATCTATCTGAATGTGCTGAATATTTATTTCAAAATGTAAGTCTCTGTGGTGTACTTTGATAAATTATATGACTGTGTGACTCTGTGTGTGTGTGTGTGTGTGTGTGTGTGTGTCGCTGTGGATCAAGACCTAGGAACTCATGTATCCTAGGCAAGGGCATTCCCCCACAGAGCTTCTCCTTCATCTCCAGAAATAAATATGTAACTTTTAGAAACACAGTCCATTGATCTTCCCTCCCCTCTAACGCTCACCTAGCCCCAGGAGTCACCTAGCATCTTCCTAGTGGAAGTTCAGGGTCACATCACTGGCCAGTCCATTTCTGTGGGTGAACCTCACCTGCCCTCTGGGGAGCACAGTCTGAGCATTCCACACAGCCCTGGCTAGCGTGGCCCCTGACACCCCCACTTCTCCATCATGCTATGATCTCTGTGGGCACTTCTGCCACTCTGAGGACATCTCATAAAACCCTGAACACAGCCCTCTCCGTGTTATTCTTCTTCTTGTCTTACTTAACCTCTCCTGTGAGGGGCAATAACAGCCTCTAGGATGTGGAAGGCCCATCTGTGAGGGGCTAATTGATTTCCCTCCATCACTCCATATCTATTTTCTTTCTCCTCGCCTCCAGAACCATGCCCTGAACCAAAGGCCATGGCAGCAGCTCCCGCTGGTGAAATCCTGCCGTTATTATTTCTTCCTTGGCAACAATTATTTATCCAGCTTGTCAAGTGACTGAGGACATCGCAAGGACCATCTGTTTCCCTCTGTCTGAATCCTTTAACGTTGTTCAACTCTGTTTCCAGGAGCAGCTCTCTGCTGCGGCTGCTTGAGTCTCTCCCCATTTGCCTTTGCTAGCTTTGGCAGCTTTTCTTCTCTGGAGCTGGCATTTCCACCCACACTTGTTCATTTGATTAACATCCTCCTCTCTGAATTAACCGTGTAGCTTCCAGAGTGGGCTCTTAGTGATGCTCCCTTAATCTCAGGACAATTTCCTTTCATCTCATCTCTCCTTGGGCCATGTCTTTCGGTTGGTCCAGTCACCTACGCAGATCTGAACTCCCCTCCCATTCTCTTACAGTCGCTTCTGTGTGATTTCTCCTCTTCTCTTGCCTGAAGGACAGGATGTTTGGCCGTGTTGTAGACAAGCCTGAGTTCCTGAGAGCCACAGATGAAAAGTGATTGTTCTACTCTACTTAAATCTTTCAGGAGTTTCCCACCGGGCCAGGCTTAGTTCATTCCTCGTCTTTGTGGAGGGCACACAATATTTTTAAAAATCCCCCCTCTGTTTTCCTCTCCCGTAACATAGGTTTCATCCTCATACTTCTTTTCCATTTGCAAAACCCGCTGTGATTCTGAATCGGGTGGACAGGACTGGGGCTCAGTGCCCTAGGGGACATTTGGTAATGTGTGTAGAAACCTTTGGTTGAGAAGAGGGGGCGCTACGATCAACCCAGTGGGTAGAGGCCCTGGATGGTGCTAAGCCTCCTACGAGGATGCGCAGGACAGCTGCATTGAGAGAGGAGTCATCAAGCCCAAAGTGCCAAGGGCAGGACCAAGAAGCCCTGTTCCAGCAGACCAGTGCACTGAAGGTCCTCCACTTTCAGGGTGCCTTCCTGCACCCTGTAATCATGCCAGTGGTTTTTCTGTACTACAGGGCCCTCCCTATCTCCCAGCATTTTCTTAGTCTAGTCATCCTCTCAGGATTAGCACAAAGATCCCCTTATTCAGGTTCTCTGAGCGTGATGTCTCTGTCCTCTTCTAAGTTTTTATTTCAAAATCTATTACATATCAGTGTTGCATTAGCTTCCAAGCATGAAACAGCAAAATCAACATGGGTAATGCACCTGGCAGAATCAAAGCTCCAGAGAGGCATACAGAAGGTTGGCAATAACTACTTGAATAAATGTGCTGCCTGCTCTGCCCACAAGTCTTTTGCACACATCAGACAACACGTGGGCTCCGTCCTATTCTTGAGTGTTGTTCAGGAGTCTCCCCTGGGCTAGGCATCGGTGAAGTATTTTTTCTTTCATTTTTCTGGATCATGTGTCATCTTTTTTAAAAAGCCCTCTCTGGCACGCATGCCCAGGAAGTCAGCTCCTTGGCCCTGCAGACCAGCGCATGCGCCATGCTCTTTCTCCCTCGCTCACTTCCATGGTCCCTGCCCTGGGCCTGCTGTCTTCCGGGGTATGTCCTTAGTCTCACATTGGTTGGAAAGGGTTCCTCAGCCTCATTCTCTTGCTGCATTTCTTTGCTTCTGTCAAGACCCCTTGCACAAGTTGCCTCTTTGTCGCAGGAGAACCAGAATTAGTTCTGTTTGGAAGCACCCTTCACAGAAAGGCATATCAATATGACAGCTCCCATTCCAGACAAATCATGAAAAGCGTCTCTTCTGGACTCTCACATATCTAAATTTACTTAATCTCATGAAAAATGAAACTCCATATTTTCATTTGAATAATAGATGAGATCATAGTGCTTATTTCCTAGGTTTTTGAAAATATTAAATGAAGTAATCCATGTAAAATGCCCAGCATGGTATTAATGATTCAATAAATGTTATTGGTCATTACTGTCTCTAGCCATTTTAGAGGCTATATAAATGACTGTGTAGCACTTGTATGGAATAACTACTTTTTTTCTAGCGAATAAAAGCTATACCTTATTTATCATTGTAGCCCACAGTCAGGAAAAACCTAAATGGATGTTGAATATTTGAGTTAGAGATAGAATTATCTATATTCTGCCCATAGCTACATAATTCCAAACATTAAATGAATGCTTACTAAGTCCAGGATCCAGGTAAGCACAGCCACAGAAGGTCCTACTTAACGTTTAAAATTCCCAGTGGGATTGGTGCCAACTTTATTAGTCCCCATCTTGTAGAGTAAGATGAGAAAAGCAGAGAGAAAGAGAAAGAATCCATCCAAGGGTGCAGAACCAGGTAGCAGAGTCCCCATTTCAATGAATGTTTGAGCCCAAATATTTACTAGAAAATGAGAACAAAATCAATGTTTACTTAAATAATTCATTGGGAATGCATTATGATATATATACAAGAAAATTTTTGTTTAGATGCAGAAGCATCCACTTATTTTCTAGAAAGTCTCAAATTGCTTGAGTCATCTAGAAGTCATCCCTTGATTGTAGGTCGGTAGGATGAGAGGTGGATGAACAATTTATAGTCCAAATAAAGCCAGATATTTTTTAAACAAAATAGGATTATCTTCTTTGCTAGTCAAGGTCTTATATAACAAGCAATATGAGAAATGTGCAAGTGGAAGTGGGGGAGACAATTAAAGGGATGTTTCCAGATGAATCAGGAAGTGTTTTGGTGAAGTTCCTAAACAGAGATCGCACCACCTTATGCTCTACAGTTGGCCATCTGAGTGCCAGGTATTGGCTCAGTGGCAGAGAAGGACCATCTCCACAGTTAGATGCAGGTGGCTCCTGCCCAGGCACCTGTGGGCATCACTGAGCTACAAAGAGGAGCTGGGGAGATCCCAAGCTACCTAGGCTCCTAGGCAACTACTTAAATTCTTCATTGTAACCAAGTAAGAGTCATCCCTGAATCCAAGTAGCTTAAGCTACTGACTCGTGCAATTTGCTTTTAGAGAATATTTAGTCCTCCAGAGAGTCATTGGAATGTAAAACGTGCAGGAGAGAGAGAGAGCAATGTGAACACAGCGTCAAGATTTTCTGGGAGTTAAAGATGCTGCCATCTCATTGAAGGACATAGTTCTGGGTCCAGGCTGTGGCGTGGGATCATGTTCTGCAGTTCTAATAAGGTCTGTGAGGCTAGCTTGGTGGCTGAATCCCACAGAGTAGACAGAAAGGATACTGAGATGTAGCCTTCGTGCTATCTGAAATATCCAAAAGAGGGAGTCTCTGTGACTCATACACCTGTTTAACAGGAAGAAGGGTCTCCGACCCCTACTTTTGAATTCTAATGTTAGTTGCTCTTCAGACTTGGAAGAATATAAGCTACAGGGCCCCTAGAAGACAAAATAGAAGGGAAGGAATGAGCTCTCAGGAAGCAGAAGTTGGGGGAGAAGCAGAGAGGGTGGTACAAATGAAGGAAAACACAAGGACTATGAATTTGAGCAAAACACAACCCCAAATGGCCTCAATTTGACTGATTGGTTGGAGAAGATGGAATGCATTGAAGAGAAGGCAGAAGAGAAGTCCAGTGGTTGATACTTTGCATCAACATGAGTTTAGAAACTTAAGCGACTCAACAGTTCTATATCTTAGGGTGTAGAGGACATGACCTAGGGCAGCTGTTTACACCCCAGGATATTGTGCTGGTTGATTGGTTGTGTCACTTTGAGAAGTTTAGAACCTTAACTAAGTGGCTCAGCAGGGGCCAGGGTCCACAGTTTACAAATATTCTCAGCCTCTTCAAGAGGTGGGTAGGAAGATGGTGAATGCTACCCCGGCCCCCAGGAAGATAACCTACTTAGAAGGGAGGAAAAGAAGTTTGACTCCTTCCGACTCGTTTTCTGTTCTTGTTGCTTTTTTGTCTTCTATTACCATAAACTGTTGCTCCTCTATCACACCCACTGCCTTGGAACCAGCTGATTATGGGCTGAAACCTCCACAAACTGTGAACTAAAGCTTTCCTCCTTTAACTTGGGGTGTTGGGTACTTTGTTTCAGCTGCAGAGCAGAAATAAATTATCTGAAAGGAGAAATAATTAAATTATTTGTGAAAGCTATTTAATTAAATGCATATCTTTTAACTCTATATTATTTTACTTTTTGTAGTGGATAAGGGGTAGTTCCTTCAAAAATATACTGGGGAACAAAGACCAAAACAGGCTGGCTAGATAAGAGAAGCAGATGGAACTTTCATGAACCATACACACAGAATTACACACATTTTTTGTGTGTAGGGCATTTGACAAAAAATAAATATCAAGCTTGATCTTTATGTACATGCAAATTGATAAGTAATAAGAAAAGTGATAACAGTTGCTCACTGACCACAATTTGGAATCTGGGGTAATATTACACATACAAAAGTTTCTTAAATATTTGTTGAAATGATAAATTAATTTCTTAAATTATTAGAGATATACTTCATAATGTAAATGATCCAGGAGCTCTTTATTGCAACTACCTCTATTGCATATTACTTATTATTTACTTAACTTGATTGGCAAAACATCAATAATTATATGCTATACCTGTTATATATTGCATATAACACACTATTATGTATTTTATTTATAATGTGTGATTGCACAAAATATGATTATGCGTAGCTGTATACACTTTCCATATTCTAGTCTATATAAGACATTAGACTGACAGATGACTAATAATGGAGTTTTCTGGTTAATAGCATTCTTTATTTGCCTAAGTTTTGGTAAGAAAATTTAGTTTTAGCCCTGGAAAATAAAAACCAAGATGGAAAGGTGTCTTAAATAAGCAGCGTATCTGAGAAGTACAATCTCACAGCGAGACTGATTTGTTGCTCCTTGCTGTGCCTGAGAGCTGAACTTCCGTAGCCTGACAGCCTTGCCTCTCCCCTCAAGAAGTACAGTTTAACTCCAAGCCCTGTTATTCTTAGCAGTTCAGCTTGCTTTGGCTTCAGAGCTTGTCTAGACAAATGCTTGCTCCAGAATAGATCTCTTGCCTTGTAAGTACGAACGCAATGAATCAGCAATCAGAAAGACAGCCAGGGTATGATTAGCTGGATTGCACTGGGTAAACAGTGTTTTTGTCCCCTATGTGTTGACAAAATTTGCAATATTGCAAATTACAAAATTCACTCTGGGTTATTCAGGGAAAATTAAAATTAACTATTGTGCACCATGGTTTTGCTGCTCTCCTGGCTAGACTCAGAGCGTCCAGATGGCTCTCATTCATCTTGTCGGTCTCCTGGTGTCATTGATGGAGATCTGGGCCCTAGAACTGGTACTGTCAGCGGCACCAGGCTCCCATTTCTATGCTAACAGTGCCCTGCCATGGCCATGAGACCCTGGTATGAGATGCTGCTGCTGCCACAGCATTTGTGTGCACTTCGTCCCTGCACTAAGTCTCCAGAGTGAGCAGTGACTAAGGGAACTTGCTGGGCACAGCTGGATAGAGCACAACCAAGCATGGAATCAAGCAAGCTCATCTGTCAGGAAGGAGATAGGCATGGGAGAAAGGAAAGGCGAAGGAGAAAGCAATCAGCTTGTGAAGGGACAAGGGGGAGGAAAAGATGGATGAAGATCTTCAGTTCTTTCTAAAGGCAAAGGAAAAAAGTTGAGGTTGAGGCTGAGACATGAGCACTGGAGAGGGAGTCAGATGGGCAGCCCTGAGTGGTAGGACAGCTTAGAGACGTCCCACTCTACAGGGCGGAAGTGTGTGTGTGTGTGTGTGTGTGTGTGTGTGTGCACGCGTGTGTGGGCCTTAGCTTGCTAGCAGGAACCCAGTAAGGACTGCTGACTGGACAGGGTGGTAGTGATACAACTAACAATCCACAAGGAGGGCCAGTGAGATAGCTTGGCAGATTAAGTACTTACTTAGGCAAGTGCAGGGGCCAGGGCTCGATCTCTGGTACTGCATGCCGTGCTGGCCTTGCCCCCAGGTGCACTGAGCCAGTGATGGAGTCCAGGCATGGCGGCACATGCCAGTAACCCCAGCACTAGTGAGGCTGAAAACAGAAGGATCACTACAAGTATGAGCTGTGTAGTGAGACCCTGCACAAAATAAAAATAAATAAAAAGAACCCACAAGGGAGGGAACAGTGAAAACAATGGTGAAGCAAATACACACTGCAGAGTGATTACAAATCAAGCTAAAACAGACTGCTCATGTTTCAGGGCAGAGAAACAGAGAAGCACACAAGAGGAGATAAGTTTGTAGGCTGAATAGTTCCAAATCATGGACACATTTGCTTGGGGTTGTTGTTTCCTGAGCCTGATATTAAAGGTGGCACATATATTTCTTGTAGTCGCATATTGACTACACAGAGGTATTACTATCTCCTCCATTTGTCAGGGGACGGAAGCTGTGAAGGGTCATAAAGCAAAGCTCAGATAGTCCTGAAAGCCATCCACTGGCTTCAACCTCACATACCAGGCTTTTCCTCAAGATTTGTCTGACAACATTTTATCACCTAGCACCATCTTACATCACTCACTGGACACTCCTCGAAATTCTTGGCTGTTTTTCAAATCAGTGCAATACATAAACTTCTTTCCTTGCATACCAGTAATAAATGATAGTGAGATTTAGGTGGACCGTAAGTCTAGCGCTATGATATTTCTCTTTTGAAATAACTTTTTATATCGCAGGGAAGAGGATGACATACATACTAGTAAACACCAAGAATATGCATTGATAACTAATTTTCATATCAGTAGATGTATGCAGGCAGATGAGCAATACTAGAGTTTCATTCTAGAAATGTAAGTTCTCAAATTGATGCACAATCTGAAATTGGTAGCAAAGAGCTTCTACAGGCTTATGGGCTGAGAAATGAAAAGAAATCTCTAAGAGTATGAAAAGGGGTCAGTGCAGCTGTGAATCGTGGGCCACCCCACTTTCACCTTACAATTTGGTTGCATCTTCTGTTCCTTGAATGTCATAAACAATTCCTTAGCATACTAAGCGTAGGTGAAGTGCCAACTTGATTGACATTAGACTCCATCTAGGAGGTGGATGGATCACACTTCTGGGAACTTTGTTGTATCCTTCCCCTCTTCCTCTTTGATAATGTTCCCTTTTTCTGCTTCTCAGCAGCTAAAAACAAAGCCCCGCTGGCTGCATCAGGTACTGCTACCATGAGGCCTCTGCCTTGGAGCTCGAGAGCAGGGCCTGAAACCTTTTAAAACATGAGCCAAATTAAACCACTCCTCTTTTAGGCTGGGAATGCTAGATGTCATGTCCAGCAAGCAAGAAGCTGATTCACACACAGACACACACACACGCACACACACACACACACACACACACACACACACACACACATTCTACTTCAGTTATAGAAAAACTCAACAGGATGGAGTAACTTCTTTCTATACTTTCTTAAAGAAGGACCACAGCAAACAATAACAAAGTGATCTAAAACTGCTCATGCTCAGCTTCCTGAAGTCTTCATAGAGCTACTCAGATCTTTTTGCAGATGTCCTCTGCATCTACATAATGGTAAGCCATCACTCAGCCATGCCCTTCCGTAACGTTTCCCTTTTCGTGGTCCACTTTTTTCCAGGGCCCTTGAATAACAGCTGCTTCTGTTTTGCTGTTCCACAGCTGTCTTCAGCACTCAGGAAATCCAGTTTGGTCAGCTTCCCTCTCTCAAGTGCAGCCCTCTGGAGTACTGGTGAGTATAGTTTTTAACCTCATTAGAGAAAGAAAAGAAGAAAATAAAATAGAAACAGATAAGAATAAGACTTAGACCCTCAGAGAATTAAGAAGTGAGAAAGATAAGGAGGTTAAGAGCAAATGATAATTAGATTAATAGGTATTTTAATGAGTGGTTAATCAGTAAATTGTAAGAGATAAGCAAAGAAGAGGATCTGCTTAAGATATTTAAGCATAAGTGAAGGAAAAAGAGCTAGCCAGATGAATAATTTCTTGCTTGCTATTCATTTATCTTGAAACATGAAATAGAATGACTAAGATCTTATATAATGTAAAATATCAACTGTAAATAATATTCATAATATCAAATGTAGAAATTATATGTTAGCAAGAATAGCATAGATGGAATCAGAAAAAGCAGCCCTGCAGTTTGCTGGCTTTGAGAGAGATTTGTTAGAAGACTCTTAGCAGCCAGCAGATGAACCTTGTGGTGGAGAGGGGATCACGTCTCTTGCAAGTACTTCCTCCTTGTTCCCTCCTTTGCATTTCTGATAAATGGAAACCAGACACATGTGTCAAGGGGACGGTGTAATCCGTCTGCATATTAACTGTTATATTAAGATTTGCTGCAAAAAGACAGTCCATTAAGGTTTTGCCTTTGAAGAGGAAAAGGAATGGAAATAAATTATCAGCTGAAGGACATTTGGGGAAGTGTTCTTCTGAGCATCCATTATTACTATTTAAGGCTAATTCAAATCAATTGTTCCAGCTCCTCAACTCTACCCATTCTATTCTGTCCTTGGAGTGACTTTATTTTCCTCCACATCTGGGTCAACAGAAACAGCTCTGGCTTGTTAACTCTGTGAAAATATCCAAGAGGCAATCCAGCTTTCAAAACAAACTTTTCACTCGAGTTCAAAATTAGGGTGCACTGTCTTAGGAGAACTCACAAGAAGAGGGGTCCTGGAAAAGTTGTTAGGTATGAACCCATGCGATCTACCATACCTGGCATTCTGATGAGAGAGGATTTATTGGAGGTAGGAGCAAGTGGGCTAGCTGTCTAGCAGACCAAATTAGTAGCAAACAAGGAAAAGCACAGGGCTTTGAAGGGGTTTTGTGGGAAAGGCTGCTTGTGGGCTGGAACAGCTGAGGGAGTCTAATCTTGGCAGGGCTAAGTTCCCCTTGTGCAGAACTTCTGATGCTAACAAAGGGGAGTTTCTGTGGTTTTCTGCCCAGGTCAAGAGGAAGTGAGCCAAGACAAGAGTACAGAATAGGGCAGGGTTGGGGTTGTGCTCTGGCTCAGGCCCAGGGCCTAAAGGGGGAGTGCTCGGGGCAGGGTGCCTGGGAAACCAAGAGGGAGAGTGTTTGGGGCAGGGTGTCCAGGAAACTTTGAGTTCTAGCCTATCAAAAGTGACATGGCACACTGAGGGACAGCTTAGCCAGGCTCTGATGCAGGTGGCTGAGGAATAGTTCTGAGCTAGGTCTACATAATGTCAACCAAACCACCTGCAAGTAGACATTATTCACCTACAGCTCCTGTGACTCTCCCCAGGAAAGTATGACCCAGAATTATCAGTGCTCCCTACCTTTGCCCTTGCTCTACCTCTGCAGCAGTCCCTTTGCTGGTCTGCTAGACAGGTGGGTTTTTACAGGACTTGAAAGAAGCAGAGAAAAGTCTTCTGCTAAAATATGCACTGCCTTTGTGCCTAAGCTTCCCATCCCACTCCTTTTTAAGGTCCCAGTTTTAAAGGGACCTCTCCAATGACAATGCTCTCAATTATTTGTCGTTACTTAAAGCTGAATCACATTATCATATTAATCATAGGAGGAACTAGGATGCCAAGTATGGGGCCCGGGATCCATCATCTTAATGAGAAATCAGAGAAGTAGTAGATAAGTGATGTGCTTCCGGAGGAATCCAAACAGCACTGGATGAGACTCAGAAACCTGGAGTTTGAGTCTCTCCTTTGTTTCTTACAAATTACATGTCCTTGGATAACTCGTATTAGTAGTGTTGGAATCCCAAAAACTGGAATAACAGCATCTTCCCTAAAAACTCCATGGCATTATTCCAACTTCAAGATAATCAAGAACAGTTTCAAGTTCTGTGAAGCCAGAAACTTAGAGAACTTGGGGGACACTCTTTAAGAACACAGAATACAAAAATCACTTTTAAATTATCTTAAATGTGAAAGCTTAGAATAAGAAAACCAATAATAATACATTATTTTAAAACTGCCCTTTCTCCTCCCACCAAAACCCCCAAACAATGAAACAATAACCCAAATATAATCCCAGCTCAAATATATTTGAGTCAGTTGCTAAAAAGACCATCAAAGTCCATGAGAAATCATTATGAAGAGGAAGCCAGAGGGAGAGGAGGACGAGAAAGTTTTTTTTTGGGGGGTGGAACTGGGGATTGAACTCAGGCCCTTGTGCTTGCCAGGGAAGCACTTATTTCACTGAGCCATCTTCCCAGTCCCAAGAAAGTCTTAAAAATGCTGTTAAAATACACAGTTTATAAAACCATTTCTAGCAATATGTTCACATTGGAAGGGGTTCAGACCAACGTGAGGCCCCAACCAAAGCTTTCTGGACTGAACAGTGAATGAGTTTCTGCAATATTGTTATGGGGGGGGTGTTGTGGACTATGGGGTGCCATAGAAATGGAAGCTCTTGTGCCACATCTCCAGAGTGGTCACCTTGGGGGATGCTGTTCCATCGGGCCACCATTCTCATTTTATACCCATGAACTTGGCACAAACTGGAGTGCAAATTATTTGTATCACGTATACAACTTTAAATGCCTATTTACTTAAATTTCTCATCTCAGAATATATTCAATTACAATTACAAAGCAGGCTTCAGTTTCCAGAATGCTAAGACACAGTTTTATTGGCAAACTTGTCCAACAAATCCCTCTGAAACTCAATGGCTTAGGAAGATACTAACCATGCACTTCCCATGTGTTCTTATTCATTGTGTGGAGCAGATATTTGGGGATAGCTCTGGAGGGTTTGGGGCTCCCCAACTCTCCTATGTGTGTAGTTAGATGCTAGCTGAGACTGAACTCATCACCAGACTTCCGCAAGGCTAGTGGACCCATTTCTGAGGACTTCCTTTCGTCGTTGGCAGCATGGTCTGGATTCTCCATGTATCCTCCCTTGGGCTGCTTAAGCATAGCAATTGCCTCACATGGGTGGGTGCTTCCCCAGAGCAAGCAAATAGAAGTCATTAGGCCACTTATGACTTGCCACTGGAACATCAGTGTTACTTTGTTACTTTGCTTGCATTCTATTGGTCCACAGAGTTACAAAGTCACTCCATATGCAAATGGAGATTGTCAGCCTTAGATAACCAGAGAGCACATAGAATAGGATCTGTGATGCAAAATCTTTTAAACTCAAGTCCAATTATTTTCTTGGTAATAATTCACTGATTATTGCACTTGTCTGGTAAATAAATGACAAATACTTTGTATCTTTTCCATGTGACTATATATGATTTGTCTTATAATTTGATTGCAAATGGAAGCCCTTCCTTTAGCCTAACTTCAAATATCAACTGGCAAGTTGATAGGTACTGCTATTATTGGATGATAAATGCATTCCATGTTACCAATGATGCAAGCACTGAACTTAGGAATTACTTTTTAATTATTCAATTTGATAGGATATACAGCATTTATAATTAATAGGAGGCTGTAGCTGGGAGTGAATTTCCATGTTTTGCTTTGGTTTACAGACTTGGTATAAACAATAATATAGATAAACGGAGCACACAGGAAAATGAGATTGATTTTCATATTGTTATACCGATAGCTAATTGTGCTCTTTTTTTTTTTTGTTTTTAAGGGTTTGGTTGTTTTGTTTATCTGAAGTTATTTGAGCCATATCTGCTGGGAGGTTGAGAGGAAAGGTTAGCAGAAAGTGTTTAATGCACTAAGCATACATATAAGGCTTCCATAATTCATCAGCTCCACTTTCATACCTTCCTAGCCATTTACAGAGACTGCATACATTATATAGTGATGGATGGGATGCTGATTAAATAAAATTCGTTGCTCTTGCCTAGAATACATATATTTTCACATTAATTTAAAATATTCAAAATGCTGTTCTGAAAAATGGCTGAGTACTTATACCAGAAGCGAACGCCATGGTTACGTGGAGTTCTCAGGGATGCGAGGAGCAATGGTGGCTCTCACTTGACTGTGCAGCGGGGTTGCTCACTGGTGCCCACCACGCCCAAGAAGGCACACAGAAGCCAAAGCCCCGCAGAGGGCAAAGGGAACGCGCTGCTGGTGGACGAGCGGTTCTGCTCCGCCTTCCTACAGGAGCCGCCCGCAGGAGCTGCGCGTGTTAAAGGTTTTAGCTTGGTTTCCCTCAGCGTTTCTCTTTTTTAAAATTTTATTTTTATTTTTATTTTTTTGTAGTTTTAGGGAAGGGTCTACAGGGTGTTCAGGATCTCACTACTAGATCGGATTCGTAGTGATTCTCGTGTTTACAGCCTCCCAAGAGCTGGGATTACAGGCGTGCACCATCACGCCCAGTCTCAGTTGCTATCTCAGCGTGCCCCCGGGGGCGCGGCCGGCATGGCAGGCCACGGGATCAAATCCCCAGTCCCTGTGCCTGCTTGCAGGTGCTTTAATCTGCTGAGCTATTTGGCCGGCCCTCCCTCAGTATTTCTCAAGTGGGAATTCTTTTTTTTTTTTTTTTTTTTACCTTGAAAGATTATCCCTTGATACTTTACAGCCACTCGTCCTCTTTCTTAAGGGCCCCGCACTCACTATTCCCGCGGATGCGTGCAATATCATTTTATTTAACTTAGCAACTCTTTGATATTTTCAGCAGCCCCCATTTGTAAGTTGTATCCGGCAGCCGTAATCATTGTCTTTACGTATATTATTAAGTTTGGGGTGCGTGGTCTTGATTCGTTCTTGATAGATAAGCCGCAAGGAAACTTCCTGAGTGTTGCCGAAGTTGCCCCATGGATATCGGAGTGTCACGATCTCTCCTCCACAGTGGATATCTTCTGGCTTCCCTGTGGCGACAATTACAGCAAGAGGTGGAAACGGCGGGATGCCAAGGCCCGCCTGCTGCTTGTCTGCGGGAGCCGCTGCGCTCAGCCTGACCCTACTCGAGTCGCGGACTCATGCGCAGCAAGGGTGCAGGCTCCTCCAGTGGGCGCAGCAGCTGAGCGCCTCGGGCTTCCAGGCTGAGAGGAACTGGGGTGGGGTCTCTGCTTATCTTCGATTGCACTCAAGCAGCTATGCAGTGGTCGAGCTCATTGCCCAAGTCAACAAGTGCCCACTGCTCTGCATTAAATGTTATTTAACTGCTCCTTTACCCAGTGCTTTGAGTCTCTTTCTGCTATTGGCTGCTCAGTAAAAGAGAAGTACTTGGGTCCACTCTCCCACATCTACCTGTTTCCTAGGGCACCAGTGAAGCTCTTCTCGACCTAGTTCGCAGCTCTGGCTTCCTCTGGTGAAAGCAATTTCTCAGTCAGTGTGTGACCAAATGACTCCATAGCAGTCAGGAGCCAGGTATATTCTTTAGTAAAACTTCCATGACCGGACAGCCTATGGAGCCCAGGGCTGCAGGCCGTAAAGGGATCTACCAATAGCCAAGGTGAGTTTTGCAGAACACAATGGAGCCTTCCAAGGGAGAAGTAGGAGGAGAAGGTTTGAGACGGCAAATGTAGATATCCGAGAAATGCATTTTCTAGGGCATCTTGTTCCAGAGACACTTGATTGTAACTAAAGTTACACATCAAAGATGCAAACTGACAAGGTCATTTCCGGTGGTACCACAGAAACCCTCTTCCTTTCAGGTAAGGGTATCTGTATACACTAACTTCGAGAGAAATGGAATCCAGGCTCATTGGGATAAATAAGTCTTTTGTTTATTTTTGCCCTGCGCTGTTTCTGCTCAGCATCAGTGCGACATAGCCTGACTGTGCAGCCTTTGCTGTGTCAGATTGCTTCTGCAGAGACCTCCAGGCCCTGAGAACTTTCATCCTTTTGTTATCACATAAGCATGACAATGATTCATGTATTTTACAAAAATCTAAGATCATATATTTATCTTTAGGACCATATGTGTGAAGTCCTGGTTGGCCTGTGTTCCTGAATGCCTTCCTCTGCAAACTCGCTTTGCTAATGTTGCTGTGTCCAAACTCCAGGAGCTACGCTCACACCCACTCCTGCATACGTACAGCACTATCTGTATTTCTTCTCTCCCAGATAACTCTTATGCTTTCTTAGCTTCCTATGCCCCCAAACCTTTTTCTCCAATTTTGTGAATGTTATACTTATTCTTCAGGGCTTTGCTCCTGCCCAAAACCTTACTGAAGCCTCCTCTGCCTATTCTAGCCCCGTAGGATTTATTTGTCCTTGGTTCATTGAACATTTGCCATATTTGGCCCTTGTTGTCATTTAAAAAATTACATACTTTATCTTCATCTAGACTATAAGCACTTCAGTTGTTTTGTATGCTTTCAGGTTCCTGACCCACATATCCTCTTGCATTTGCTGGAGATTGATTGCAGGACAAAACAACCAATGTCTACTCATGACAGCATCGAACCTACCACCTGTAGGTCATAGAGTCACCTTCTATGACTCACTTTGCCTGCATTATCATTTTTAACACATAGCACACTCCCTCTCTGTGCCATGTTTTAGACTTTTCATTTATTTTTCCTGTGCTAGTAGATGTTATTTCCCTTGAGAAATTAGAATGTTTCATTGCAAATCGTTTTGAGAATTTTAAGCAATGAGAGTATCAAGGATGCCTGTAGCAAGCATGACTAACAGTAACTAGTACACCGGTTAATGGCAAATAGAGGAGAAAGATTATTCTCAAATACTTTTGAGAGTGTGCTTTGTGCCAAGATCCATTTTGAATTCCAAAATCAATCAGAGGATAAAGCACAGTCCCTGCCCACAAGAAGCAAATGCATTGAAGATCTTTTGCTCTTGAAAAACCATGAACACAACCTTGAAAGCTGAGAGCAAAAAGAAATATGAGCAGCCGTTTGGAATTCTGGACATAAAATATATGCATCACCTATTTTATGCAGACATGCTAGTATGTGGCTGCATAAAGTGGGGACTTTTTATTATTCTTTTATAGATTGGCCATAGACTGTGCAATACAAGTGGGACATAAAAGAATAATGGAAAAGATGAGATCTGACTAAATAAATCCCTTGAAAGCTTTTTTTTTTTTTTTAAATGCTCTGTCATGAGAATAAACTCCCTTTGCATCATTTTTGCTTCTGTTCTTTTCTAGGTCACCAGAAATGGAAATATATCAGAAGAATGGCATGTACATTAAAAATCTTTGAAATACCTCTGAGTCAACACTAGACCTTTACAAAACCAAAAGGAAATACCCAAAGGATGTAGTGGGAGCAGGGCACTGAATAGCTTTGGAGAACACGGAAGGTGTCCACCCATTTGTCTACGCTGGCAACTAGTGCTGTAACAAGAAACGGAAGCCAAACACCGATGAGACAGCTTTTAGTGACAGTGTTCAAATTGTAATCACGCAGACTGTGAACACATAATAAGCCTCGGATCATCGTCATGATAAAGGTTTGAGGGCATCCTCTGGAATAAATAAAGCAGTTAAGACAGCATAACATTTACTGTAGAACTTCAGCCCACAGAGGGGAAGCAACAGGCTACAAATGTAGCCTATCATTTCCATAATATGATATAAGACAACTCCCTATTGTTTGAGATTTCCAGGCCACAGAAAAGGAGAGATAAATGGTTGGGAGGTGGAATCACAACATTCTATGATAAAAATGAGGTATTGATTCTTCGAGATTTTAATTTAGATTAGTTCACTTAGAAAAAGTAATAAATTGAAATGTTCTCCACATGGCTCACTTTGGAAATGACTTATCAGGCTTCCAAAATGAAACCTGAGGCAAGCAATAATTTTAACTGTAGCACTCACCAAAGTTGCCTACACTAAATTACAGCATCTTTGCAAATAATTTAGACAAGAACGAGACAAGTAGTATATCTCCTGATGATGAATGGGAATCTGAGCTTCAATGCCAGAGGAAAAGATGGGAAAAGAACTGGAAGTGAGTGTCTGGTCACAATAAATTAGAGACAAGCATCTGAACTATTAGGGGAGCGAGTCGGCACAAGCTAGGCCATATATTTTACTCAATGCCTTCTCTCATTGTTGGCTTTAGATGGACAGATGCAAGGAATTTTCTGTAGGCAAACATAGAAATCAATCTTTTTGATTCATATCTAAGACTTCTTAAGATTTTAATTTCTTTAGCTTCAGTTTGAAGGAATTTTTATTCACTTTTATTAGCTCCATGCACAAGCAATTAAATCAAATGTTGACTATGTATATAAATTCAGTAAAGCTTGGTCTATACTAGGAAGATGATAATAATTATGGCCACTATAGTGCTTGGTCACTAGCTATGAGCAGTTATTGTTTCTGCTTGGTTAATTTTCTTTCTTAACTTATTATTAGTGTATATTTGTGATGCATATTTATATTTATCTTGGGGAGCTGGTGTATACAGATATTTCATCTGCATTCTTATTCCCCTTCCTCCCAGCCTCCTTGCCTATCCCTCCTTCCTTCCTTAGATTCCCACTCCATCACCACAGTCTATGTACCTGTTTCTCCACTGAGCTGTTATTGTAAGGGAGGTACTCAACTAAACATTTTCATTGTTGCATTTAAAGTTGAGCTCCCTTATGTGTAATCATGACTCATTTTTGCATTTTACTTTATATTTTCTGTACTGAGATCATGACCACAGAACTAGAATGTGTGTCTTGCTTGTACACTAATTGAAGACCCTAAGGACAAGTAGAACTTCACTGTGCTCCATTTCTTCTTCTATCTATTCATATCATCTCTAGGATAAATATTTTTCAATTGCATTTTATATGTACTGTTATGGTGTATGTCTAGTTGTTCCCACAACACCTCATGCAGTCACTGTGGCAACTTCTGGAGTTTGTGATTAGTTCATGATTCAATGCAGGGATTATGTGTGTGGGTACTATACCTGCCTTGGGACGGATATCCTGAATACAATATAAGGAAGGAAGAGGGCCTTGCTAAGCCACAGCCACTGCTCTTCCCTTTGTTCTTTACTGTTTTCTGCTGCCATGAATGGCTGCTCTCTGCCATGTGCCACTCTGCCTTACAGCCAGCTGAGTATGGACTGAAACCTCCACTAACTGTGAGCTAAGTAAACTTTACCTTCCTTAATTTTGGATGTTGGATACTTTGCCCAGCAACAAGAGAAAAGTAATAGAGAGAAAGAGAGAGAGAGAGAGAGAGAGAGAGAGAGAGAGAGAGAGAGAGAGACAGAGACAGAGAGAGAGACAGAGAGAGACAGACAGAGCGAGAGACAGAGAGACAGAGGAGACAGAGAAAAAGAGAGAGGGAAACAGAGACAGAAAGAGAGACAGACAGAGACAGAGAGACAGACAGAGACAGAGACAGAGAGAAAGAGAAAGAGACAGAGAGACAGAGACAGAGACAGAGACAGAGAGGCAGAGAGAATGAGGAGAGAGAGAGAGAGAGAGAGAGAGAGAGAGAGAGAGAGAGAGATTTAGGAAGGTTCCCACATAGATTTCCAATTCCAATTTAGTTAGCTTTTCATCCTGGCCTTTTTGGGGATGACCTTTTAAGACACTTTTTAAGCAGGTGGCCAATACTGAGTGACAGCCCTGGTGTACACAATTTGTAGTATCCATCTTTGGAATTGTCAACTGCTTTTAGTAAAGAATGATTTAGTTTCTTTTCTGGTTCTTTCATGATAGCTCAGCTTTCTATTCTTCACTTTAGAAAATTTTTCTATTGTGGGTTTAGTACCTCCTCAGAATGAAGTTCTCATCAAAGCTTAGCTTCTGTAGCATTCTAGGCTGCTACAGGGGCCATTAAGCTTAATGAGTTAGCAATTTCTTTCCAAAGTATGTACGGGCTGACTACCAAGGATAACTTTTACAGGGCCTATGATTTATCACCAAGTCTCTTTTCAATAAAAGCTTTTAGGTGAACTTTCATGCTCATTTAACAGAAGCAAACTTTGGGTCTCAGGTGCTGCATAATGCATCGCATGTGTTTCTGGATTCTTGGGCTGTAATATAACCAAGCCATCAGTCACATCAAAGCTGTCTCCCTACCTTGAGCACACACTGGCCATAGATAAATCCCTTTTCTCTTCATTTAGGTTTCTTTTTCTTCATATAATTCAATTGAATGAGAATCGCCTTTTCCTCTTTGAAATGAGGTTTTTAGATTTCACACATATTTATCAAAAATAGTCAAAGCAGAATAGGTAATTTTATCACAATGGTGTTTTTTCTTCCACAAAGCCTCTCAAAGGCCAGCTTCATGGAACCATCAGAGGATCTTTTCAGAAGCAGGTCTTCAAAGCACCCCTGCAGCCTGGTGGTGTCCAGCTCATAGCAGAGAAGCCCCTAAGATCCCTCACACATTACCTACCCTATCCAAGCTTTCAAAGGGAACTCCTGACCCAGAGAGAGGAGGGGAAGAGGCAAGGTCCCTGGGGGAGGAAAAACAGACAGGAAAAGTCCTTGACCTGCTCATGAGGTGACAGAAATGTGGCCAGGAGCCATGGTCACCTTCCTAAAGCCTTCTACAACAAAGGGAGTTGGCTCTTACAGGTGATAAAGGGCCCCACTGATCTTCATCAACTCCAGCTCTGATTCTAGCTCTAATATTTCTAAAATTCTATAACCAAGTGTAAAGGCTTTCAGTTCCATAAAAGTTATCTATCACCTATAAGATAGTCAGCCAAGGTCAGCATGGGACATGAATGCCGGGGGCCTTGAGCATATTTGTTATCCGTGCCTCTAATCCTCACTTGTAAATTGAGGACAAGTTCTACACTTAGAGAATAATTTTGAGTATTAATTGTGTGTCTGAAACAATTTTAGGCATTAAGATTTTACCAGCCTGCCTCCCTCAAAAACAAAGACATAAGTTGTAAAAGTCTCTTCCCTAGCTGGTTTACATTCTTCTAAGAAGACAGGTAATTTTTAAAAATTAAATGAATAAAATATTACAGAGAAGGATCTATCAGGCAAGGAAAACCAAAAGTTAAAAGTGGAATGTTTTAGTTTTAAGTAAAGGAGTCTAAGAAGATCTTTGTGAGCCTACGACATGGTAGCGGAGATTGGCAGCAATTGAGAAGGGCCACAGAAATATTTGGGGAATCCCAAGGAAATGAAAGAATCAGCGATGGGACAGTGGTTGAGTTCCAGCAAAATAAATGAAGTCTGGGAGAATAAATCCAGGCACAAATCCTACCTTTACCTGAACAACTGCACATAAGAAGGTGCTCTGCAGTAAATCAGAGAAGCATCCAGAAGCAACAGTGACCAGGGGGACATTATGGCTTATGTCCAGATGTCTCTGCAAAGCCTCATGCAGTCATGGAGGTCAGGCCTTTCTGGAGGCAGCTCAGTCTGGAGTCTGTGACTGATTCCTAGTGCAATGCTGAAATTAAGAGTACTGGGATTAAGGCTAGGTAAGTGCTGGATCAGTCCATTGATTGGCCGGGCACAGCCCTAATCCCAGCAGCTTGGATAAAATAAAAGGGGCAGAAAAGCCTTGTTTCACCCTTTTCCTCTTGTCCTGTTTGCTGTCTTCTGCCATTAGGAATTGTTAGCCCTCTGCCATGCCACCCTGCCTCAGAACCAGCTGATAATGGACTGAAATCTTCAAAGACTGAGCTAAAGAAAACTTTTCTCCTTTCACTTTGGGTATTGTTTTGTTTTGTTTTTTGTTTTTTGTTTTTTTTTTTTACCAACAGTGAGAAAAATAACTAAGAAGGGGAAGGACTGGGCTTTGTTTGGGAACATGTTGTACGAGAAGCAAGGTAGATTTCTAGGTGGATAATGAGTTGGCACTTTGATGGTGGTACTGGGTACTACCTCTGGAGGTTTCAATGGTGAAAGGAGTTGTACTATCCAGCATGATTGCTTTTCCAATCATATCAGCTACCAGGAGCTGACAGTCCAGCCATATTCAATTATTTTGTACCCATTTTCATCCATGTATCTTTATATGCAGAGTTTCAGCCTCAGGATGAACCTTACTTAGTAATCCATTCATTATTCTCCCATTTCTTAGTAGAGGTACTGATTTATGTTATAATTTTAAGAGGGTGACAAAAATTGTCATCAGTTTTAGACAGTGTCACCTTTTTCAGGCAACTACTAGTGACCTCTCTGGGTAGAGCTAGGCAATCAGTGTTTTTTTTTTTTTTTTTTTTTTTTTTAGAGAGAGTACAAATTAAGATTAAAACAGAAAAAAAATACAAGTGATGCCGAATTTCATTTAACAGAGCAATAGGAATCTCGCAGTATTTGTTGTAATACATAGTGTCATCTTGCAATCAGTTATTCATATTACCAGATACATTCATGTAAAATTAGAAGAAAGAAATGTGTAAGAAATTAAGATGAGAAAAAGTACAAACATTTGAAAAAAGGAGACAAAACAAATTAAGCATTAACTTCTCCTTTCCATACATAGACCAGCAAAAATTCACAGTACAGTTGTCCAAACCGTCTTGATTACATACATAGATAAATCGCTTTTCCTATTCTCTCTCTCCTGTCATTCTCAACTCAGCAACTCTTTCTTTTTGAATAGGTTCATTTCTTTTTCTCAGTATCTATTGTACCCTTAAGATTCCATTTTTCTCTTTCATGTTCTCACACTAAGAAGATGATATGATGTTTGCACATATAGGTCTGATTTTTTTCACTTAAGAGTATGTTCTCTAGTTGCATCCATTTGCAGACAAAAGACTCAAATTTATCCTTTTATAACTGAATAATACCTATTGTGTAAAAATACCACATCTTCTTTAACCATTCTTCAGTTGATGGTAATCTGGATTGCTTCCAGGTTTAGCTATGACAAATTTCACTACTATAAACATGGGTGCACATATATCACTATGGTGTGAGGTTTTCAGTTCTTCTGGAAAAATATCCAGGAGGGGTAGAGTTGGCTTGAGTGGGATCTCCAATGGTGGCTCTTCAAGGAATCTCCATTCTGATTTCCCTAGTGGTTGTACCAGTCTGCACTCCCTCCAACAGTGTAGAAGGGTTCCTTTTCCTCCACAGCCTCGCCAGCATTTTTTATTGACTGAATTCTTGATGCTGGTCATTTTTTCTGGGGTGAGATGGAATTTCAGTGTTGTATTAATTGGCATTTCTTGAATGACCAATGATGTTGCATATTTTTTCATATATTTACTTTCCATTTGTATTTCTTCCTCTGAGAACATGTGTTTATCTCAGATGCCCATTTTTAGATTGAGTCTTTCAATTCAGGAGTCTGATTTTTAAAAATTCTTTATAGATTCTAGATAGGAGGCTTTTGTCAGAGGGACAGTGGGCTATTTATGTGGCCTTTTTTGATTTTAATTTTTTAAATTTATTTGATACTAGGTTTCACTATGCAGTTCAGACTTGTAGTGATTCTCCTGTCTGAGCCTCCCCAGGGCTGGGATTGTAGGCATATGGTACTATGCTCAGTTCCGGTCCTGAAGGTCCTGAATGGCATGTGGTACCAAGGATCAAACTCAGGACCTCATGCTTGCCAGGCAGGCACTTATCCCACAGAGCTATTTCCCAAGCCCAACTTTAATAACAAGCTTTATCCCATGAATTGTTTAACTATCACTATACTTACTGATATTCATGATTTTCATGAAAAGACTAATTCAATGAAAGAAAGGATTGCCCTGCTTTATAATAATATCTGTGGGACATTTATTAAATGAATTAATGCGATACACAGCAGGGAAAAAAAGTGAGAAGTCATCACTGGAAAGCATTTGTTAATAGAATATTTGTCATCAAACTGGCCTGAGCAGAGACAGATCTCAAGTGGTCCCTTCTGCTGAGACTCTTCCTCATCCAATCTGTTGAGCCCTGGTGCTCAGTACAGTGCTTGGCCCTGAGGGTACATTGAGTAAATACTGCTGATAGAGGTTTTGATAAACTCCAGAAATGAGCCAAGAGGGAAGACTATGCCTTTGTACTCTATGTGCCTTTAAAAAATGAGTCAGGGAATGAAATTTAGAACCTAAATTTCAATCACTTTGATAAAAAGCACACTACGGAGTACTTCACACTAGTAGTGTTGTTACCACCTTCTGGAAAGATCTTATTAAACATGCCTTAAAGAGTCAGGCTCAAGCCGCTTCCTGGTATTTTCACAAAAGAATTAAAGACATCGCACCACAGTGAGGCATGTGCACTCATGTTTAGCACAATTTGTAATCATGAAGTCTTGGAAACAACTCAAATGCCCATCAAATGAAGAATGGATAAAAAAGATGTGGTATTTTATACAGTGGAATATTATTCAGCACTAAAGAAAGAGAAAAACAAGGCTTTTATAGGTAAATGGATGTAACTAGAGACCGTACTCATAAGCAAAGTAAGTTAGACTCACATATGTAAACATTGCATTGTCTCCCTACTGTAAGAAACTGGAAGAGTAAATAAGATCCAAAATATACAATAGATACAGTGAAAAGGAAAGAAACTGCTCAAAAGGAAAGAAAAACTGGGCTGAGGGAAAGGAGAAAAGATAGTAGGACTACATATATGACAGCTAAGATAACTGTACTACTAATGGCCATTGGTTCATTGGAAGGAACACCTAGTGTTTACATAGTTGCTCACATTGCTTGACCGACCTTACGTGCCGATACCTGGTAATCTGGGCAACCGCTTTGAAGATAACAGCACGCAATATAGTAACTGTTGTTAATTTCCTACCATATTGTTTTCAAATTCTGTATCTTTTCTATTATCTTTAAAATAAAATAAAATAGTATAGGCTCTGAGGCCACCTGTCAGCATTCATTTGCCCAATATCTGATAGTTTCGAAGCAAATGTTCTGAAAAGCGGAGCTGCCAAGCTCTGCTGCAGAAGACGCCAGGACTTCCATCTGAATGCGAAGCAGACGCTTCTTTTCCTCCCCTGAACGTTCAAGTCACCTCTCTGCAGCACTTTGCCTCCCTGGATCTTGTCCTCTCCATCCATCCGGGCGCTTCGGGCCATCACTCCGGGTTATAGTCTGTCCTTTCTCTCCTGAGTTCTTTATTGATTTTCCAAGGTGCTTGCGGATTCTTTTCTAGGTGTTCGCAGAGCATCCAGGCAGTTGCCTCGTGAATTCCCAGTTGTCTATGTCTTCTCTCTGTCAGAATTTCAGGGAACAGAACCCCAGCAAGGAGAGGGAAGAGAGCCTGGGAAGTAGAGGTCACCAACCACTTAGTCTACAGCTCAGGCTGGGCCAGTTCCTCTAACAATGCCCTGACAGAATCAGCACAGCTGAGTCATGGTTCTGTAAAGTTACCCAAGCCTCTTCTTAGAACTACTATCTTAGTCTGAGAATTTGAAGACCAAGGCCATGTACAGCCCTTCAGAGTTCCTAGTGTTGAATAATATCTGAAATTCGACTTGACAGCCCCAAAATCAGTGCTGAAAGAAAAATTCATATTCACTTCCGAAAAGCTTCAGACATTCCTGGGACTTTTGATCTACACCAGTACTGAAGTTCAGTTCGTTCTTTCTTTCTTTCTTTCTTTCTTTCTTTCTTTCTTTCTTTCTTTCTTCTCCTTCCTTCTCCGCCAATATTCTTTATGTCTATAACAAGTAATGAATAAAGTCTTTGAAACAATTGTCTTCACATTGGTCATCAGAGCAGCAGATTGAGTATAAATCATATTTAGAGTATTGTCACCAGAAAAAGAACATTTATAAAACAATCCTAACCCACTTAACAGGCAGGTGATATTAAAAGCTTAATATTAAATGAGCAAAGTCACTATTATATATATTATAAGCCCTTAGCACATAGAAGTTACATGAGTTCAAGGTAATAATACCTTACAAACCAACCTTACCAAAGATAATAGCTATTAGACGATCTAAGAGGTCTCAGACAATCTACTTGGGATTCCTTCTGCTTCTCTAGAAGCTTTCTTTCCCCCATAAATATAGCTTTCTTTTCCACAATAAATATATCCTACACTGTAAAAAGTTACAAAGTTGCCTACTGAATAAAATGAAACACACACACACACACACACACACACACACACACACGATAGCTGGGATAATTGTTCTGCTGATTTCTATGAGTCCATTGAAAGGAACAGTTAATGCTTAAATATGATGTTCTTGTTTTTAACTTTATCAAATTTTTGACCAATTTTGCATGCTTACATCTGGTAATCTGAGAAGCTAATTTGAAGACAGAAATGTACAATATAAAAACCATAGTTGAATTCTTATCATTTTGTTTAGTGAAATTGTGTATCGCTTCTGATTTGCTTTTACTATATTTGTTCTCTTTAAAAAATTTACTGTCAAAAAGTTTAGCCTAGACCCAGAGCGCAGGCCCAGTGAGTGAGTGAGACGACCCAGGCCGCGGGATCCTGAACAGACCCAGAATGCAGGCCCGGGAGTGAGTGAGACGACCCGGGACTGCGGGATCCTGAAGAGACCCAGAGTGCAGGCCCGGCGAGTGAATGAGATGACCCGGGCCCGGGGATCCTCATTTGACCCAGGCTGCAGGCCCAGCACAGAACCCTTCAGCAGAACTCCCTGCAAAGAGGCTAGAAGAAAGACCCACCCAATTGATTCAGGAGCAGAACATCTTGCCAGAGAGACACAAAGGGTTCAACTCTAAC
>NW_004524755.1:2483109-2485174 GCF_000260255.1 Octodon degus | reverse complement strand
CTGCAAGGGCTAGCCAGATAGCTTAGTAGACTAAAGTGCCTGCTTAGGCAGAGTGCAGTGGCTGGGGTTCGATTCGCGGCGTGCCCCATGGAACGCTGAGATGGCGATTGAGACTGGGCGTGGTGGTGCACGCCTGTAATCCCAGAACTTGGGAGACTGAAAATAGGAGAATCACTATAAATCCAATCTGTGTAGTGAGACCCTGTAGATCATGTACTAAATACATTAAAAAAACAATAGCCTACAAAAGAAGATTTTAAAATACATATTCACAAACATATACCTCATGTGTTAAAAATCATTAGTATCAAATAAACCAAAAATTAAATTGTAATTTTGACTTTATGATAAATTAGAACTGGCCCTGAAGTTTACAAATTTTTATTTTCAATTATGTGTGATATTGTTTGTGTGACTATTTTGCCTCAAGAACTAGAGAAACAGAATACAGAATGATGGATTTGTAAGACTGCTGTAAAACAGAGACCTATGTGTGAAATTATTTATTGACGGAGTCCCAAAGAAGAAATATATGATCACACAGTCCACACATTTTTCCTTGTAAATTCAAAACACTGATATTTGGTGACAAATAACAGTGACTTTTACGGAGCCAAGGACCACAGTTCAAAAAATAAATAAAGTTTAAATTAAATCAACTGCAAAACGTGATAATATCTTTCAGTTAAGACCGGGGATGCCAGCATTTGCTGAGGCTCGGGAGTGGCAGCAACAGCGTGCTGCTTGCTTTGCTTGCCCCCCCCCCCCCCCCCCCCGCTTCGCATTCGAGCTTCATGAATGTGCATCGTGTGCACACCTTCAGGAGACGCACTTGTGCTAGTCCTGGGAGGTCTCGATTTAGGAAGTGTTTCAAGACACAGATTTGGCGTTTGCATTCACACAACATCCTCCTCTTATACACCTGGAACTCTGCTCTTTGCTAACATCTAGATGCGCTGAGTGTTTCTTTTAGATGTACAGCTATTGCAAATTCAAACCTTAAATCTGTGATTGCCAATTTGATGTCTCCCTTCCCCACCACATTCCAGGTAGGAAAATAAAAGTTCCAGCATGCTTCCTCATTGTTTCTCCTCTACCAGAAATAAGGATATGAATATAGAGAAAAATAAAAGATAACAACACAAAATAAGGAGCTAGATCCTTTGCTAAGGAGAAAGTGACCAAGACGGAGCGAGGAGACTGAAAAAAGAATTACGATGAGTCAGGCAGGCACCAACTCTCAAAAATGAATGGATTTGTTACATACTGTAAATGTGCACCAATAAAAATTAAAATAAAAATAAATTTTAAAAAGATGGTGGGCTTGTCATTTCTACTCTCCCCTTTCAGCCAGGCTGCAGTCTTTGTAGCTAGAAAGCAACTCGTTCTTCCATCAAGGCCTGAAGGCCTTCACCTGCTGCCTCTGCCTGGTTTTGCATCTTGTCCTCTTGGAAGCAGCAGAACTGCCCCAAGTCTGATCTGCCTCACCCGAGGGCAGTTGTTGAATTTTCAGGCAGGTATTAGAAATTCCCTGTATTTGCTTGTGAGGTCAACAATGTACTTTAAAATTCTGTTTCCTCCAGCATTTCTGGATGTTTTGCTACAGAAGAGATTCCTGGTTATACACTCTACCACACTGTCAGAAATGAAGATGGGAATAGGATCTGGGCAGAAATAGTAGCACTTACCAAAAACAAAAGAATTCTGAAGCAAGCAGACATACCAGGAAAAACCCAAGTTAATTTTTGTTTACTGTGTAGGTCTCAAAATATTGTTTCTTTGCTTGTTCTTTTATTTCTTTTTTAAATGTATTTAGTACAGGATCTACAGTGTCTCACCACACAGATCAGACTTGTTGCGATCCTTCTGTTTTTCTGCCTTCAGATAAGCTACCACACCCAGTCTTATTTGCCATCTCAGCATGTCCTGGGGCCATGGCTGAACGCCTGCCTGTGTCTACCTAAGCAGACTCTTTAATCTGTTGAGCTATCTGGCTGGCCCTACTGGTTATTTTCTAAAATCCTACTTACTACCACATGATTGCTTTATTTATATAAACAAAAAA
>NW_004524755.1:2481791-2482838 GCF_000260255.1 Octodon degus | reverse complement strand
CTTCATTTTAGTTTGGTTAGCTTTACTTCAGCTACTTTTAAAATTTTATTTAATTTTATTTTGAGGAGTAAAAATAAAGCAAAAGCAAATAGCAGAAACAAAGGCAGAAACAGGGTAACATACAACAATACGTACATTACATATTTTCAAGACAAGAATAGCAAATTAACAATGGTTATATTACCTATTTTTATCATCAAATGTTTTATTCAGATTAATAGATACAGTTATATAAGATTGGACAAATAGTTGAATATTAACACTTGCTTTCAGAAACTCTTAATTTTTCTCTTGTCTTTTTACTTTTCAAATTTATTTTAAAGAGAGTATAATAATGAGTGATGTTAGAAATGGTACACATTTAGAAGACCAAAATGAGAGTTATCCCACTGTGGGTTTTGTATTACACATTGGTGTCCTCGGAGTAGTTGCTTAGATCACAGAGAACAGCATACAGAGTTAGTCAAAATGAAAATTCTGAACATTAACTGCTATTTTCAAAAACCTGATGGAAATTATTAATATAATCATCTCAGCCATTCTGTATACATACTTGAATGATTTCTCCCTTCTTTTTTTCCCTATCTTTTCTCCTTTTCCTCATCATCCTTTAATCCTTATGTTCAGTTTCTTTCCATTTTACTGTATCTATTATTCCTTTCAGGTTTTGTTTATTCTTTCAGATTCTTATACTAGGGAGACAATACAATATTTACACATGTGGGACTAATTTATTTCTCTTATAAGTATAGCTTGTGGTTGCATCTATTTACCTGTAAAGGCCTCAAGTTTGTCTTTCTTCATAGCTGAGCAATAATCCATTGTATAAAAATACCATATGTTTTTCATCTATTTCTTAGGTTGAGGCATGTAGGGAGCTGCTTGTAGCCACGCCCTAGGATGGCGCCGGTTTCCGCCTTCCACCCCCTCAGGGGGTGAGCGCTCCTGGTAATCAACAACTCCATAAAAGGCCAAGGCTTGGGCTAATGCATTGCTTCCGCGTACCTGGACCAATGGACGGTACACACGTGGCGCCCCATGGTTGGA
>NW_004524755.1:2463152-2481691 GCF_000260255.1 Octodon degus | reverse complement strand
GGCTTGGGCTAATGCATTGCTTCCGCGTACCTGGACCAATGGACGGTACACACGTGGCGCCCCATGGTTGGAAGCCCTGAGATTTATAAGCTAAGAGCAGGGGCCTCAAGGGGGAAGAAGGCTGATGTAACAGGGCAATAAAAGCTGCGCAGACACAACCAGTGGTCGCGTCTTCCTTGCTGGCAAGGCCGCGCGCGACAGAGGCAAAGAAAACAATACAAAGAATTAGTGAATCAAAAAGGTGATTCTTTCAAGGATTAAAAAAAAAATTGATAAAACACTAGCCAACTTCATCCAAAAGAGGAAAGAAAATACTCAAATCCAAGCAATTAGGAATGAAAAGGGGGAAATTACTATAGATCCTGTGGAAATTCAGAAGATCATCAACAGATATTTTGAAAATCATTACTCTCACGGAGTCAAAGACACAGAACAAATGGACAGGTACTTCGATAGGGACAGATCACCAAAACTGAATTAAGAAGATATAAAAACTCTGGGGGGGGGGCTGGGGAGATGGCTCAGTGGAATAAGTGCTTCCCTGGCAAGTGCAAGGGCATGAGTTCAATCCCTGGCTCCACAAAAAAACAAAAAACAAAAAACAAAAAAACTGAATAACTCAGTATTAGCCAATGAAATTGAAAATGTAATTAAAAAACTTACCATCAAAAAGCCCCTGTCCTGATGGACTTGCAGCCAAATTCTACAAGAATTTAGAAAAGATTTAATGCCAATTGTCCTCAAACTCTTCAATAAAATTGAAAAAGAAGCAGTACTCCCAAAATCATTCCTGGAGGCAATAATTGAACTGATACCAAAAGTGGAGAAAGAGTCAACCTAAAAAGAGAATTACAGAGCAATCAGTCTCATGAACATCAATGCACAAACCTTCCATAAGTCACTTGAAAATAGAATATAGCAGATGATCAAGAAGATTATACACAATGGCCAGGTAGGATTTATCCCAGGGATACAAGGATCGTTCAGCATACACAAATCTATAAATGTAATACACTATATCAATAGAGCCAAAACAAACAAACAAAAAAAAGTCATGATCATCTCAATGGATACAAAAAAGGCTTTTGACAAAGTCCAATGCTCATTTATGATCAAAGCCTCATAGAAAATTGAAATAGAAGGCCTCTACCTCAATTTGATAAAAGCCATGTATGGTAAACCAGCAGCCAACATAATTCTAAATGGTGAAAAACTGAAATCTTTTACTCTCAAATCAGGTACAAAACAAGGATATCCTCTATCACCACTCCTATTCAATAGAGTATTGGAATCATTAGCTAGAGCCATTAAATAAGAGAGAGAAATAAGAGGAATAAGAATAGGTAAAGAAGAAGTTAAACTATCATTATTTGCAGATGACATGATAATCTACTTGGAATATCCAAACCACTCCACCAAGAAGCTCCTAGAATTAATAAAAACTTCTGTAGCATAGCAGAATACAAAGTCAATTATCAAAACTCACTAGCATTCCTCTATACAGATAACAGACTCACTGAGAAAGTAGAGAAACAATATTCTTCACAATAACATCCAAAAAGATGAAATACTTAAGAGTTAACCTAACAAATGAAGTAAAAGATCTATGCAATGAAAGTTACAATACTCTGAAAAAAGATTGAAGAGGATTTCAGAAAATGGAAAGATATTCCTTGCTCTTGGATAGGAAGAACTAACATTGTGAGAATGGCCATACTCCAAAAATTATTGTACAGATTTAGTGTAATCCCTATCAAAATACAATCTACATACCTCACAGATCTAGAGAAAACATTCTTAAAATTTATTTGGAACCAGAAAGGACATAAACTAGCAAAGGCAATCCTCAGAAAGAAAGGAAAGGCAGGAGGCATTACAATACCTGACTTGAAATTATAATACCAAGCTACTGTGATAAAATCATCATGGTACTGGCAGAAAAAAAGACCTGAGGATGAATGGAACAGATTAGAAGTTGCTGATACTTCTACAAATACACCAAGCCATTTTATCTTTGACAAAGGAGCCAAACATGTATACTGGAAGAAAGATAGCCTATTTACAAAATGGTGCTCCAAAACTGGTTCTCCACATGCCAAAAACTAAAACTAGACCTGGGTCCATTGCCATGCACTAAACTAAAGTCAAAATTGATTAATGATCTAGAGAGAGAAATAAGACATTAAAATAGAAACACTAAATCTCCTGGAAGAGAAAGTAGATGGAAATCCTGAAGACATAGAGGTAGGCATCAAGTTAATGAACAAAAACCAAACTTCACAAGAAATACTTCAAAGAATCAACAACTGGGATCTGATCTTATTGAGAACTTTCTGCCTGTCAAAAGAAATGACCAACAGTCTAAAAAGACAACCCACAAATTGGGGAAAAAAATCTTAACCAACAATCATTCAGATAAAGGTCTTCTATCTGGACTACATAAAGAGCTAAAAAAAAAAAATTTGGGCCCCCAAAATTTAAAGACCCAATCAAAAAAGGGCATTTGATGTTGATACACACTTCTCAGAGAAAGAAATACAAGTGGCAAGTAAATATATGAAAAAGCATTCTACAGCACTGGTCCTCTGAGAAACGCAAATTAAAGCAACACTGAGATACCCTCTCACCCCCAAAAGAATGGCTGTCATAAAGAAATCAACTAATAACAAATTCTGGAGAGGCTATGGAGTGGAGACTCCCAAAAAACCTAGGACTGGAAATCTCATTCAAGCCAGCTATTCCCCTCCTGGGTATTCTCCCAAAAGAACCGAACACATCATACCATAATGATATCCATGTACCCATGTTTATAGCAGCATAATTTGTCATAGCCGAATCTTGTCACCTTCAACTATTTCAAAATATTTTTGTTAAGTGCACAACTTTTGAAGTACTCAGCCTTATCAGCCCACGAGCCTTTCGGGTAACATACTTTTTTGTCCTCCCTAATGTTTCAGTAGACCATAGTCTACATTGTCTAATATTTATTAACAAAACTGCTATAGTTTTTAAAATTTATGCCTCCATATTTTACATTTTTCACTTTTTTGTTTGCAAATATCTTGGTTAACATAAATGTACATATTTATGGGGTGAAGTATGCTACTGTACCACTTACACACAACATGTACTGATCAAACAAGGGCAGTAAGAATTGCCATCTTCCCATAATTTCTGCATATTTGCAGTCTTCAACCTCCTCATTATTCTTCACAGAAGAGTGAAGTGACTATAGGTATAGAGGTTTCTCTTTTACTTGCAGTCTAGTAGGCCTTGGGTCACCAGGATCTTGCCTCAAAGGGCCAGAACGGAAATATTTTAGGTTTGTGGCCCATGTAGCCTTTGTCAGAACTGCTCAGTTCTGCTATTGTAGTGTAAAAGCACCCACACTCAATACACAGAAGAATGGATATGACTCTTGTAATAAACTTTCACTTGGAAAAGCTGGTAGCTCACTCATGGGCCATAGTTTTTGATCCTTCATGTAGATCTTTATGTTTGAAGTAAGTTTCTTGGACACAGCATATAGGGAAGGAACAGAGTCAAGAATATTTTATAAAAAGCTTTTTACAGGAAAAACTGCACATATTTAAACTGCGTGCAGTTCCATAGGTTTAGCTGATGCCACACCACTGCTGTCACTGTCACAAAGAGGATAAGCATCCCCACTTCCCCAGATCTTTGTCTTGTCCACCTCTTCACACCCGTAGCTCAGACCAGGCAGCTGCTCACCTGGTTGCTGTCATTTAACATTAGTTTGCATTTTATCAAAGCTTATATAAATAAAATAATATTGCATGTATTCTTTTCATCTGACTTCTTTCAGTCACCTAATTATTTTAACGTTTATTCATGGGGCTGGAGAGATGGCTCAGTGGTCTGGAGCACCTACTTAGAACAAGCTTGGCAAGGCATCAGGGACCGCGGTTCGATCCCCCGGCGCCACATGCCAGCCAGCCCCGCCACCTGGTGGGCTGAGCTGGCCACACACACACACACCACTCTCTCTCTCTCTCTCTCTCTCTCTCTCTCTCTCTCTCTCTCTCTCTCTCTCTAATAAATAAAAATAAAAAAAAATTAAAAAAAAGTTTATTCATAATGTTCAATGTATCAGTAATCCATTCCATTTTATTTCTGAGGAACATCACATGGTGTGAATTTGCCATGTGTTGTTAATGGGTATTTGAACTGTTCCTCATTATGAGCTCATACAAATAAAATTTCTTTAAGTACATGTACTGACATATATATATATATATATATATATATATATATATATATATTTAGTGGATGTTTTCTTTCTGCTTTTTTTATTCTCCCTCTGCCTACTAGTGTGTTGAGCTCATTTAAATATTATAAGTTGGATTGCCATACAATTTTAACACTCATAGCTAATCAAAAATATGAAGCAAACTACTATCTTTTTTCTTCTGGACTATGTATGTATATAGTTCTTAGCACATTTGAAATTAACTTTTTCTTTCTGGCAATCTCAACAATTTTTGTTTATTTATTTTCCACTTGGTTTTATGCAATTGGATGAGTCATTGTATTTGATTTTAACAAAGCCAGCGTTCACTTAGGTCTTAGCTTATAGTATAGTTTCTTTGGTAGACTCTTCTTTGCATTTGCTTCTATCCTTTTACTTCAACCTCTTTCTTGAAGACAGATGTGACAGTGTACAGATTTCAAAGAGGATTAGGTGTGAAGCAAATACCAAAACGGTGGCGAAGGAGGCAATAGGGAGCTGCTCTATGGCCCAGCTTAGAGCAAGCTGGATGTATTGCTCAATCTGGACTACAGATCTGAGCAGCTTGAGAGACACCTAGGTGACAAGTAAAGCACATTTCTGTGTGTTTGGGTAGAGATTAGTGGTGTGACCCCAGGAACTATATCTGGTCCCTGGTCCCTTGCTTTCTGAGATCTCTTCTGCCTAATTCCTGGATTCTATAAACTGAGCAGCATTCTGCTCCATCCCTTTCTGCTGTGATGTATCTGCCGAGAGCCCCGGCTGCACTAAAACCTGTGAAGCTGTCAGCCAAAATAAACGCTCTCATAAGTTGTGCAGGGTTGGATGTTTCGGCGGCCCACTGGTGGAAAGTTGAATAAAAGAGTAGTTGGATGGATCCCTGGGCACAGCACAGCAATGACAGGCCGACATCATGGCTCACAGACTTGTGCTTGAGTTCACTGGGCTGCATCGCCATCGGGGACCCAGGGAATCAAAGTAGAAGGATGAGATTCTTGATAGAATGACAGACAGTGGCCAATCCATTGCAACCCTGGATGAACTCAGCACTGATTTAGGAGAACAGAGCCATGCGATATTTCATGTGCCTGATTATTGTAAAAAGAAAAATTAAAAAAAATCATATGCAATTAATTGGTGCCATATTTTCGGAACCAGAGAAGTGCTTGCTGAGAAGGCTGCTATATTCCCCAGAATCCAGGAAATGTCTCATAACTGGAGCAATTAACACCAAGTAGCAAAATGCCGTGTTTCTGTGCTTTTCTCTCTCTGTCCTTCAGAATAAAGGAGGCTTTATAAACCTCAAGTAGAATTATCACTCTCATGATAGGAAAGTGCCAGCCGGCTTCTGATGGCTTTGCACCAAGGGAACATTCTGCCCTTTTACTGTCAAGACATCTGTCAACCTCCACGCTGACACGTGCTTCCACTGCTGGACCTTATTCCTGCCCTTACCTGGGTGCAAAGTGTGAACCCCTCCATCACAGCCTTCTCTCACTTCTGCTGGATTCTGCCATGGAGAACAGAGCAGCAGTTTGGTGCCCGTGTGTGAAATAACATGTCAACATCCGAGCCTGCGCTGCGATGAGATCCGGCATTTCCAGGAGCTTTGATTCTCTGGAGCCAAAGCCTTGGCTGAGAGAGGATAAATATATAGATGAAAAGTGCCTTTATCCCTCCTATTCCCTGTCTGCTTGATTGCATATTGTGTTGTTTTGATTTACAACCCACTCTCAAATCCCTGGTTTGATAGTATCTATTATCCGTGGCTGTCACTTGTAAGGATTGAACTTTATTTTCTCCGCTGCTCTTCTGCACCTGTAGTGGGTGAGAAATGGCCTTCTTCCTTTCACAGACTATCCACAAAAAGATGACAGTGAAGTGCCTCAAAAACAGATATGCAGCATGTAACGAAAAAGAAAAGAAGTGAGACCAAAAAGGGGAAAAAACAAAACAAAAAACAAACAGTATTAAACAGACCTTGACCACTGACGTAAAGGGAAAAGGGAAAAGAATGCAGGACTCATAGTTTGGACTTAGATTAAAAAGAAAGCCAATGAACTCAGAATCGAACGGTCCCCACTTTCTAGGTTAACTAATGTATGCAAAATTAATATTTCATGCTTAAGGCAGTGATTGTAATTCCTAATTCACAACTTTGTTTTGAAAATTAAGTCAGATAGCCTATCTAATGTGTCATTCAGCTTTTTACTGCTGTGACAAACAATCCAAAAGCAGGACACATTTATTGAACTTCTGATTTCAGGAGTTTCAGTCCATCATCAGCTGATTCCATTTTCCTAAACCAATGATGAGGCAAAAGTGCCAGGGCAGAAGTTTCCCTTGGTAGAAAGCTTCCCACTCCAGGGCAATGGCAAACCTGACAGAGCGAGAAGGGGATGCAGGACTGCACCCACCTTCAAAAGCACACCTCCCCCACGACCTGCTTCTTCCAACTTTGCTCCACCTCCTAAAAGCCCATTCATTCAGCTACAAGCTCCTCCATCGATGGATCCATCTCCTAATGAGGTCACTGCCATGATGATCCAGGGTTGTCTCGAGGCCACTCCTGTGAGCATGGCTGCATCGGGTCACCATGCTGCATCGGGCCACATGCCCTCACACACGAGTCTTTAGAGCACATTTCTTACTTAAATCCCAAGCCCTGGCATTTGGCAGTTACCTGAATCATCTTAGTCCAGGAAGTAGGTAGGCAGCACATTCAAGCTGAAACACTGGAGAGTGTCTAAATGCTAAACCACTTACAAAGGTGAGGGTAAGATTTAGGGAGCAGGTATTAGTCAACTTCACATTACTATAATAATATACCTGAGGCAACTTACTTATAAAAAGAACAAGTTCATTTAGCTCATAGTTCTGGAAGTTCCAATCCAAGGTGGGATGACTCCACTTCTTTGGGTTTCTGGTGAGGGTGATGCATCACAGGGGAATTCCATGGTGGATCCCCGTGCTCCTGAGCCAGGAGACAGAAAGAGAGGTGAATGCCTTACAGGGCTCCCTCAGCTCTCAGCACCTCCCAGTGTGCCACCCTCATCCCTTAGCCCTCGCCTTCAGCACATGGACCTCTGTCCACATTTGGACAGCAGCAGAGATTCAAGGGCTTGCATAGGACTCCAGACATGGCATAGTGGGGAGCATCACCACACATTGGTGTGAGGGGTCAGAGATGGCTACCAGCCCTGCAGACAGTAGTCAGGGAAAACCTGGCCTAAAGGAACTGCATGGAGAATCCAGTCAGCTATGGTGACCTAACAGTGAGATAAACAAAGCAACAAAATGAAACTCAAACTTGCCTGCTTCTGCTCACTGTCTCCTTGTGAGTCCCTTCTCTGCACCGATAGAAGCTGGAGAGCAAGGGTGACTGTCACTGCAGCAAGAGGGAAAGTGGAAGGCAGACCAGGAGGGGCAAGGAGGACACACAGCATGGGGACAAATGCTGATCTGTGTCCTTCAGCTTTGTGCCAGCTATTAAGAGGTGGCAGTGTAGACATCTCTGTTTTCTAAGTATCCATTCTTCCTCCCTTTTGTTGGCTTTCTACAGCGCATTAAAGGAGGTCTTGCAAACTTGCAAATCTGATCACATGGCTTCTCTGCTTCAGAGCCTTCGTGTGTGCCACCACCCTTGAAAAGCACTGTGCAAAAGAATCATGCCAGCCCCATAATCGCATCGGGACCACAGCGCTCCTTGCGCACCACACTCAACTCACACCTCACACTCATCTACTCTCCTCTTTCAAAAACTCACACTTTCCAGTTCACAAATGGCCAGTGATGTGGAGCATATTTTCATATATTTATTTAATTTCATCCTCTGAGAAGTGTGTGTTCTTCTCGCATGCCCATTTCTGGATTGGATCTTTAAATTTTGGGACCTTAATGTTTTTCAGTTTTTTATAAATTCTAGAGAGAAGACCTTTGTCTGAGTGCTTATTAGTCAAAATGTTTTCCAAATTTATGGGTTATCTTTTCACTTTGTTGGTAATTTCTTTTGATGTGCAAAAACTTCTCAATAACAGCAGGTCCCAGTTGTTAATTCTTTAAAGTATTACCTGTGCTATTTGATTTTTGTTCATGAACTCTTTGCCTACCCCTATGTCTTCAAGAGTTCCTCCTACTTTCTCTTCCAAGACATTTAGTGTTTCTGTTTTAATGTTTAGATTTTTAATCCATTTTGACTTTAGCTTAGTGCATGGTGACAGACCTGGGTCAAGTTTTAGATTTCAGCATGCAGCGAGCCAGTTTGATATTTAGACAGGTAGTGAAGTTATGCTGACCTGCCTATGTTATAGGGTAATAATATCATTAAACTTCTCTTTTGGGGGGTTAACGACTTAAGTTTGCAAAACAAAAATTAGGAAAAAGAAGGACTGCAAGGACAGCCAATATTTTGGCCCTAGCCCTTCAAGGTCAGTGAGGACTCAGGACATAAGATAACCTGTACTGTAACATCTTATAACTCAGTGGTGTCCCAGATTTTCTGATCAAGGAGATTATGGTGCCACAGAGGAATGTAATCAATAATGTATAATGTGCCTAAGAAGAGTCATCTAGAGAGAAAACATACCCTCAGGCTTTCACAGAGAGCAAATTGGTCAAGCAATGGCCAGACTCATCCACATGGCTGACACTGACAAAGGATCTACAAACTGCAGTACAGGGCTTCAGGGAAAATCCTGAGGGGATTTGACCAAACTTGTCAGATACAGAAGTTACATTTCTTGTTATATAGGTCTTGCTTTATCTTGGTCTTAACCATCCAGCAGAAATGTATAAAAATGAGGTATAAAAAGTAAAGCCATATTAATATGCTGAGCTGCAAAAGGCTCAAGTCAACAACTTCTGACATTGCCAGTTCTATGGATAACCCACTACTATTATGGACTACTGGACTATATTGCATTATTTTGCTGAATTCATGCACCTACAATATTTAATAGGCAATGGAATACTCATCTGTGACAAAACTAATAAAAACAGGGGATATAAGTGAAGGACCATTTTGTATCTGTATATACAAAATAGTTAGGATAGATATACAATTACTTTCTCTTAATTCAATGAGAAGGAAAATTTGAACTAATAGTGTTTGGACAGGATATCATGTCTGCATCTTGTACTGTGACTAACTAATATGAAGATAACAATATACAATGTATTAATTAATGTAACTGTCCTACTAACTTGTTTTGAAATGGTATCATTGCTATTTTTTTATGAGCAGAATACATTTATTGAGAGAAAGAAAGCTCCTATCTGAGAGAGGGACAGGAGGGGGCCCCCAAGTGAGTTGTCCCCAGGAAGCTTCTCTTCCAGGGACTTTTATAGAGAAAAATCATGTGGTGAGGTGGGTCTACAGTGGTGGAGAAGACATGGGAACTTGCTTAGGTGGGCGTGAGGTAGGACAAAACTATGGTCAACCAAGGGGATTACAAGCACCATTGTTCAGGTAAGACTGATTAAATCCAGTACCAAATGAGGAAGTGAGTCAAGTAGCAAGCAGTCATGAATATTGGACAGGGTCTCTTCTTGTTTGGGGTGGGGCTAGTGACTCATTTGAACTCTTTCATGGTGATTCATACCTATTTAGAATATTTATCCCCAATGCCCATCCCTTGGGAAGTATGCAGCTGTGTTTCCTGTTTTGTCCTGGTCTTGAGGTGTCGCCCACATGGGAGTGTCTGTCATCAAGTTGCAAAGTCATCTTGTCTTCCAGCTTGTCTCCTTGAGGGCCTGGCCCTGTCTGGCTGCCTATATTATTTCTATATAATTCAGCTGCCTACAACATTCCCCTTCTGAAGAAGTAACCCGAACTGTCATGAGGGAACAATGGGAGAAGGTTTCTTCAGGCTGAAAGGGGTCATAGTTGTTGGCTGGCAGTTAAAGATCCTGTCCAGAGATTCTATCTAAAGGCCCTCAAAAGAAACCAGGCATTTTTATCTTGGGTAGGCGGAAGAGCTTTGTGTCTTTTTGGTCATCCCCACCTTCTTTTTAATTGATTCCTCCACCCAGACTTCCCTTGAATAGCCCTCTCCAGAGCAGGTGGATGCATCTCAGTCCAATGATCTTGGTGAGGACTTCCAAAATGATACAGGGAGAAAAACTGATCTTGGGTGGGTGACCTCCAAATGATACAGGGAACCTTCAAATGATATAGGGGAACAATGATCTCCCAACCTGACCTGGACGAGTTCATGTTCTTTAAAACTGAAGAATGAATTTTAGGAACAAACAGGGGTTATAAGCAGTATAGACTTATTGAGGGAAAGAAAGCTCCTGTCTGAGAGAGGGACAGGAGGGGGGCCCCCCTGAGTGGGTTGCCTCCCTCACTTTGCTATTTGTTTCTCAATAAAATTAATTTTAAAAAAAGAAAACAAAGAATTATGCTAATACTGACTGGAGAAATTTTTATGCCCATATCTTGTACCCTGAGTAGTTACATTAAAGATAACAACTTTTTAAAAATTAATTTTATTGAGAAACAAATAGCAATTAGACAGTTTCAAAACTGATTAGTAGGACAATTTCAATAATTAATAAATTACATATTGCCTTTGTATTTGTTATTCATAATACAAGATACAGACATGATATCCCATCCAAACACTATTAATACAAATTTTTCTTCTCATTGAATTAAGAGAACGTAGCTGTATATCTATCTTAACTATTTTGTATATACAGATACAAAATGGTCCTTCACTTATATCCCCTGTTTTTGTTTAGTTTTGTCAGAGATGAGTATTCCCTTGCTTATTAAACATTGTAGGTGCGTAAATTCAGCAAAATAATCCAATATAGCCTAGTGGTCCTTAATAGTAGTGGATTATCTGTAGGACTGTCAATGTCAGAAGTTGAAAGATAACAACTTGTATTGAAAAAAAAAAAAACAAAAACACCTCCCACTTGACACAGTGAGATCCTATCTAAAATAAATACATAAATAAACATAAAACTCACACTGTGCCCACACCTCCACATGCACAAGACTGCCCCCTGCACCAGGCTTGAGGCTTTTCTACTCATGTCTCCCCTCCTCCCAGGAGCTCAGACTGTAGTGCAGATACTCAGTGGGAAGCCATTCATGACTCTCCGTTGTAAAGTAGCACTCAGAGTAGATACAATTGATTTTCTACCCAATATCTAATCTCTTTTCAATTAACAAAGTGCAGCTTTCCATTGGGCAAGTTGCTACTTGACTGAAAGGCTACATTTTGCATACTCTCATAGGTGTGTAAGAGCAAGTACCTTAACCTGGTACGATGTGACTTACCCTCTGGGATCTGGCAGTCCACCAAAGCAATGAGATGCTCCCGCATTGCCAGTTTGCCCATCTTACTTCATGGGACATTGCTGTGATAACTACAACTCTAAAGTCACCTAGAACCACCTAAAAGCAAAAGTGACACCTTGAGGATGAATTAGTGCCTGGAACAAATGGATGAATTAAAGTCAGGATGAACAGATGTCAGCGGAACACAAAATGTCCAGGGACCAGCCCTGAATTTCCCAACTGATACATTTCCTCACTGAGCTTGCTCTTCCCCTCATGTATTCCTCCTGCAGTCTTCCTAGGTACTCTTCCTAGCTTGCTCTTCCCCTCATGCATTCCTCCTGCAGTCTTCCTAGGTACTTCTTCACAACCAGCTGTGCCTGTATTCCCTTCGCTGGACTCACTACTGTGTTGCTTGTTCTCCCTCACTGTGGGGCAGGGCCTAGTCTGTCTCACTCACCATTTTACCAATCCCTAAAACAATAATGGACACATAGCACTGGCATCCATAACTACTATGTGTGAAGGAATAATTCTCTTTATTTTTACTGAAGATGAAGATGTTTGCCTGCGGGTTGTGTTTTATTAAACATTTTCTTATTCCCCACTGGAATGGTTAGAGAGAAGGACACAGTCACTGTAGCTGTACCAAACTGAAGTAATAAAATTATTTCTGAAGTACAGTGACTTTATATTTAGTTACCTCAAGGCCAGTACTCTGTTGGGAACCAGGACCTGAAAGATCATGTACGTACTGTCATTGCATCCAAGACAACCTGAAATTAAATTGCTTTATGACAGTGCCCTCAGACCTGTTTAAAAAGATCCATTTAAAACTTTTTTCATGGAGCTTCTAATAGCAGGTTTTTGCTAACAAAATCTACAGGAATTGTCTGAAGGTCAAAACACATGTACATTTAGACTTTCAACTTGTGGGGCTCTTTTACAGTAATTAACACAGTGGGGATTTTTCTCCCCAAAAGGGAATGTTTTGTAATTCTTGATAAGTACTTCCTGAAGCTTATCTAAATGCAGTCTTTCAAGCCTGTGTTGGGTAACCTGACCCTCATCCTCTCTATTCCATCATTCGTCTTCTAGTGGCTGCGAGGATGGGATGCGGTGTATCACGGCATCATCGCTCTTTGCCTTCCTCTTGATCACTTGTGCTGCTCAGGGTGATTTAGTTTGTTAAAGATTTGCTCTTATTAACAATAGTGGCGAGTGACCGAGGTGGGAGCCATGTAAGTTGTGAAGTTAGCTGGATCCTTCGTCTAAAATAGCTGGAAAAACTGAAAGAATTGTTCTTTACAATTAGCCACCTTAAGTACTCATATAATAATAGCGGTGATAGTGGTATCTGTCTATCACGTATTTAACGTGTACCAGGTACTCTTCTAGACCTGTCCTATTTGTTGTCTGACTTCGTCATCTTACTATGCAGATAGTTTTTATTCCCCACACTTTACAGATGAGAAAATGGAGGCCCGTGTAGATTAAGAAAGTTGCCAAGGTCTGAGAACAGGGAGCAGCCGAGCTCGGCTGTGAAGTCCGGCACTCCTAGCACCGGAGTTGGATCTGTGCTCTCAATGCTGACATCACTTCTAAAGCTCAAGCCTTATTTTACAGAGAAGTTTCATCTGTGACAACTTATTTGATTGTCACAAAAACCACACTTGGCAGAGCAAAGTAGACCATATCATCATTTTTAGAGTTCATTAGGCAGAGAGATACCAAGAGATCAAATGTTTCATTTAAGGTTATAGCAAATGAAAACTCAGCACTAGCATGGAACGGAAGAAACTGAACTGAACTGAGGTTCAGATCCACCTCAGGCATCACCCATACGCTTGGGTTTTGCTCTGAGGCTGCTTCCCCCTCACAGAAGCAGGTCTCCATGGCAAGCAGACATTCTGTCACTGTGCGTTGCTCTGCAGCGTTCCTCTCCCACTGTCACACCTCTGCCAGGGAGAACATGCCTGTCCAGCTTGAGAGAGGGATCAGATTAACTATACAAGGCCAAGCTGTGTAGTGAGTCCCTGTACCAAATACATAAAATAAATAAATACATGGAATACATGTATGAAATGACTCATCTTTACTCAGAACGTTTGTGCCTCCTCAGAGTCAGATAACGCTGATGTGTAGTATGTGAGTTATAAGGTTTTATTCTTTGCAGTGCCCCAGTCAGTATACCTCACTGTGCTTGCTTAAGGCAATACAAAATCCAAACTACGCATGTGCAGATGCTCCCAGCGCTGACTAACTCTCTGGTTCACATTTGTTTGCACGATGGCCACAAGTCTGGGTTTAAGATTGAGTTCTGCTGTTTGTTCCCAACTGTAACAAAGATGATTTCCAGTGCATCTGACGTAAGCATTTTGAGTTCAATAGAAACCAAACACCTGGGGTAACTTTTTGATTTCTTTCTTGTCACAGCTTCCCAGGATGCCTTCCTGCTCCAGGCACTGTGGCAACCTGTTCGTCTTTGGTCATTACAAACTACCTGTCAAAGACAGATGTTCAGCGCAGACCCTGGGCTACTTCTTTCCTTCCTTCTTTGTCAGAAAGTGAATAAAATAAAGAAGGACAGTTTGTATCAAAGAAGGTGACAAGAGGAAGACTTACCTCCAAGAGCCTTTTGCTGGCAAAGGTATTGGAGGCTCTGATTGGCAGAAAAAGTTTTGGATGGATTTATTTTCTATAGTTATCTGTTTTAATAGAAATGCTCCTATTGGTATGTCTCGAGGGCATTCTTTTCTCACTTTCTTAATAAGCAAAGCAGAGGAAGGTAGCCAGGCACTTCCTGACAACACCCACCACACTGGCATCTATCTTCACAGATTTTTTGTTTTACTATACTAAGAATCAAATGAGAGCACGCATGTCCCCAAATGCCTTGCCACACTCTCCACTGAGGACCGAGCCACCCTGCCATGATGTGGACATTTGTGGCTGGTCTTACATACTATTTCTATTCCTTGACATTCCATCTTTGTAAAATAATTTATGAAATCTTTATTTTATCCTCAACATGTGTCTTTCATAAATTTGGCCTTTGGCAGTTACCTTTTCCTCACTACAGTTTTCTTTTCTCTCATTATCCAACTTTTTACTTTAAATTTCTAGATAATAATTCTCCCATTTCTAACTTTTCAAAATTTCACCTTCACTTAAGCACTCTATTAAGTCAATCTCTCATAGAATGTCAGTGACTACACTCTGCCTGTAGCCAAAACCTACCCAACCTGGGTCACCCTCACCCCATTTTTATATCTTAAATCTGCAGTTTCCACAATATCCTCACTCTCCAGGGACTACAGCCATGCTCCTTTAACTAGTCTCTCCAAAGTGTCACAATTTTCTTCAGTTTTACTCAGAACTATATTTCCAGGGCCTACAAGAACTCTGTATGAAACATAGTAAGATTCTTTTTACATAGTTGTTAAGTGAATATCAGACTGTGCAAAAGTGCTATAAATGAAGATTGGAGGAGAATCAGCTCTTCCAGATAATAAAACATCACAAAGCTAGAGTACCAGTGTTGGTGTATGAATTCAAATGGAACTGAGATCCATGATATAAAATCAAGCACTGATAGGAATTTAATATACAATCAGCATGCCATTTTAACCTAATAGGGGAAAAGATATATTATTCAGTAAATTATTGAGACACAATTTTAACCAAGTAAGATCCTTACTTCTTACTCTGAATTGCATTAAATACAAAATCTGAGATTGAGACAAATGAAGGTTTTGCAAAAATATATTTTGATGGTAACTCAGAAGCAGAGAGAAAAATATGGGTGGCAGATAAATAAACCAATAAGCAATCAGCAGCAGCAGCACCCAATGCAAAAAGAGATTCTCTACAGAAACCAAGAAACTGCCCGAGAAGCAATGCAAAGGTATTTGGAACCCTCAGAATGAGATTGAAAAGCTCCCAAGTATGTAAGGGAATAATTTTGAATTGGGAAGTGGGAAAAATAGGCAACTGATGAGAGCTCATCTGTTTCTTCAGCTTCTTCAAGATCTACTTTGCAAACAAAACTTGTATGTTTAGTGAACGATGTGAAGCTCTTATGTGCATAGGTTCTGTGGCATGAAGGCCATAGTCAAGTGAAGGAACGTAACCATCATCCCATGTCAGTAGTGATTACTGGTGTCTGTGTGTGGAAAGACCACTGAGCTCAGCTTCTTAGTGAACTTCCGGTATGCCAATTGTAGCCACCACTCTACATTAGACCTCCAGACCTGACACAAAGTTAGCTCTGAATCATTTCTCAGCACCAGATCCCTAGATCAATCATTTGATAAGAGCCCCATTAAATAAGATTAATGTTCAAACCAGATTTTTAGAAATAATCATGGAATTAACTAAGCTGGATCCAGGAAGGAGTTTTGACTGTGAGCGAAATAACTCCTTTACTTATGGGTGAAATGTTTTGTTAATAAATACACAGCCTTGGTCTTTTGCACTTACTGGTCAGCAAAATAAAGTTAATCTCCAATCATGAAGCATGAAGGCACTCTAGGGCAACCACAAATACTCAGGTTTCTGGCCTTCTTGGGAAAATCAAATAAAAAGGTGGCTTTTTAGGGCAGTGCTAATGGCAGTAACCTTGGCTGCTACAGATAGGCAAACACATCAGCAAGGTCGGAGCAGGGCTGGACTCCATGCCCTGAAGTAGAGCGACTTCTGAGAAGCCCCTTTTGTGAGAAAGAGGGGCTTTAGAAGGACCCTGCAGACACAGCCCTAACACAATGCTAGCTCTGCAGTCTCTGCAAATGCCTGCTTATATAGTGCTACAGAGAATGTCATGCAAAATGAAAGATTCATTTATCTGCATCTCTTTATTTATTGCCTGCCATGCACCTGACACATTTTAGGCTGGGGACACAGAAATGAAGAACAGAAGACTCTGAAGACTTTAATGGGCCTTTCATGCAATCCAGCATTGCCTAGTAAGTAATACAGTGGGAGATGGTGGCTTGAGCCACAAAACACCGAGGAAAAAGAGGATGAGTTCAGTGGTAGCTGACTGCTGTCGGTGATGGGCTATCACTGTATCCAGGAAGAGGTCAACTGAAGGAAGGGGCCAGGGAAACAGCACAAATGGAAAAAGCAATGACATAAACATACTCCAGGGAGAAAACTCTGCTACACTGAAGGAAGCCAAATTGGGCGGAGCATGAGGAGCTAGACAGAGAGTGGTACGCCATGCAGTTACTGAGGTCGGCCCTAACCGCCTGCCCTGTGCCCTGTTCACTCCTGATAATACCCTCATTTGGTGTGGAGAAGTAATAGGTGACCTTGGGTGAGGGGTGTCATGCGGCAGAGCTGCGGCCAGTAAGATGAGGCATATTCCCTACGGAGAACTGTTCACTCTGAGTTATAAACAGCATCAAAGTCTCAAACAATAAACTCATGCCTTTCTATTTTTGTTTCTCCCTTCTTCCTGCCTGGAACACTGACCTCATATCTGGAGATGCAGCAGCTGTCCTGTGGCAGTGAGGAGAACCTGGGAAAGAGCGCAGAAGAAAGATAAAAGGAACCTAAGTGCTGGATAATGCTCTCCATCAGCGGCCTGGACATCCCCCTTTAGGAAAACTGTTGCAGGAGAAAAGCGGATTCCATCCTCTTCTGACCCTCTTTTTGACTTTCTTTTATTCAACATATTCAATGTACATTGGTACTCACACCTACAAGCTGATAGAATTGTAGAGGTCAAAAGAAGCCAGACTGTGTAGAACTTTATAGAGCATGGAAAAGACTCAAAGAACTTAAGGGTTACAAGCATATACAAAACCACCAATTACATTCAGTGGTACATTTTAGGCTTTTAAAAACTGGTTAATAATATAGTTAAAATAGCAATATTCATATATTTTTGTTAGCCTAGAAAAAAATTCTTAGATCAGTTTTTTTTTTTATTACTGCAAATTATTTTCCCCAAACAGTCTGTTTTCTCTCCCAAAAGGAAAATCTCAGAAAATCACCCAACATACTTTGGGTCAGTGCTGGTGTGTACCATGCTACATTAGGTACCAGCGATTAAGCTGATGACATCTGGACTGAAACTGTTGACTCTGCTTGATGTCAAAAGAGCAAAGACTGCAAGAGTTATTCACTGTGCTGGAAACTTCTAGTACCCATCACCAGATAGTGGCTGAGGTTGGGTGTAGTGGCATAGAGAAAGTGGTTTTGGAAGATTTCTTCCCATCTCAGAACTGAATGACAAGAGCTATAGGAATATTATTGCCATACTCTAACATTATAAAGTAAACTTATAAAGACTATATAAATGGATTTGCTTTGGGCACTAGGTACGCACACAAATATGCAAGTATGCATGGTTCACATATGCGTATATGTCACATTTGCATATATTTGAATAGACACATGCTTGTAGGTATTTGTGTACATGCATATTTACAAGCATCATAAATTCATCTCTGAATCACCTAAAAGGAATTAGATGTTGTTAAATGGAAGCTCCAGGTTGGAATGCTGCTGAGATGAAAGTTTTTATAAGAATAAATAAAGACCTCATGGTTCAGGGCCTTAAGTCCTACAAGTAGATAAGTCACATAGGATGATATCTTGACTCTCAGAATTCAAGACTTGGGAGAGTGACTTGATCACTTCCAAGCCAAGTGAGTGAACAAAAACCTCCAGGCAGCCAACCAAGGTGAAAATGTGTGCCTGCCCATCTATCTTGAAATTCCACTGAAGCACCTTCCTTGTGGCTCAGCCGCAAAGGCACCTGAAGTGCTACTTGAGCTCACCCACTTCCACGTGACAGCCTCCCCATCAGAAAGCCAAGCAGGGGAGCAGGACAGCCACATCTGTCCTGAGCCCCACCAGGCCTCCGCCATTGTTCTCCACCTCCCCAAACAGCCTCAGTTCAGAGTTGTCTGGGGCCAACATACAGCAATTTTGAAAATCAAACCCCAAAAGGGACCTACGTACAATCATAAGAATATATTACACATTTGT
>NW_004524755.1:2440748-2463052 GCF_000260255.1 Octodon degus | reverse complement strand
TATGTATATTCACTTTGTGTAAGAAACTCACAAGAATCTTGTTTCCCAATGACTCACTAGCTAGCAAAGCTGGGCTTTTTGAAATTTGAAAAGCAAACCAATTTGCAAAATAGATAGCAAGGGCTTCCGTGTGATTCTCGGGCACAGCTTCCAATTTACAAGTCTTTCATCATCCTCACTTTTCATCTGCTCTTTTCCCTCTTCAGCATCATTTGAACCTCAGTATGAGAACTCACAGAATTTTTTATGGCTTCCAACAAGAGTACAGAAGAGTTTACTTGGATAATTTCAGGAATTTTAAGTAAAACCAATAATCTCTGAACACCACTGCAGTTTGTATGGATTGGTGAAATTCAGTGAGCTCCAAGTTGACTTGAAATAATAGTTCTGGTAGCAGTTTAGCAGCAGCAGCACTAATAGTCTTCATGCTGGTAACTATATAGACATTGCTTCAGCCAGTTTTTTTTTTATTAGTTTTATTGAGAAAAAATTGCAATGAGACAGTTTCAAAACAGGTTGGTAGGACAGTTACAACAATTAATACATTGCACATTGTTGTCTTTGTAGTAGTCATTCATAGCTCAAGATGCCGACATGATATCTTGTCCAAACAGTATTAGTACAAATCTTTCTTCTTATTGAATTGAGAGAAAGTGGCGATATATCTATCCTAACAATTTTGTATATACCAATACAGAAATGTCCACTTATAGCTCCTTTTTATGTTGAGTTTTGTCAGAGATGGGTAATCCATTGCCATCCAAATATTGTAGGTGCATGAATTCAGCAAAATATTCCAATATAGTCCAGTAGTCCACAATAGTAGTGGTTTATCCACAGGACTGATGTGGTTGACACTGACAAAGGATCTACAAAGTGTGGTACAGGGTTTCGGGATAAGTCCTGAGGGGACTTGACTGACCTTGTCAGGTACAAAAGTTACATTTCTTGATATATAGGTCTTGCTTTATCTTGATCTTATCCATCCAGCAGAAAAGTATAGAAACGAGGTACCAAAAGTGAAGCCATGTTAATATGCAGAGCTGTGGAAGGCTTAAATCATCAGCTAGTTTTTTGTTTTGTTTTGTTTTTTGACAATCTGTAAAAGCTTTATCAAAACCACATAGTTAACATTTTTCAGGGCAGGACTGGATGCAGGTCCACTCCATCCCCAAGTTCACCCTCATGGTTACCTCTCTCAGTTGTTTCCAGGGAGACCCAAATCACATTGATTCACATGCTGCTCAAGAGCTCTGTCGAAATATCTGGACCAGGATTACTGGGGGCTTCAGATGCCCCTGCTCAACCACGGTTCGTAAGAAGCCAGGAGTACCCTGGGCCACTGAAACCCAGACACAAGATAACCGTGCAACCAGTGCTAGGCAGCTTGAAGAGTTGATATGAAACGATGGCAGGAGACACATCGACAGATGTTGGAGGCTGGGACAGGCTGTCTCTGAGCAGAGAGCACTTGGACAGTGCTGGGACTCAGAAGCAAAACACAGTGAGAGCAGACTGTAAGCAGTAGGCAGAGCTGCTTATCTGGAATGTAGCACAATCAGCACAGGTGCAGCGCTGCTTAACCTGGGGCATTGTCTGCACTCGGGGCAGTGTGACAGTACCGCTACTGTGGCACCTTCCATGGGAGTCTGTATGCATCAAATCTGTGCTTGTGTGGTGAATCTTGGTGGTTCGCCGGCCAGGTGGCTGTGCCGAACACAAAGCAACCACTTTTTGAAAGTATTTTTAATTGATCTCTACTAGCTTTATGTTAGAGTTAGTATATTTCAACCCTTGGCTCTCCTCTTTAAGGAATAGAATTTAGCAGACAGACAGACTTTTGAGCAACTTCTGAGATGTATAACAAAGCTAGTTCTGTCAGCTTTGCTAACTAGCTGCTAGTTCTAGTAGCTAGTTAGCACCAGTGACTTGCCATGTCACATCCACACAGGTAAACCGGGACCACATGTATTACGGCCTAGCACAAATTACCGGTGACAGCCACATAGCTTACACCGTTGGTTCCATTATTCAGCAAGATTTACTTCTTCCACATCTACTCTGTATCATTTCTGGACATATACTTGCGGCAACATAGACTAGGCCTGTATTTTTAAAAATGCAAAGTACGTTTCATTACAATGCGACTAGAGCTATAAAGGAGTTCAGGATTATTATGGGTGTACAATATAAGAGATCTAAGCCAGGACTGATTTAAATCAAGCCTTCTATGGGGATTTAGCACTTGTTCTATGAGGACAGAGCTAAGAGTCCTACAAGTCAGAGGATAACATGTGAAAAGCTCGTGAAGGACAAAGCTGGGTCTTCTGACGAATGAGAACGTAAGCGACAGCTGCAACAGAGGAAAGATGTTCCAGCTGCTGCTGAAGGGATGGACATGACCAGGTTATCATCTGTCCTATTCCTCATTGGAGACGTTGTTACAAGGAAACTGAGAAGACAAAGGAAGGCTTTTACTCTGGGCAGCAGCATAATATGGGTCAGGAAGTCTCCTGAGCTTGTTACATGGCTAACTGCACAGTCTCACCTGGTGATTAATTTTGTCACTTTTATAATACAGAGCCAACAACTCAGCATTAGAGAATTTCAGTGCCTGATGTCAGACCAGCAGTACAAAGTGAACCCGAGATGCACACCAGGCAACCCGGCCCCAGAACCCAGCTGCACTGTTGTCTGGTGTTGGCCCAGGAGAGCAGCCTTGTGTTTTTGAGGATGGTAGTGTGGGAAGCACGTCCCGTCCGTATTTCTTCAGGTGGATGTTCATGAGCAAGAGCCGGTTATGAGCTCAAGAAGAAATCACTGGGCATCTATCTGCCTTGGGAGTGGGGGCTGGCAGAGGCCTTTGACAAATGTGAACATCACTCCCAGAAGTACTTTCTGCCCCTGTTAGACGTCTTACACTTAAGAGGCTCTGCAGAAACACAAGGCAGTCCATATTTCAGCCACTTCCATTAAGCTGTCACGGATCTTCCCCTCATTTCTCCCATACAGCAAGCCTAGGATTAATAAAATCCTCTTTACTTGGTGAAAGTTCTCTATTCTCATTTACCCAGGACAGCCTACATTCCTCTCCCAGTATCACAGCCTAATAATTTTAATGTGATACGCTCCAGGTCCAACCCGGATCTTAGCCCCTTGGGTAGCTTTCAATCACAAAGGCTAGAAATCTGTTGAGATTTTGCTTTCCCTGACCTTCCTATCACCTTCCTTGTAGTGGAGCAGTGCAAATCACCTCACAGGCAAGTGTGCCTTTCCTGAAATTCCACACGAAGCTCTGCCCTACTTACTGAGTGTGAGGAAAGAGCTCCCTGAGTAGCTAGATTTTGTATATTTTGGAATATGGAAAGTTCGGAAACTTTAGATGTATAACTGCAATAAATATGTTTTCATTCAGTACTTTTAAGATGTTGAAGGTGATTGTTTATTAAATTTCTCTTTTAATTTTAAAAGGAATAAAACTTTTTAAAAACATTAAAAATGACAGAATTTCAAGACAACGTAATAGGTGTTATGGTTTATATTTAGTTTTCCCCCCTCCCTCCCCCACCCCCAGAAAGCCTCAGGTAGTTATTGAGGCGTGGTACTAGAGTTTGTGATTAATTCATGATCCAAGGCTGGGATTATGGGTCTGAGTGCTGCTGGGATTAGGGTGTTAGTGCTATACCCACTCTAGGACAGATAGCCTGTAGGTAATATAAGGAGGAGAGAGGCTGGCCTCTGCCACTGCTGCTGCTGCTCCTCCCTGTTGCCTTTGCTCTTTCCTGTTTTCCCCACCACTATGAACAGCTGCCCTCTGCCCTGTGCATCTCTTTCTTGGAGCCAGCTAAGTACGGACTGAAACCTCCACTAACTGTGAGCTAAAAACCTTTTCTTTCTTGATTTTGGATGTTGGGTATTTTGTCCCAGCAAGGAGAGAAGAGTAACCGAGACAACAGGAAATCAACAATGGTTGTAATATTGCATATTGCTGTCTTCAAAGTAGTTGTTCAGATTTCCAGATATAAGCATACAAAACTGGTCAAAAATTAAGCATTCACTATTCCTCAAAATAAACCAAGAGAAATTAGTAATACAATTATCTTTGCTACCTTGTGCATGTAAGTATATATATAATTTAAGTATATGAATGTTTAAGTATATTCACGGTATAAATACAAGCACAACTTGTCGCCCATCCTGTTAAGAATTATATACATATATACACACATGCCCAACTATATGTATATGGAGGCAGACGCGTGTGTGCGTGCATCGCACATGGAGAACAGCTGTGAGAACTCTCTTCCCGGCTCTAAGTTACTTGGTTTCCTCCACACTTCCTCCTCGCAGGTCACTTTTGTTATTTTCTCAAGTGCGCATCATTTCCTACATGTACTCCCAGAGAACCTTCAGACACATACATGCAAATATATGTTCTCACTTTTTTCTTATTCTTATGTCAAAGTCAGCATTTAACACACTCCTCTGTAACTATCACAATTCACAATGTATGAACTATTATAAATGTGCTACTACCCTATTTTGAGACTTGGATTCACTGTTACGTTTAAATTTTTTCTCTTTTAAATTAACACACACACACACACACACACACACACTATTCTGAAATACTTCTTTTCTCTCACAAGTACTTAAGGAAATTCTTTGTCCTTTTCTTAAAGGAATTGGATACAGGAGATTCTCAAATAGAGGGTTGCAAAACTGAGTCAGTTTTCTCAATAAAAAATACTCAAGCAACTTGCAAAAAGAAAAGCTTTGTCTAGGCCCACGGTTCTGGGTCAGTTGGCCCTGCTGCTTTGGGTTATGCCAAGATACCACATTGTAACAGGAGTGTGTATACCACAAGCCCACTCACCTTAAGGCCAAAAGGTAAGATGAAGGCTGGGGTCCCGCAGTCCTTGTTAAGCCCACACCCTGATGACCTAAGGACCTCCTACCAGGCCCCACATTCCGACAGCACTAACCTAAGAACTAAACTTCCAATGCAGGGGACTCCAGGGGCAGACAAGGTCCACTCTACATCGACAAATGTGACCTGGTGAACTTCTCATTTCTCAGAGGCATTGGGGAAACACAAGCCACCTATCGTTCATTTCATCTGAGGACTGTGCGACTCAGAATTGTCTCACATCACACAGTCTCCCTCTAGGACCCTTTCATCATCCACAAAAAAGAAACCCAATGCCATCCACTCTGCAAAGCTCCCCTTCCTGGGTCCGAAGAACTAGTAATACACTTTGTATCTCTATAGACTTGCCTTCTTTTGACCTTTAATTTAAAATTGAATAACTGTTTGGTCATTACTAGCTTCACGCCCTTAGTATGATTTTTCCCAGATTACCACATTTTAGTCTGTGTCGGCACTTCCTCATGTTTGCTGATGAATTGTATTACAGTGGATGGATTTAGCACATTTTCTATATTCACTCATCTGCTGATGGCCATTTGCATTGTTTCTAATTTGGGTTATGATGAATAAAGCCACTGTGAACAGTTGTGTTCAAGCTTTTATGCAGGAATATGTTTCATTTTTCTGGAGTGTACACATAGAGCAGAACTGCTAGGGCATAGGAGAACTCTGTTTAATATTTTACAGAACTATCCAATTGTTCTCACAACATTTTAGGTCCCCACAAGCACTAGGTGGGTTTCCAGCTTTCCACATCCTCACCAACACTTGTTATTGTTGATCATGTCATGATAGCCATCCTAGTGTACATGGATGCTGTCTCATGGTTACAGGTCTCATTTCGTTAATGACTACTGATGTTGAATATCTTTTTCTTTTTCAGAACCAGGGATTGAACTCAGGCCCTTGTGCTTACCAGGCAAGCGCTTATTCTACTGAGCTATCTCCCTGGCCCCTTGAATATCTCTTTATAGGCTTATTGACTATTTGTATATATTTGGGTATATGTCAGTTCAAATCCTTCACCCATTTTTAAATTAGGTTAGTTTTTTATTATTAACTTATAAGAATTCTTTATATTTTCCAGACAAAATGTCTTTACCAGATATATAATCTAAAAATATCTTTCCCACTCTCTAGGTTCACCTTTTCTCTTGAGGGTATCATTTACAGCACAGTTTTTAAAAAAGTTGTTGAAGGCATATTTGTCTCTTTTCTTTTCTTTTTGTGTTTTCAGATTTATACCTAAGAAGCCATTCCCTAGCCTGGCTTCATGAGGATTTTCGCCTGGGTTTTCTTCTAAGTGCTGGTTGCTTCAGCTACTGCTCTTTGGTCCACTTTGAATGGGCTTCTGGGTCCTTTGATGGTGCAAGAAAGAAGGCTCAACTTATTTGGTCTGCCTCTGGAGACCTAGTTGTCCCTACATTTAAAAAAACAAAAAACCTTCCCCTTTTCATTCTTAGTACCTAAAAAAAAACTATGAAACTAAAGTTTGTTTGTAAATTGTCAGTTTTTATGCAATCAAGTTATACTAATATTGATGGTAGTACTTCAGTCCTGAATATTTTCTTTGCAGTAAGTTTCAAAATAAGACTTGAGTGTCCTCTTCATTTATTTTTAGTTTATAAAATTGTTTAGTTCATTCTTGTCCCCTTATGTCTTATGAATTTGAGGATGACTTACCAATTTGTGGAAGAATCCAGGTAGGATTTGTTAGGAATCCTATCAATCCTGTAAGCAGCTATTTTTGGCTTGCTCATTCCCACGACACACAAGTATTGTTGAGTGTTGTGTAGTGGTACTTCAGTTCACAATTCTGGCCACAGATATAATTAAACAAAAACCAAATCAAATTCAGTGCTAAGGGTCAATGTGGACCTTAAGGAGAATGTTGATTCTGTTCCTGTCCAGTTTGATTTGTGACCAGAATTGTGGAAAGAATTCAGCTCATGAACCAAGGCACCACTTATATTGACCTTGTATGTTATAAACTCATTTATTAATTATAATAAATTTTAATTGATTTCTTAGACTTTCTATATATGCGATCCTATTACTTACAAATGGAGATCATTTTGATTCTCCTGTTCCTTTATTAGTGTCCGTAAACACTGTTTCTTGCCTAGTCACCCTGGCTAGAATGTACATATGACATGGAATCGAAGCCTCAAAAACACACATTATTAAGTTCTTCCTCATTTAATAAGGTGCATTTTGCTTTTCACTATTAACTATATTGTCAGATATGAGCTCTTAATTTATGTTTTTATTAGATCAAAGAATCTAACTATTATTTCTAGCTTGTGGCAATCTTTTCATATGAAAGGTTTTATTTTGTCAAATTTTTACCTGTTGAAAGTTTTTGAATTTAATTTTCTGTTACCTGTGCTCTACTGATCCTCTCTTTATGTTTTTAAATTTCTCTCCTATATTTTCTGCTCAGCTAATGCTGAAATTATTATTTGCATGCTAGAACTAATAGATCATGACTGTCTCTTAGTATGGCTGAAAACAAACTATGCAAGTTTTAATTTCCACTTTTTACTTGTTTTCCTGGATAATATAAAAGAGTGAAGGATGTTAACATTCCTAAGCAAAGCCATTCAGCTCTCACATCAACAGTGGATGATGAAGTGCTGCAAAACCCTTCTTTCCTGGGTTTTCTTTAGAAGAATAAATGGAGGCATAATCAAGACTAGCATTTCTTTGGATGCTTGATGCTTCAAGAATGTCACAGGGAAGAGTCACATTTACAATTTCATAGCTAATGAGCCTGGGTAATATTTGGCTATTATTCAACAGCTACGAAAATTCTCTCAGAAGGTATGTTGCCTTCACCAGCACCATTATTATTTAAAAAAAAAAGATTATAGAAAACAAGCATTAATGTTTATTTGACCCATCTTGCATACCTGTATGTATTAATCTGAGCAATGGATTTGATGATAAAAATACATAATACAATAAAATTGTTAATTTTTTTATTCTTATTTTGAAATTCTGTACCATATGTATTCATGTACATTACTCTGTTTCTTTGTTTGTGCTATTTTTTTTTTTGTTTTTACTCTTTAACATAAAAAAATTTAAAAAGAAAATAATTGGACTTCTCCAGTGAGATAAAATCCACTCCTAGGACTAGCGCACTTAGGAGATGGTCTGAGAACCGTAGCGTTACTTTGCCTTCTTTATTATCAGTCTGTCCCTTCCATTTTCTACTCATCATCTGACCTTCCACTTCTGCTGAGGAATTTTGCCCCTGTGACTCCAGACAAAGGAGTCGAAGGCTTCCTCATGCCCTTTGGTTAGTTTTCCATCTCTTTCCTGAGCCCTGGGAGAAATAGGTTGGATGAGGGGCACAGTCTAAAAGTTTAGAGCCTGTTTTTTTGTTTGTTTGTTTTTCAGTATTGGGGATCAAACTCAGGACCTTGCACTTGCCAGGAAGGTGCTGAACAGCTGAGCTATCTCCCTGGCCCTAGAGCCTATGTTTTGAAAAGACAAAAATCTAGGTTTGAATCTTAGTCTTGTCCTTTATTAACATTGGGCCTTTTTTTCTTTTTCTGTAACTTGAAGACTACATCTCTCAGAGCATTTGTTGAATTAAATAAGAAAATGTATTTAATTGCTTAGCCCAATGGCTGACAATTTCCCCGTCACTATTTCACTAATTACATTATATGAACAACAGACTGCTATCATGATTCTCTCTCTCTCTCTCTCTCTCTCTCTCTCTCTCTCTCTCTCTCTCTCTCTCTCTCTCTCTCGATTATCTCTTAATGAAGAGAGATTGGGGCCCTATTCTTTCCTTTCAGCAGCTAGCCCAGTCTCGTCCACTCCTCCTCCAAGACTTTTCAAGGGAGATGTCAAAGCAATTAACGCCACTGTGATTATTTGATAGTTGCTGAACACTGAGATGGGATGGCATTTACAGAACACAGGCAGAGGCAGGGAGTTGATCAGGGCTAGATGTGGGACTGAGAACATCACATCCCCAAAAGACCATCAGGGCTCCCAGGAAACCTTCAGGGCTCCCAGGAAACCTTCAGGGCCTCCAAGAAAACCAAGTTATTTGGCTTTTAGTTAACTTAATGTTAAAATTCTCCAAGCCCTTCTGTTTAAGAAGCTAATCCCTCCTAAAGAGGTACACAAGGTGGAGAAGCCCACACTAATCAGACCGGAGTTTTCTTCTGCTTTATTTCACATAAGTAAGCTGGGTCAATGCATTAAAAAACACTTTCCCCACTCAGTAGATCAGAACTGTAATTCCAATAAACTCCTCTGCCAAACCCTTGCCTTAAGAGGTCTGAAAAAGCCTGCGGGTTTATGGTTTTGCCACCTCAATAGTAATTCTTCATGAAGAGATGCCAGGTTCTTTCTCTTATACTAAAAGTGGAAAGTGTTTCTCAACCTTCTAGAGTCACCCAGATCTTGATCTTCTACCTTCATAAAAGTTGTCCAAAGGCCCAGGGTGTCCGGAATTATATACAGTTCACTCAGGGCACCTGCCTGCAATCTTCCTCTCGCCCTCTGTAACAGGGGAAGGAATAGGAAGGATGGGGCTCTCCCTCCCATCTCACCCTTGAAGGGACAGAGCTCCTAGTGCCAGCCACAAGTGCTTCACATCCCCAGACCTTGCTATGGTGACATCTGCCCCATCACACTTCATGTTACTTATATTTTTTTATTTTTATTTTTAATTGTTACATGTTTGCAGTATGCAATGACTGCATTCCTTGTCATTCCTTGCTAAGCAGTTGGTGCTTAACCGTAACTGGTATAAATTCTCTTTTACCTCCTTCTTCTCCCTCCTTCCATCTCCTGTCCTCTCCCACTTGCAAAGGACTGATCTTCCTACTTTTTATTTCTTATCATTTATTTTGCTCCTTTTATTTGGGGTTTCTTTTTTTCTTTTTTCCATAATTTTATTGAGAAACAAATAGCAATGAGACAGTTTCAAACCAAATTGGTAAGACAGTTTCAATAATTAATACATTGCATACTCTCTTCCTAGTGGTTATTTGTTATACAAGATGCAGACAGGTTATCCTATTTACAAACACTATTAGAACTAATCCCTCTATTCATTAAGAGAATGTAACTATATATCTATCCTACCATTTTGAATACGCAGATACAAAATGGTCTTTCGTCTGTATCCCCTTTTTTGTTTAGTTCCGTCATTTGAATATTATAGGTGTGTTAACTCAGCAAAATATTCTAAAAGAGTCCAGTAGTCCACAATAGTATTAGGTCTTCCACTTGACTGGCAATGTCAGAAATTGTTGACCTGAGTCCCCTACAGCTCAACATAACACCATGGCTTTACTTCTTATACTTCGTTTTTATACTTTTCTGCTGGATGGTTAAGACCAAGATAAAGCAAGACCTATGCAACAAGAGTTGTATTATTTGGGGTTTCTCAGATAAGGAAAACCGTGTGAAGCCTAAGCTTGTATACAGGTGACGTTTCTGCTGCTTTGCTTAAAGGTTCAATTAAGAACCGGTAATACTCCTGCCATATTTTGAAAGCTGCCATATTGCATAATTTTCATTCAATAAACTGTCCAGTGATTGCCTAGGCATTAGGAGCCAGAAAGAGCTCTGGAGGAGGAAAAATTGCCAAGAGACCAGGAGACTGCTGCTTTTAAGGAACCCAGAAGCCCATTGGAGTGGCTTAAATTGTAAATGAGCGCTGTCATGGAAAGTGGAGTGCACCAGAAGGTGTCAGATAAACAAGGAAAAGTGAAGAATATTTTTCTAGGGTGATGTCAAACAATCAGCAGGAAGAGTTGACCGTCAGCAAGGCCTTAGAAGATAACTTGTAAGAGTTTTAAGGAAGAGATGCAGAAAGAAAGGGTGGTGGTATCCAGAAAGGGGAACTGGTGACTATGTTTTAAGCTTAGGATATTTAGAAGAGCAGAGAATAAAACAGAAGCTGAAGACTCCTCCACTGGGTGACCTAGCTGCTAGCCTTGTGTTAGTGGAATTTAATTTTTTTAACAGACAACATGAGCAACACAGAAAGATTTGGTTAATAATGTTAAACTCCTGCTGTGGAAGAAGGCCCTGGGCAGGGAGGCAGAGACAGGACAGGCCTGGGGGCAGGGCACACTGTCCCTGCAGCCTCTCCTTGGCGACTGTGTGAAGAAAACGCCTAGCCTGGGAAGACCTGAGCAGCTTTGAAAGGAATAAAAGCGACATATGGCTCTACTCTTCATTATCTCACTGAAGTGCTGGCTGTGGCAGAGAGAAAAAAGCATCCACTGAGGAGCAGCGTCTCAGGCGTAGTGGGGACTGACCAGGAAATGTATCTGTGAGTGAACTACACCATGGACACCTTCCAAATAGCCATAGGTCCTGAAGTTGGCCCTGCAGCTGCCCTGCTCAGCCCCTCCTATCAAATTGAGTATAATGTCTTTCTTAAAAAGGAAGAAAACTCAATGGATATACCAACGACCAAGGTCTACAATGATCATTTCCAGTGGATGTAATGACAGCAGGATCATTTCTCTTTGAAGTTCCGCTTGCTAAACATTAACCAGAGTTAAAGAAATGCTTACATCTCTGGAGAGATCCAAATACATCAGTGTGATTTCTCCCGCCAGTATTTCTGTATTAAAATGTTTTTCCAACTGGCTTCATTTAGCTTATCTCGGTCATTATTTTCAGTCCTGTTGCCCCTTTCTCCCTTTCGTCTCCTCTTCCCCTTGCTCATCTCTCAGATTCTACCTTCCACTTTCTATCATTCACTCACTCCCTCATTTGGTGTCTTCATCTCTGTACTGGCTGATCCATTGTGTCAATTTGAGAACCTTAGAAGTTTAATGAAGAAACTGAGCAAGAGCCAGGGTCCTCACTTGTTAACATCCTCATCCTGTGCAAGAGCAGGGCAGGAGATGGTATATGTTCTGCCCCGACCCTGGGGTGGCAACCTGCGTACAATAGAAGGGTGGAAAAGGGCTTGTGACCCTCCCTTCCACTCTTGTTGCTTTCACTGTCTTCTGTTGCCTTGGGGGGCTGCCTTGAGCCAGCTGATCAGAGACCAAAATCTCCACAGACTTAGGGCAAAATACACCTTTCCTTACACAATCGGGGGCAAGGGCCAACAGGATAGCTCAGCAGAGCAGGGGTAGTTTTTTCTCAGTATCCAAGACAGTCACTTTTCTCATCACTGAGAGTCAGTGTCCAAAGCCCACAATTTAAAGAAGAAAAGTGTACTTTGGCTCATGTTTTCTATGTATGGTAGGCTGGGTCCAAGGAAGGAAGGCACCACACAGAGCGTCACAGCAGAGGAAAGGCTGCTTATGTAATATCCACCAGAGAGCAGGAGGAAGAGAGGGAAAGATGGAGAGAGGAGACACACAACCTGCTAGGTCGTGCTGCAAAGATTCTTCTGCCAGCCACACTCCACCTCCTGACAGCAACTTAGCTAGAGGGGCCCCACAGCCGGGGCCTCACAAAGCACTGCATGTGACTGCGTAATGGTCTTGGGGGACATCCAGAGAAGAACCGCAACATTTGGCATCTCATAGGAGTGACAGCATTCTGAGTCTAGCTTATTTCACCTAGTCACCTTCCTACAAGTGGCACCGTCTCAGTCTTTCTTAAGGCTGAGAAATATTCCCTTGTGCATCTCTACCATATTTCTTCTATCCATTTGTCCTCTGATCAACTTCTAGGCTGCTTCCAGCGCTCAGCTATTGCGAATTCAATTACAAACGTGGCCTGTATGCACCGCGGCTGGGTGCTGTCTTGACTCCTTCTGCCACCTGTTTTACGAAGTCCTTTTCTTGCAAGCTATCACTCCTACCTCCTACTTATATCTACTTATTTCCTAAAATATTTCTACATTTAACACAATTAACGTAATGTTTCATATCCTCTCACTAGAGGATCTATAACATTGCTCATGGTATGGTTGGATCACTTTATTCTTCACAGAAGTCCACAAATCTTTAGTTTTAGGCCACGAACCCAGCTCACATAGAGCAACACTTTCCCACTCTCAGGCCTTGCTGCGTACTAGCCACGTCAGTTATCTAACGATTGCGGCAATTTTGTGGCCTTGGTGGCATCACTTTCACTTAATTGTCTGGAAACTAAAGTTCATAATGTTTCTTGCTATTGTGCTTCCTAATACTTCCCAAAGCAGGAAGCTGCAGAGTCCAGGGCTGGTGCAGAGTCTTACCCTCGCAATGGGCCACCTGGAAACATTAGTGGTGGTCTTGCTCATTGATGGCTGTTACAGTCCTCTGGACAAGAGCGTGCTCTTCCGGATAAGGCAGCTCATGGAGCACGACGTTCTGTAGGGCTAGGTGCTGTTCAAAGAAATAGAAACTCGGTTCAGGGAGGATACTAGATGTAAATGTAGCAGACAGGACACGGAAGCAACAGCTCCAGAAGGTAAGTGGTCCTGAAGCTGCTGAGCAGCTTGCACTGAGGTGGAGGATGGGGGCAGGAAAAGGTTCAAATATCTGAGCTGCAAGGAGGCTCACTAGAGGACATAGAGAAGCTACTGCCAGCGGTTTTCTGTGCTTGCCGATGGTCTCAGCTTCTCATCTTGTCCTTACCATCACTCCCAAGAGGAGAAATCCTTACTTCCTTTGACAAGAATAAAGCTGAGGTTCTGCTAGTATTCAGAGTACCACTGTGCTGGAGGGCATCCGATGAAAGCATATCAATTATTTTATATTTCATAACAAAATTTTGGCTAAATATTTAAGGACTGAAAGGCAGAAAGAACTGAGATAGCAGAGGCAGGACTGCAGAAAGCATGTTTAACACTCTCAGGCTTGGGGAATAATCGGAACTTGTGGCTCAGAGGAGGAATCCCCCAGGGCTGAAGCCCTGCCTCTAAGAGAAGCACTGAGAGATCCATGCTGATCCAGGACCTCGAGCTCTAGGGGCAGCGAGCAGCCAGGCGGTGCCCTTCCCAGGAGCCGCTGCTGCGAGTGGTGGGTAAACTGCAACCTGGAACCACTGTGGCAAAGAGTATAAGCTGTGCATCCCGGGCTCGGAAGCTTTGTGAGCTGACGTCGATTGGGTGGTCACCACGCAGGAAACAAAAGCCTTCTTCATCGAGGTGTCTGATGTCCCCTAAAGGTCTCCTAACAGGGAGAATGAGCCCAGGAAACAGCTGACCGTCCCTGCCCCAGGATGCAGGCCAAGTACAGCAGCTGGGAGCTGGGCAGCAAGGGGCTGATAACGGATGGACGGAAGGGGCAGTCACCATGCCTTCCTCTCTTCTCACTCTCTGCTGTCCTAGATGACCATCTCGGTTTGGTTATACTCTTCATATTTCAAATTCGCACAGCCCCATCCCTCATGGTTACGCATGGATGGTGGCCCTTCCTCCTTCCCTTACAGAACGAAGCCCTCAGAGAAGAAGGCGGCGCCCTACCCACTGACCTAGCCGCAGGATGCTGTGCACGGCAGGGGCTCTGTCTCCTGTCAGTGCGTGCTCCGCAGCCACCCCGCTGCTAGTGCCTGAGACCCCGGGCTCACTCGCGCGTTCCCGCACACCAGCCCCTGCAGCCGTGCCCTCCTAGCCAGGTGCTTCCCGTGTTTCCTGAGCCCACAAGGCTGCTTTGAAAAAAGTCACTGTAGCCGCATCTTCTAAGCTCTTGTGAACACCTGCCTCTTTAACTTCGCTGTTTGTTAGACAATTTAATGTGTTTCATGCTAGAACTCTAATCCTTCCCCGCGACGTAATCCTTCCCCACGACGTACAAGCTCTTCCTCTCGGCCCTTCCCAGATCGACTCCTGAATTCCACCCCAGCACTGACATCCCAAGGGTAACACAGACACACACAGCTTGGCTCAGTGTTCACCCCTGCGTAATACAGACGCTGCCCTCTCAGTACCTGGCGAAGGAAAGCGCAGCAAAGTGCCTCACCAGGCTCTGGAATAGAGGACAAAGTCATCAGGAAACGTGGCTAACTCCACGATTTGATCGCACCCTGAAATACCAGTGTGAGATATATTTTTCAGGGAACAAGCAGTGTAGGTGTATTTATTTCTCACAGTTGAGGCCATGAATATGAGGCTTTTCATAGCACCTAGGATTTGGCAATTCAGTAACTTTAAATTCCTGCCATGACTACAAATCTTCTGCTCGAGTATCAACTTACATGAAGCAGTAGTGTGCTCCCTGTCCCTGTGCTTGATATTTCATTGATCAATAAATAGTAGGTAAATTAATTAAATAAATGAATTGAGTGAATGGCAAGTCTCAATGTAAAGGAGTTGTCTTCAAATTCTATCATCTACTTACAACTACTATTAATGCAAGCATTTATACTTAGGCAGATGACCTCCATAATGGAGAGACAAGTGGAAATTTGTAGAACGTTTATAATTCAAGATAAAAAAAAGGCAAAGAAGGAAGAGAAATAATAAGAGGTAAGATAACTGTAGCCCTTGTCAGCAATAGCTGACCACAGTACCTCTCACAGAATTATTTTCTCAGTCATTGTGAAAGTTTATTTAAGACCATGAAAATTCCATTTTGTGGTTGTGTAAGTATTGGAGAACAGATGGAAAGAAAACCAGCTTCGTGTTTCTGAATTACTGAGGCAAGGGAATATCCACTATCTTTTCCCTAACCCAAATGATACCAGGGGCTGAACACTCTGAAAAGGGAGAAATCAATAAAAGAAGCTTCATCTTTCAGGGCTATTAATTATTCATAGAAAGTATTGCTTTGAAGACCCGCCGACTCGAGGGGTTCATGAACTTCTGCTGGACAAGGGCAACTTTGGAGAGGAGAATGCTGCAGTAAGTGATCATTAGCTGTTAATCCCATGTATATCCCAAATAAAATTCCCCGTTTATCTCTGAAAACTGCAAAAGGAATTGAAAAACACCAATGCATCTGTTGATCAAATCTCTGCACTTCAACTTCAAAACAGACCCCCAACTTCCTGACTGATCCTAATTTCATTGTCCAAGTTAACTCTCCATGATTTACAATGTCTTCAAGACAATGTGGCCCTTGTCCTCTTCAATACTCCCCAACACTGACCAACTCTACACATGTAGGAAAACAGCCCTTTCTGGTACCCATTGGACTGTGTAAAGCAGCCATATGGCTTTAATGGCTGGAAGTAGGATAACTATGTTTTTAGCAAATGGAGCCTCCTTTGAAGAAGGGAAGTGCTGGGCAATTATACTGATACGTTGTCTCCAGGGTCTGGGTGAAAGCCCTGGGAAGGGTGCAATTCAACTTGTCTCCCTTTGCTTCCTGGTCTTTCTAGTTACAGAAGCAAAAGTCAGCTTTTTACACCTTCAAGGACTATTGACTCTGACCACCATCCTCCTCCTCCACTGGCGTCTCATATCTATGGCCAGATGGTTCCAGAAGCACCTCCAGTTCTGAAATCACCCTTCCTGTCCCCTGACCAATATCTCTTCCCAGTGAGGCTCTCTCCACCAATAACAAGACGGAAGTGAGTGAGGGAGTGTATTTTCATTACAGTACTCCTGAGTGTCATGCAAAATATTTTCTGCCATAATTTTCCTCATAAAAGGATGGCCACTTAACCTGCACTCTCTTTTCTCTGATTTATTCTAAACAACATACATTAACATTTAAAAATAGAATTTAAACAGGTGCCCAGTAACCAAATGACAAACGTTAAGTGTGAAATTTGAAAGTTAGGAAAGTGAGTCACATATGGTCACCTTTTTTTTTTTTTTTCTTCGTCTTCTTTTTTTAACATCCGCCTGCACTGGACTGTTAAGTGGCCTCATCACTGTCAAACCAAGCAAGACTTGTAAAACTTGGGGAATGGGTATTCAAAGACAACATTTGCTTGGTGCCTTTAATGATTTCTGTAATTAGTCCTTTAAACAGATTGCCCTGTGCTCCAAAGCAGGGGACGCAGGGAGATGAGCTGAGAAAACCATTTCCTGAAGGTACTTTAGAGCTAATTGTGGAAAATGAAGCTTGTGTGTGTGTGCAGGGTTTGCTGGGTCATATTTCACTGCGTAGAGTTGGACCTGGAAAGCAACATTCTCCAGGAATTTATAATGTGGACATAGCTGGGAGCACAACTCTTTTGTTTGACACCAGTGTGAAAAAGATCTTTGGTGGCTCACAAAACACATATTAAGTGGCTGAAATCTGCCAACAGAATTCAGAAACTAGAAGAAGGAAACACACTTGGCTAGGGTGACTTGAGGAAGAGTCAGACCCAGGAGATCTCTGACTCTGTCTTCATTGAACGGGAAGGTTATACTTTTGGCTCATAAATGTGCTTTGAGCAACTAATTCAACTTCTACTTCAAAGACAAAAGTAGAAGTTCTCAGAGACTGTTAGAAAGGGACTGGACTGCTTTCCGTAATTCACGACTCCCTCACTAGCTAACGCTTTCTGCGCAATTGCCTTTATGTCAGCAAGGCTCAACTGCTCTTAGAAAAAGGTTGTTTAATAAAAAAGATTGGTCGCTTCTCACCAATACTTTTGCCACTCTTTTGTGAGGGTTGCACCCGTAACTCAAAAGCTCTTAAAAGTTAGGAGGATTTAAAAGTTTGTGCAAACATACATGAACTCAATTTGCAGGTAATGATAAACGATGGTTACTGTGTCCTGGCACACCGACCACACGCACGTGCACAGGTCCAGCCCTGCTAATTGTCCTAATTTATTAAATGCTCATCTACCTGAGTAGGGAGACCTTACTGCTTAGCCAGTGGAGGACCAGAGCACGTAAGAGAGGCGCTCGCTCGAGGCCATGGAGTTAATAAAGGAAGAGCTAAGATTCAAACCTAGACAATCTGACTGTAGAACGATGCTCAGCATGTAAATACTCCCTCCCTCGTGTCCCTCAGAATCCCCTTTTCCATTTGTAACCAAACATATGGAACACATGGATTTATTTCATGGCCCTTAACTTCACCGTGGTGCTCTCAGTAAATCTTGATGGGCAGCCAGATGAGGGAGAAGCATATTAACATTGGAGGTGGTGGTGAGGCTGGCCTGATTTCCGTACTTGGAAGAAGGAAGCATGTTGCTTTGAAAGGCATGAAAAGTCATTAATATACTGATAGCTTAAAGACTTCCCCTGTGCTATCCCAATGAACTCAGTGGCCTGAAGATCTGACTAGGCCAAGGTAGTGGTGGTAGACGAGTTAGAGCTTTAAACCTAGCGGGTCCACAATGTCCCTTGGTGACATCTGCTTTTTCATATTAAAACCCAAACATTCCCCAGCATCAACCACCTCAGACTGTTCCACCTAGACTTCTCAACCCAGGCAACTAAAGAAGAAGGATTTCAGAGGCACAGCAGTAGTGGCTATAAGTCTGGGGCCAGTTCTTTTCCTTACAAGCCAGTCACCCTCTCTTGTGATCACCGGACATTCAGTACATTTCTAACAGAGCAAATCTAAGTACTGTTTGTGAAAGAAAGCAAAATCAACCAATTGTACCACAATGTGTGTGTTCATCACGGCATCTGGTCTTCAGGCCCCGGTCCTGCATGAAATATGGGCATCCAGAACCAGCCAGTGGGCCCCTGAGACAGAAAAAATGGTTTGGGGAGGCCTGTCCTATCCATTCTGAGAGCCATGTGGCAGGAGACATTAGGAATCTCAGCAGCGCTAATCCTGGTTGCCGAAGCGTGCTCACTGAGGTAGGGGACAAGTCTATCTGTCACCACTGAGCGAGGAAAGCCATCAGCAGAATGCTAAGTAGCATCTTAGCAGCGCTGATTGATTTGCAGAGATGGCACCAATGTGACCTCCTCTGTCAAAGTCAATGTTTTCTTGGCCCTCTAAATTTCAGAAAAATACAAATGTAAGTGAAAAAATAATGACAATGGCTCTCTAGTATGAGAACCATTTTTTCAGCAATTATTAATGCCTGCCAAGTCTCCAGCACCCTGCTAGAAGCTGACAATGACATAAAAATCATCTGAGACATGAATCCTCTTCTCTGCAATATTAATTATCGTAAAGTTGAAAAAAATCATATGTCATCAGAAGTCACGATGCTGCCAGTTTCCTCTGCCATTTACGTTTTCCTTTTCAAACAATAAAAACAAAAACAGATGAATGCCAGGTTACGGTGCCACCTATCCCTGTAATTCCAACAGCAGGATGGCAAGCTTGAAGCCACCCTGAGCAACTGAGCAAGGCCCTGATTCAAAATAAATTTTAAAAGAAAGGGCTGGAAGTGCAGCTCAGCCCAGAAAATGTACCTAGCAATGTATGAGGCTCTGGGTTCAATCCTCACCAGCATATTCATATGCACACACACACATACGCACATGCACACGTGCACATATACACACATGTGTACAATGCACACATGTATACACAAACATGCATGCACACACAAATAAGTAAACTTAAGTGTGGCTGTGTGCTGTCTTCTCTTCATCTAGAATAGCCTGCTCTGCATCTTTGTTGAAGAACCCTCCTGTTTAGCCCAAAGTCCGGCTTGGCACCCACCTCAAGGATCTGAGCCTTCACGACTCCTCCCACTCATGAACCCTTATCACTTCCTTTCCCCACTGGTCACATCCTTGTAATTCAAGGCATCATCTGGGTGTGTGTCCAGCTCTCCTTCTCAGCTCTCCTCCTGGTCCTGAGGCTCATAGAGATCTGGGCTATTCTTTAGTCACCTCTGGGTAGCGCAGACCAAGGCAGGAGTTGAGGTTCCCGGGCCTGAACAGCTTTATTTTAATTTATGCTCCACAGGTGGATTAGCTACAGCCAAGGCTTGGACACATCCAGGGTGCCTGATTCCTCTTTGTGGCTCCAGCGCCAAGCACAATCCCCGACACAAGCAGGTGCTCAGGTCAGGGTGGTGGACTGAATTATCTAATTGCATCTGTTTTATTGTTCCTTTTGGGTTAATCATAGTGACACCAAGATGGAGCGCTAACTCAAACATCTTCTATTCTCTTCTTGATAATTTCTGACCCCCAATAGCCATAGCCACTCTGGTGCGTTCCAGAGTTTAAACTTGGCATGTAGGAATATTTTCTTTTGAACGGGGACATTATAAAATCTTAATAGTATATCAATAACTTGTTTTGCTGTTGTTGTTGTTGTTGTTAGGTATTTGGCACAGGACCTCACTAAGCAGCTCGGACTCATAGTGATCCTTCTACTTTCAGCCTCCCCAGTGCTGGGATTATAGGCACGCATCATCATGCTCAAACTCAGTGACCAGCTTAGCACACCCAGGGGAGGGGTCAGTGAGGCATGTGGTGCCAGGGATCCAACCCCAGTCCTTGCATTTACCTAAGCAGACACTTAGTCTGCTGAGCTATCTCACCAGCTCTTAGATCAATAACTTTTAATAAATAAGTTAAAACTTAAAAACAGACAGGATTTATTCCAAAAATATGACAAAGTAATGAATTTTATTTATTTTTCATAATTTTAAAGGGACTCCCTGCATCTTCCTGCATATGTCCAAATTCAGTTTAGAGAAAAACATCTCAAGAAATTAGCTAGTCTGTCAGTGACCAAATTCCCAAGCAGTTGGTGGACATTTGCCCCCTCAAAGTTAACATACTCAGAATAGAACTTCTTATTTCCTCCCCTAAACAGCTCTCTCTCCTGGTTAGAGTTGAGAGCTGAGGTTTAAAGAACAGTAAGATGCTACTGCATAGTCAAGGACGCACCAAGACAGAATCCTAGCTTGTCATTATCCCCTCTTCCCCATGAGAGGCCTAGGGGAAGTAGCCCAAAGAATAATAACCTAGCACGAATTAGGATACCACTTGATTAATATCTGAGTCAGGATCCAATAGCCCAGGGAAATGTCTCAGAGTTTCAAGCTGTACCGCCTGGGCTGAATCCCACAGTGAGCCATCCATTACTTTTTTATTATTTAAACTGTGACTTTAACAGTGGCCCATTCAATCTTCCTTGCATGATAGGAAATGAAAGAGAGGGATGGTTAGGCAGCTCTGCAGAGAAAGCCTTGGTCTAATTTACCTCCTCATCTCTGGACCCACATGAGTTGGAAAGAAGAGAACCATGCCTGGGCCTGGTTCTCACAGACACGGTCTACCTGGTTCACTTGTCAGTGGGCCAAGAGAGAAAATCCTGGCAGCAGGCATCTCTGGCTACAAAAGACACTGATTCTGCAGAGTAGTAAAACTTAGCCCAGTGAAATGTCCTAGTCTCAGACACATCATATTAAAAACTGACTCCAGCCTAAGGGGAGTAGGCAGAAGTGGGCCCAGCAGGAAAGGAGCAGACACACATTACCTCTCATTACCATCTGGCTTCTTGATAAAAGGAAGCCATTCAAGCTCCAAATCGCCACAGCCAAGCCACCTTTAGGTCACGTCTTCTGTGTGTGTGTGTGTGTGTGTGTGTGTGTGTGTGTGTGTGTGACAGCTCAGGGTGGGGAATGCAACCGGTGGCTAGTGGTAGAGCTGTAGGAGGCTGCTAATCAGCCTGCAGTGCACAGGACAGCTGTCCCCAACAAAGAATGGCAATCAGAAAAAGTGCCTGCCTGCCAAGCGCGAGGCCCAGAGTTTGATCCTTGGTACCTCAAAAAAAGAAACAATTGAAAAAACAAAGAGTGACATGGACTCAAATAGGAATAACACTGAGCTTGAGAACCCTGCCCGGGAGGGGACAACCGGTGAGTGCTCTGCTTACTGAGCAAAAAGAAAAACCTTGTCATTTATGCTTATCATCCCATGTAATTCTGATAGAAATCCCACAAGAAACCAGAAGCCCTATTTTGAGAAAAGGATTAGAAACCAGGAGATGCGGACAATGAGTTCAAGGTTAGCGGCCTGGAAGGAAGCAGACTGTGATGAGAACCACATTTTCTGATTCGCCCTCACGCTCTCCCCCACCACATCCCTATTCACGCAGGCCGCTGCTCTCTTTCACAGTGCCGTTGCCAGTGGTGTGATCCAGCTGTCTGGCTGCAGGTCTTTGGGTAGCCCAGCCCCAAGCCATTTTCACTAGTTTAGGTTTGCCCTTTCCTCGGCCAGAGCCTCGTGGCAAGTGCCACTGGGGAACAGGGCTACCTGCTCATGATGGGCAGAACACATGGAAGCATATTCAGTCCTGTTTTTAAACTCAACATTTTATTCATATCGCTTGGTGCACTTGTAGTATATTCTTGAGTGTATTTACTAGTCACACTCTTCCAGAAAGAGAAAGAGCTCCAGGAAGGCAAAAGTCACACTGACTGACTTCACTCCTGTCCTTTGAATGGCCCAGTCTCGGTCACTGTTCACACCACTGAAGCATAATCCCCAGCACACATAACTTAGAGAGAAAAAGGTTATTTTGGTTCATGGTTTGTAGAAGTCTATAGTTAGCAGGGTCCAAAGCAGGGCAACATAGCAGAAGGGCCTGGCGGAGGAGAGCTGCTCAGCTCATGGTGGACA
>NW_004524755.1:2434243-2439408 GCF_000260255.1 Octodon degus | reverse complement strand
CCACTCATTTGCAGGTGGCAGTACTGGAGGGAGGTGAAGCTTTTATAGCCTATGCTTGCAAATTGCTGGTATTTCAGCCCCAGTTAAGAATAACCTATAGATATGCTTCTGTAATAGAACACAGCTACTAGTGAGCATCCAATCCAGTTGGCTGATGAAGCTCAATGCGTCTTCATTCATTGGTAGAGAGGGCTAAATAAGGAGGCATAAAATGTGCATCGCACCATCTCATGGCTTTCTTACATTTCTTCTTCTGGTTTCTTATTTCTGATGCTCCCGGAACTGCATAGCTTCATGCTGTGGTCCATCAAAGGCAGGGAGCTGGCAGGGTTTCTGCGCTAGCCCTGGGGATCTTCACAGAAAAGGCAGTTGGGGTCTTAGCCAGCTGGGGACTCCATTTGAATGATGAGGGAGTGCACCATGAGGCTATTGCTGGGGGCTCGGGCCAACCCTTTCTGAACAATTTGGCTGTCCCAGCTGGCCACTGCTGGTAAAGAACCACAGTAGGATCAGCATGGGCCCACAATGGCACAGAGAGGGCTTCAGTTTCAAGTGATCTGCCTTGGACCTGGTGCAGTGGGAGGAAGCAGAGCTCTCAGCACCCACGGTCCGGACAGCCTGCTCGGTCACACAGACAAGGCACCCTAGGAGGAGCTCCGCCTAGCTGCTGCTACTGTCAGAGCCTGGCACTCCTATGAACTGAGCATGGAAGGAAAAAGAAGGCTGAGAAAGACCTAAGACAGAATGAATGTTTCATATACAGTGCAGCTCACCAGCCCTGAGGGATCTCTAGGTTGCAGCCCCTGGATTTAATTAGAATTTATATCAAGGCAAGTGACAGAGACCAGGAAGCATTTAGAGCTCCCTGCAGACTTTTCATAGAGCAGCAACCTTCTTTGCTATCTTTCTCCCTGTCTCAAATGGTATCAGGAGGCTGTAAAGTCCCCTCCACAGTAACCTGATTGTTTACTGTATTCTTGGATTTGCAATGAAATATTGTTGTACAGATTCCTGCCAATTCCCTGAAGCCTGACCTGAACCCCTCAGAGAAGAACATGTCTGAGGAAGCTCAACTCTCTAATGACTGCCACTGAGGTTCCTGTTGCCTGCCTCTAAGTAACATCTTGAGTCACTTTTAAGCAGGCTAATGTATCATCCTCAGCTTTAACTCTCTAAAGAAACACTTCCTACTTCCTAATTCTTCCAGCCCTAGGACATGTCAGAAACAAAATCATCTTCTACTTGAAAAAAGTAGTTGCAGTTATAAACTCAATATCCTAAGAACTGTTTCACGTGATCACAGATTTTCTAACCACCCAGCAGGGGGCCTATCATAATTCCTACTGGCACATCTGCTAGCTTGCCACAGTTTTATGCCTGGGTCTGTGTCTCCTTTCTGTCTTCAGTGTTAGGCAAAGAATGCTGCATACAGGAAATAATCAAAATGTTTTGCTTAATTTGTTTCTAGTGTTTTGATAGATAGGGCACCATGCTTACTACATGCAGAGTCTGAGGCATTGAAGCAAGGCAATTTTCCCTCTGTGCTGCATCTCCTCTTCCTTTCTTTTTTCTCCACAGTCAACCTCAACGATGCCATCCATATCCCTGTTGCTATGACAATACCAATAAGTGGTTTGGTTTTCCAAGGTCCTTGGCAGTGCAAAACACTTTACAGTTGTTTTGATGGGCAATAGACACTAAGGAAGCTCTACAAAGAGAAGCAAAATTATTATTGACTTTGCAGGACTAGAGCCACATCTTGTCCAGGGTGTTTACAAAGCTCACTGACCTGTAGCAACATGCACTGAGAGGATCACTTGGTTCATCATTAGACCTCAGATGTGCAGGCTGTACACAGAGGACACACCATAGGCAGCTAGAATGAGCTCTTTCACATCACTGTAAGTCAGGCCTTTGGGTATTCCAGGGGAAGAAAGGAGTGGGAGGCTGCAGTTACTCAGGGAGCACCAGCTTGTGGAGAAGGGGAATGAGCAGCCGAGTTCACAGCTGGGCACTGTCTCACTCTCCCCTTTTTTGGCTTCTCACTACAAATACTGATTAATCAAATTTTGTTAAAGGATTTGCCATCAGTCAGAAGTCCTCACACAGAACACTTTCAGAACTAACTCTGAAGTAGCCAAGAGCAGTCAGTCTTAGTTTTTAGGGTATATTAGTAAACTAATAGTGCTTTTCCTAATTATCTTCACATATATTCAGATAGAAAAATGAAACAGCAGGGATTTGATGCCAATAAATCCTGGATTAGCTTTCTACATTCTACTACAGTGATTTTGAATTTGCCCAAACTGTGAAAGTTCTCTGATATTTATAGTAAAACAAGGGTGATAGGAACAACATGCAGATCACAGAATTGTTTTGAGGAGCAACTCAGAAGATAGCTGTTCTTTTTAAATTATCATGGTATCCTAATGTTGATTATCCAACAGGTCACTTAATGAGCTATGTTAATATGTGGTTCTGCCCTTGTGAGGCCATTTCATTATTTGGCTTTTAAATTTTCCATTATTTGAGCTACATTAGTCAGCATTCAGAGCCTGGGTCACAGCACTGAACAGTTTGACCATCATTCTTTTTTCTAAACAAATACTGGGGGTTGTATGACAAGAGGGCCTGGTAACTCAACTGTTCCCTAGAACTGGAGGTACTGGGTGTCTCTAGCCCAAAGAAGAGAAGGCTAAAGGAAGGGGGATCACTCTTTTCAAATATTGCACCATTTGTCACCCAGAAGACGAGAAAGGATGTCAAGGTGTAAGGACAGTGGCTCCGGCTGGTTCCAGAGGGATGAGGTGGCAGGGTAAGACCAAAAGCCTCCAGTGTCAGAGCTCCCCTGCGCTAAAAGTTCTGAATGCCTGAGCTGCTCTGCCTTGCAAGTTCTCAAGCCCTGTTACATGTACAACAGATCGAAGCCGTCCAAACACCAACAACTAAATCCAGATCCCCGACTACGGGCAGTGTGAGCGTAGGCGCATTTGATACCCCTCAGGCGAGTGCAGTGAACATCCACAGGCAAGATCCACCTACATAAAGAATAAGGGATCCTTTGCCATCCTTCAGTGCTCACGATTTAAGACACTGCACTCAAGGGTAACTTAAGATTTTACAGTTAAAGTTTAGTTTCACTCCACTAAATAAAGAGCTGGCCTGTGTAATCAGGGTACGAGTAACAATTAAAGTAATCTGATTATCTCAGATTAATTACAGAGTGCATATAAAAATCATGAATGCAATTGTTATATTTTAACAACAATAGTAATAACAAATTCCTGTGATCTACTATGTGTAAAATTTATGCTATTTATTTAATTATGGTAATTATTTCATTAAATAGCCCTAACAGCTATATGGGCTAGTTGGTAAAATATAATGTATAATGTATCACCATCAGATTATATAAGAAATATCATTTGGTTACAGCCAGTGCAAACAAGGATTTTAGGAAAACGTTCAAACATACTGTTAAGGGGAAAGAAACTAGCATGTCTACATAGTTTTTGAAATGCAATACAGTGGTTAGGAGCTACTCCACAGATAGAAGGTGCTAAAATGCACATGTGCGATTTTGTGCATATGTGTATGCAATACACACACACACACAATTACATCATTTTCTGTGTCCATTGCAAGCAAGTACATCCATATACAGAGGAGTAATTGGAACCATGAAGAGTGTGGTGTGAACATGTGGTCAGACCAACCAAGTTCAAAAGAAGAAGATGCAGAACTAGGTATCAATATGTAATTCCAGGGCTGGGGAGACAGCTCAAAGGCTAAGCACCTGCCAGGCAAGTGCAAGGACCTGGGCGCGATCCCCGGTACCACATTCTGTGTGGGCTCCCCAAGACCAGGCGCGGTGGTACCTGCCTGTAATTCCAGGGCTGGGGAGGCTGAGACAAAAGGAACACTGCAAGTCCAAGCTCTGTAAGGAGACCCTGTACCAAATAAACAAATAAATGATTAAACATTTTTAAATATGTAATTTTATTTTTATAAAGAAGACACAAATGAAACTATATTATATGTATATAAATGCATCAATATTTTTGGAAAGGTTATGCCAGCTGATTAACAGGCATAACCCTTACGAATGGAACTGAAAATTCAGAAGTGGTTGTGCGAGAAGACTTTTCTATTAGTTCATACTGTAAGGTGTTATTTATATAATGTAGTATAAGACTTATTTCAGGCCTGGGGAGATACTCAGGGGCTTAAATAACTGCCTGGCAAGCACAAGTTCCTGAGTTTGATCCCCAGTACCAATGGAAAAAAAAAAAGAATCCTTTCCTACTAACATAATTTAAAAGTTATCTTCCAGAAAAGTTACCCACTAGTCCAATAATTAATTAAGTTGGCCCAAATTGCTGCCTTTGCTTAAATAAATTAAGGAGCATAATTGCTAGGGAAGACCTACAGGTAAAGTAAAATAGAGTCATATCAAAGTGCACGCCAATTTTCTCTTATCAATCTTTAAATTGATAATTTCCAAGATATCACCAACAGCTGCAGCTGTTACTGAGTGAGCTCTGACTGCTAGCTGGTGTACTAAAGCTAGAGTTACCAAGAGAAACAAATAGAGACTCTCTCTGCTTGAGAAAACTGGACTTGAGAGGGGTTAAGGGTTGCCTAAGGCCCCACAGCTAGAAACTTGCATGACTAGACTTTGAAGTGAGGCTTCTGTGAAGCAAAGACATTGCTTTTACAATCAGATTATGCATCCTGGAGCTATTTTTGCTGTAAAGTTGTGTCCCAGAAAGAGCAGAGAAACCAGCAGTTTCTCAGCTACTTTGTGCCCAGTGAAAAGACAATGACCAAAACGCAGAATGGGGAGAGAAGAAGCAACCTAAGCTTTGGATATAAGAAAGAATTCCTTGATGATAAGATTTATTTCTGTCATCTCTTCCTGGCTCATTGGAAGACCTAAAGAGTCAGACTCGCTGGGAGAACTGTGGGGGATGCACTCTGCTTGTAAGTAACAAGGTTTATAAGCATAGAATCCCAGTCTGGGTTAAGGGTGAGCCAAAAAAGAAACCTTTTCACTGAACCTCTGTGGTCTCAGCCCCTCTCCCCAGCCATGTTAAAATCCCCACATTGCTTCTTAGAAGCACTTAAAGTTATATTTCTGTTTAATTATCTAAATAATCTTTCTC
>NW_004524755.1:2407799-2423223 GCF_000260255.1 Octodon degus | reverse complement strand
GCTTCCTCAATTGCTCTGGCTCCTTTGGATCATGGCCCTCCATTTTGAGATCGGACTCCCATTTTTCTTCTTTTTCATACTGATGATTAAAGATCAGAAGACTAGGGGACTCACTCTCCCCATATGTTAAGGACTGAGATGGTGAGTATTGTTAAGTGTTCAGTCATGAGGCCTGACCTAACTTCTCACAAATTAATGAAAGTACAGAATGTGTGATGAAACTACGCACAAAGATGTCCAAATGATACAAGGATATTTCAACCTTAATTATGATGAGGAGCAAAATAGAATCATTTATTCAGAGCCTGCACCTGCCCAATATTCAGCCCACCCCTACTATTGGCAGACTGGGGTTAGTTCACTTCTTTCTCTCTCCAGTGTGACATACACTCAACACAGGCAAGTTTCATGCTTTCCTAGAGGTCTAATCCAAGGTGTTATTCTTGCTCCACCCTTCCACTGGGACTGCTGGCTTCAGGGTGAGACACATGACATTCTGTCCTTGCTGAAGTTCAAAGCCACAGAAAAGTCCATGCTTCACTTCCCCTAAGAAGCGTAGCCTTCAACCCAGCCTCTGTGAGGCACACCAACTTTCCACGAGTGATTACGCTTCTCAAGTATTTTTGCCTTGAACTTGAATCTTTCCGTGAGCATTTTTTTCAGCTGAATCCATAAAGGTCATTGTAATTTTCACTTACATGCTTCCACATTTTAGGAAAAATAGTGAAAAAGAAAAAAAAAGGATTCCCTATGATTTGAACAATCATGGTATATAAAGACAGAGCTACATGCTCTTCTCTTTTGCTTCACCTCAACCTAGATCTCTTAGGCCTAAGAACCCCTGGCTTGTGACCAATGCAGACAAAAGAGTGAAAACAGGTGCTCTGCCCTCCCCCATCCAAGAGCAGGTGCAAGACCCAGCGAGGTCAGCTGGACTCCCTGTCCCAGAAACATGAATCTTCAGTGATGATAAGAACTGCAGATAAGTGGTTGAGTCACATTTATTTCAGCATGGTGCCTGACACAGAAATTGGTCTCTGAAAACTGGGTACCAAAGTTGCTCCTTTTTTCTAACTTAATTTCTGTCCTGAAGTACGCTCAATAAATTCCAGCCAATAAGGGTGTTTTTGCTCCAGTGAGCCAGAGATCTTTTCTGTTGTGTACAATGTAAGAACCCTAGGGTACTCTCCATTGCACTGCTGTCCATCTTTACACTGCCACAAAACTGCTATTTTCTTGAGATCCTAGAGCCCAGTAGTTACATTTGTCTTCAGAATTCAGGAAAAGATTAAGATTTCTATCTCTGGGTGTCTTTTACTCTTGCAGAGTAGTCTGTATAGCTAAATGTAGACTGTGAGATTGATAATAATGGAGGGACTGCTTCTACCTACATAATTCACACAATCACAATGATGATGGGCATATTTAATCATCTCACCTTAAAGTGGATGATAATGGTACTGATTAGCATGCTGACGCTCTGGAACACACCCCCAAGTGCATGCACAAAAGTGGTCTGACACTGGCATTAGCTCGGCCTTCCTTGTGATTGTGGTCAAGGCATCCCTTGTGCAAAAGTACACTTATTCTGTAAGAGAGCACAATGCCTTCGCATACATGAGATTAGCCCTACAGAACCTATGTAGCACAGTAAGAGAATCAGCCATGGAGCTAGGTATCCAAGAGGATAGGTAGTTGAGATATTTACTCTTTAAAAACATGCTCTTTTGGACTTGTGTGGGCAAAGGTGTATCCTTAAATTTTAAAAATTTATCACAGGACAAACTACAAAAATTCACCTCAGTTTTCTCATTCATCCATCTAATACTGTTCAATTTCACATTAAAATTGAGAAAACATAATTTCTTTGGTGAAAATCAAGTGTTTGATAATGAAGAACCAATCTCATTCATCTTGTAAATACTAGGCACTGTGTTAGACTTTATGCCAAGCTTCGGTAGACTCTGACTAAGTATACAGATTCCAAATGTAGAAAGCAGTAGATGGGGCAAAATAAAATAAAAAGTACTGAATTTCATCATCATTGAGGTTTTACATCTTTTATTTTGCTTAATTTTGTTAATTTCCTTGAGTATTTGAAATTGGAATAATTTTCTAATGGCCTATGACAGGAGAAATATGCTTAATATATATAGTTATATCTCCAGAAACAGAAATATACTTGTTAAAGTGTATTGACTTACTACTACTACTTTACTACTACTAACAAATGAATTTGTTAATGTCCATGTGTGTATACATAGACATTCATGACATATTACAAGGTATGATGTCACTTGTCCCCACCACATTGATAGACACTGAAAATGATGCACCCAAATTTATTTCCCCATCACCTAGAGATGTATTAGAATGAAGGTACAGTGAGAGCTGTTTCACTGGTGGGTAACAAACAGTGTTTTACCTAGGATCCCTCTCTGAACACTTGGGAACAAGAATTTAAAAAAAAAATCCTAAACTTGTTCTTTGGGATACCATAACTCAATCTTTTTGAAGGTGAAGTGTTTGACAGATCGCAGGCCTTCTCCACAAAGTAGACGATGGCTGCCTGCCAAGTGGTCAGCATCAGAGAATGCACAATGCGAGCGTCAGTGCTTAGGAAGAGACTCACCCTCAACTGTGACCTTCCATTCAAGGCTCTCTAGAGAAGTGAGAATCAGCGTGGCTCCTCCCTGGCTTTGATTGTGATGAGAACAGCAGATGTCTCTCTCTCTCTCTCTCTCTCTCTCTCTCTCTCTCTCTCTCTCTCTCACACACACACACACACACACACACAGACAGAGAAATTTCTAATTATAATATGTCTACTAAGAACTGGTGCTATGGACAGTACCAGCACTATGAAAAGTCCAATGTATTAAGAGAGATACAGCGCCTCAGCAAATCTACAAGGATATTCTGTAGTTAAATAGGATGAGAAGAGGGATTGTTTCAGGCACAAAAGCTTAGCCTGCGACAGCCATAAGACTCAATCCACAGCTTTCATCACAGAATACTTCATGACTTCTACTGGAACTTTCCACCCTGGTTTTGGGTCCCTAGGAAATAGGCTTATCCCCCAATTTCAGTTCTGATATCTCTATATTCACACAACAAAACATTTAGCAGCACTTGAAACCTGCAAACCCAGTTCTTGGAGGAAACGGTACAGTCACTCGGCACCTTTATCCATAAATAACTGCCACCCTGTGCAGGGGAGCCGCACTTTCCAACTCCCTTGTCCTCCTACGTGTGGAAAGTACCTGCAATGCTCAGGTCAGTGTTCAGAAGCATTTACAGTGAAAATGACATTTGGATCATGTCTGTTTTAAAAGTCAAATTCCATCACGAAGTTCCCAGAGTGATGTGGCTGTTGGCAAGGTATATCCTTTGTCTTTATCTGGTGTCAACACAATCTAGGAAACTCCCAGAGAACTATTAATGCTTTTGCTCTTCCTGCTGCCTTGAGGAATACTGTTCTCCTTCTATAGAGATGCTGCTATTGACCCCCAGGCAGCAGTGTATGTGTTCTGGAATATTTATCTCCCAAAGGTGATAGATTTACACTGGTCTGCCCATACCTTTGCTTCCACTGCTGATGTGAAGCACAGTTTCACGTTAACTGGTAGGAGATAAGATCTAGTCTTTGAGAGAAGATCAAACAGCATTGTTCCATTTAGCTCTGAGACCTTGAGAAGTAGCTCACCAAGTAAGAGTTGGGAACTGAAGTATCAAGAGGAAGCCTCTTGAAATGAGTCAAGGGAGCATTTTCAAACTGTATGTGCACAGATTGTCCTCTAGCTCCTCTAGTTCCACATGCCTCTCTTACCGGCCACTGATTAAAACACCATTCTTCTGTCACTGTCTGCTTCACTTTCCTGTAGAATCCTCCCTGACAGCATGTAGCAAGCTGTGCTGCAAGCAGACAGATGGCAAGTTGGTGGGGCCGGTCGGTTACCTCATCTCGATGCTCGGCGCCAGTTGTGCTTCAGATTTTGGTGTTTGTTGGATTTGGGGATATTTGCAGAGACTTTACTAGTTATGCAACCTTAATCTGAATATCCAGAATGGTCTAATAAGCAGAACTTCAGGCATCACTGATGCTCATAAAATTTCTGAATTGAGAGCATTTCAGAATTGGGATGTTTGGGTTAGGGGTGCTTAACCTGTATAGAACTTCCTTTATGGATGTGATAAATTACCACCCTAACACAATATAAATTTATTGCTTTCTAGTTCTGTAGTCAAAAATGTAGAGTAGATTTATAAGCGTATACTCATTCAGGAGGCTCTGGGGGAGCAACTTATTTTCTTGCCTGCTCCTGGTTCTACAGGCCTCTTACACTCCATGGCTCCAGGCCCCTCCCTCCATCTCTAGTGCCAGCAGGATGGCATTTGCTCTCCCTGCTGACCTCCTGTCATCTCTTTTCAGGACCTTTGTGGATAAAATAGGCCCACCTGGGAAGCTCCTAAGAGCCTTCATGTCTTAAAATACTGAATCACACTTGTAAAATTCCTTTTTCCATGGGAAGTTCACATACTCAGAAGTTCAAAGTACTATGATATAGAACCCTCTGGGCTGGGTAATTATTTTGTCTACCACATTTAACAGTAGGATGGACAAAGGAGTGAAAATAGGAGGGAGGGAAGGAGGGAGGGAGGGAGGGAGGGGGAGAGAATATTAAGTAAAATTGGTAATAACCAGTTTATCAAAATAGGAGAAAATTTACCCAAAGGCATCAATGCCTTGGCCTGAAAATTATATTGTCATGAGCATGAGCAAGCAAGTAGTTAATTTTAGAAACAGCAAACCTACATGGCAAGGGACCTTCAATTATCATTTCCTTTAAGATCGATTTAAGATTGACTAAATGAGAGATCAACAGGCGAAAACCAAAGAGAGAGTTCAGTTAACACGGCTAAAGGAGAATTTTTGTGTCATCACAATGGTGCTAAAAGATAAAATAGATGAATTGTTATTTCTTCTTTTAAAACATATGAAACTCACGAGCATTTTATGGCAAAATTGCAAAGAGAATGCTAAAGTAGAAGGAGAACTGAAATAAATGGAATTTAAGATCCCTTCCAAGTCAGCTCTCTGAGGGCTCATAACTGTTCATGTACTAAAACTTGAAGAGGAAAATGTCTCCCCCTGTACCCATCAACATGCAGTAGACAGCAGAATGGCCAGGAGCTGATCTGGGGTCTGAGTGTGTGGATCTGGATGACTGAATTGGTAGGGTACATCAGCTCATGGAGCCTGTTTCCTAATCTGTGAGGTGTGGGTGATAGAAAATTTATCATGTATATCCAAAGATCCTCCTGCACCTCTAGCACATTGGAAGCTTTTGAAAGTGGTACCTAGAAGAAGCCAATGTTTATGAGTCAGTGTTTATGTCCATTAGTTTATGGTTCTCTAGATTATTCGCAGTCTTAGAGGCAGGCATACACTGTACCGTAAGATCTGTATCCTCTTTACAAGTAGAGGAGTTAAAATTATAATTTCTTGTGCAAAGTTGGAGATAAGCACAGGGCCCTCAATATGGGGGTGACTTACACAACATTGGCCTCCACTGCTCACCCAGAAATGATGATTGTCAAGGTGGCTTGGATCTGGCAGTTGGGGTGCAGCAGGCGTACACTCACCAGGTATATCAGCACACCAGTCATCACCCAGATGAGGAGGATGGACAGCCGGGCACCAAGGACCTCTGGGGACTGAATCATACAAGATACCTGGTATGGACCATGCCACCCATCCCTTCTCCCTTCCTAAACACCCTAATGCTGCTTGCTTTCTTTCCCCAGAAAGTGTGACTGCAGCCTGGTTTGCAGGCATGGACAGATTCCAGTGCTGAGATGCGGGCTTTGCATGTTACCTTCATAAAACACCAGCATCTGAGTTCATTACGCTCCATGTTGCTAGGTAATTTCAAGCCAGTTTTCAGAACATATTAATGGCTACCCTTGCTGCTTTCCTCAGGGATGGTAATTTAAATAGGTGCTCAAATGATCAACACTTACTAGGAAGTTAAATAAAGAAACACAGTGAATAAAATGTGTTTAGAAACTCTGAATTTCATCACAAAACATTTACAGCTTGCCAATACCAGCACCTTTAGTGGAATAAAAGAGTAACAAGGGAAGGCTTGAGAGGGTGCTTGACGAGAACGAGTTCCATTTGCCAACCAGGCATACTGTACACACCAAGGCCAGGCTTGGAGGGTGGTCAGTGCTCTAGATGCTTCTTAAGAGCAACTGCCAGGGAGAGAAGCTTCAGGCTGGAGACACTACCTTAACATTTGAAGGTGTGATAGCGCTCAATCTGCCCTTGGGGGAAAATACTTTGCTCAGTGGACATCTGTTAACACCTCACGCTGATCTTTAACTCTTCTAAAAAGCAAGGCTCTAGAAATGTTTTGTGCATGACTAAGTCAAGCTCTTTCCATGATGTTCTTATCCCCTTTGAGCTAATACCAAGAATTAGTCTCCTTGAAAGCAGAGTAATGTGGTATTAGCTAGTGTGTGGCCACTGTTGCCCAGACTTCAGTCACAGACATACAGCCTCCATGATTCTTCATGACATTTGCCTTCTAACCACCTCATCTTGTCTTCAAACACATTCATTCTTTGTACTCAGTTTCTTCCTAAACAAAGTTTCAATGAAATCACAAATGTGCTGTGCTACTTTATTCCCTAATGTATACCATATATATTATAGCATGTACAATGAGTGCCCATATGATGTTTAAAAATCACACAACCATCCATCTGTAAAACATGGCATATAGTATAGGAAATGCTGGGCCAATGTGAAGGGTGTGAGTTCAAATGTCAGATACATATGAGTATATGTTCAAGTGGCATCCACTTCAATTTAAAGGCTTCGAGTTTATTATTCTTAATAGCTGAATAATGCTCCACTGTGTAAAAATACCACATCTTCTTCAACCATTCCTCAGGTGTTGGGCATCTTGGTTGGTTCCAAGATTTTGCTATCACAAAGGAGGGCTGCAAGGAAAGTCAACATTTTGGCCCTAGCCTTCTAAGGTCAACTAAGACTCAGGACATATGAAAACTTGTACTGTAACATCATGTAACTCAGTAGTGTCCCAAATTTTCTGATCAAGGAGATTATGGGGCCAAAGAGGAAAGTGATGGATGATGTAGAGTGTGCCTAAGGAGAGTCACATGGAGAGAAAACATTCTCTCAGGCTTTCACAGAGGGCACACTGGCCAAGCAATGGCCGTGACTCATCCACAGGGCTGACACTGACAAAGGTTCTACAATCTGAGGTACAGGATCTCAGGATAAATCCTGAGGGGATTTCAATGACCTTATCAGACCCAAAAGCTACAACTCTTGTTGCATAGTTACTGCTTTACCTTGGTCTTAACCATCCAGCAGAAAAGTATAAAAACGAAATGTAAGAAGTAAAGCCATGCTGTTCTGTTGAGCTGTTGGGGACTCAGGTCAACAATATCTGACATTGCCAATCAAGCAGAAGACCCAATACTATTATGAGCTACTGGACTCTTTTAGAATATTTTGCTGAGTTTACATACCTATAATATTCAAATAATGGAACTTAACAAAAAAGGGGTATAGAGATGAATGTCCATTTTGTATCTGTGTATTCAAAGTGGTTAGGAGATATATAGTTACATTCTCTTAATGAATACAAGGATTTGTTCTAATGGTGTTTGTAAATAGGATATCATGTCTGCATCTTGTACAGCAATTAACCACTAGGAAGAATGTATGCAATGTGTTAATTATTGAAACTGTCCTACCAATTTGATTTGAAACTGTCTCATTGCTATTTGTTTGTCAATAAAACTATGGGGAAAAAACGTCAGACACATATGGTCTGCCTGTGGCTGGCACAAGAGCCTCTACACAATTCACTTATTCTACCTGAGCCTGGTGTGCCTTGTATTTAAGAAAGGTTTAATAATACCACGTGTGTAAAATAAGTTGGAGTATGTTATGGGTTGAACAGTGTGCCCCCAAAATTCATGTTGAATTCATCAGCACCTTGTTATTATAACCTTGTTTGGACATAGGGAATTTGTGGTTGAGATGAATCAAGAAGAAATCATATTGGGGCCAACCAGATAGCTCAGCAGATTAAAATTCCTGTTTAGGCAAAGTGCAGTGGCTGGAGTTCACTCCCTGGAGTGCTGTGCAGCCCCCGCCCCAGGGTGTACTGAGATGGAGATTGAGACTGGGCATGGTGGCAGGAACCTGTAATCCTAGTGCTTGGGAGGCTGAAAACAGGAGGATCACTACGAGTCCAATCTGTGTAGTGAGACTCTGCAGACCCTGAGGACCTTGTAGGCCCTGTACTAAATACATTAAGGGAAAAGAAGAGATCATACTGGAATAGAGGGGCCTGCAATCCTGTCTACCTCTAATCCTGTCTTATTCTAGGGGAGATTTTCACCCAGACACGCACACAGTGCAAACAGCCTGATGTTAGAGTAGAGAGCTACAAAGGTACAGCAGGGATTGCTGGAAAATCACTAGGATCTAAGAGGCATGCACAAAATAGATTCTGCCCCCTAGGCCTCAGAAGGAACTGACCTGGCTGATGCCTGGATCCAGGACCTCTGTGTTCCAAAACTATGACACAATACATTTTTAGTGGAGCTGTCTAGCTTGAAGTACTTTGTTAAGACAACTCTAGGAAGTTAATACAATATATAGAAAAACTAAAAAAACATTTATTTTTTTTTAGTCTAGTCAAACAACTTAAAACTCCCTCTGCAGAAGTTTCAGAAGACTAGAATATAATTTCTGGCTGGCTAGAAAAAGGGACTGAGTTTGCAGATGCCAATTAATGTGTTTTCTTCTCAGGGAAACCCCAGTCCAGATACATAAGCATTGTGTTCTCCTCTCTGACCCCATGACGAGAGAGGCGTACTGAGCAGGAGCTAGGACAATAAAGATCAAACATCCAATACAAAGGTCAGAAGTTGAGTCTAGGAATCAGTAACTGGTTAGATACAAGAAGCCATGAGGGCCCTTTGACAAGTGCTACTGTGGTTGCTGAGAAATCTGTTAGGTGAGCCCAGTCCTCCTCTCCTAGGTGAGTGCAGGCCTTTGGCTGCCAAAACAGGAGGTGTATCTACCACGGTGCTGTGTAGTGTGGTGAGTAATAATCCTATGGCTATCAAAATGGAAATTAACTAAAATAAAACATGTTCAGCTGTGCTCACCACACTCAAAGGCCTCAATGACAACCTTATACTTGTATTATATTTATTCTTTAATTTAGTTTTATTTATACTTGTACTATAAATATAATTTCTAGCACAACAGAAAGTCCTATTGAACAGCTCTAGCCTTGTAGATTGTCAGTGTTCATGGATTTCCATGGCAAAAATGACAAAAAGGACTGCAGCAATCTAAACTGAGTCAGTGTATTTATAAACAACCCCACTTTTACAAAATAGCTTGGCCCAATGTTATCAGAAAGTAGAAAGTACATATAAAAATTTATACAAATGATGGCTGTTTGACCAAAGCTAGGTGGCTCCCAAGCATAGCTCTGCTTGGGACTAGAAGGTTTCCTAGATCACTGTCATAAATTATATTTATTGCTGCTTATTGTTTCATCTTTCTGTGAATGTCAAAAAAAGGCAATCCAAAACACCTGCAGTGATAGATTGTTAGTAAGAAACCAGAACTTCCTAGCATTCTGAAGTGAGCACTTGTGGTCCAAGCTGTGGTCCATACTGGGTCTGGTGGCCCCTGTCAGTGGAGGCTGCCCACGTGGGCTGCCCTTGCTCTGCCCTCAGATTTCAGTGACACTGATTTTCTTAACCAGGGTGGAAACACAGAACTGTAACTTCTGGTTTCTGGGATTTGCACAGAACACTCGGGCAGAAGCTCCTCTAGCTGATGTGAGGAGTGGCACAGAGCTGGAGAGGAGGGGCTGCAGGGCACATGCTGGGAGGCAGGTGTGAGCGGCACAGACGAACCAAAGTAAAAGGCTGCCCAGAGACCGTCACTTTAGCCTGTCCCAGGCCACTTCCTACACGAGAGCTAGCCGTTCTTGTTTCTTCCAAGAGAGGAGAGGAATTTTCTTTCTTTCTCCTCTTGCTCCTAACCCTCCTCCTCCGTTTCCTCCCTGTCTTTCTTTGTTGTTTTGTGGATGGCTAATTGACAGCTGGTTTATTGATGGCTGTCTTAAAGCTTTCTCTGCTGCTGTAATAGAATAGCCTAATCTATAAAGAAAAGAAATTTATTTCTCATCATTTGGGAGGCTGGGAAGCCTGAGATCAAAGTGCCAGCAGCCAGCAGGGGCCCTGGTGCTGCACTATTGCGTGGCAGAAGGGCAGAAGATGAGAGGAGACTGGGAAGCACTCGCTCTTTTAATCAGCGACATAATCGTGGTGCAAGTCATTGATGAGCACAGAGTGCTCATGACCTCATCATCCCCACCGCTTACTACTGTCACAGTGAAACTAAATTGAAACATGAGTTTGGGAGGCTGCATTTAGATCAGCGCAATGGGCCAGTGGGGGCCGGGCAGAAGAGCCCCGCGCTGCTCTGACTTCTCGGGAAGGGGTCTGCCATCTCCGCCCCGCTCCTCAGCTCTCTGGGCCTTACTTTACAATATGGCCCCTGCTTGACCTTTAGTTCTCCCTCCTGGGGAGGCAGAGTAATATAGTGAACATTGGCATGACTGTTTCTGCACGGCGAAACCCTGGGGCTGGGGTTGGGGCTCAAGGGGTATACGTCCCTGCCATCCCATAGAAGAGGAGCCAGCACCACTGATCTGGCCGTCGCTGAGTTATTATTATTTTGGGGGGTGGAGGGTGGTTAGTACAGGGTCTACAGGGTCTCACTACATAGATCTGACTCAGTGATTCTCCTAGTTTTAGCCTCTGAAGTGCTGGGATTACAGGCACGCACCACCATGCCCAGTCTCAATGGCCGCCTCAGCACGCCCCAGGGGCGGGCCAGCATGGCTCGCCAGGGATGGAACCCGGGGAGCTGCCATCACTGAGTTACTATTGAGAGCACACAGTCCCACAAATACATTGATTCTGTAGTGTGCACCACACAGGTCCCCCTGAGGCATTTGCTTTCAATGGGGCTTTGCTCTTTATCTTCCCTTTTCACCCTTGGTTTGTCTCTGAGATCCTATCCCTGTTGCTTAAACAAAGAACTGTACCTGCTCGGTGCCACCCAAACGTCAGCCTTCTGGAGGGGTCCTTGAGGACAGCCGCAGGGAAAACAGACTGAGCAGGAAGCTTGTCAGGTCCACCAAGAGATGGGCAGCATCTGTGACCACGGCAAAGACTCCCGGCTATGTCCCCACCTACGGGAAGTGAAATGGGACACAACACTCAGGCCAGGAAGGCCAGGAACCTTCACACACATACATGTAGCCACAGTTGGTGAAAGACCAGACTCACACAACCACACAAGAGAAAGGCTCTTAAAGTTGGTCTAATCCACCTCTTCTTTCCAATTTGACAAGGGAACTGAGACCTCCTAAACCAGACAGGATTTGAGCACGCACAAATAGACTGAGAGGGAGAGAAAAGGTACAAGACTCTTAACTGCAGGGGGTGAAAGTTTTTCTATAAACCAGAGGCTGCAATGTGCCCTGCAGGTGTGTTACTTCATCATGTGGTTTGACCAAAGTCCCTACCACTTCCTTTTGTTCTCCTGACTTGTATTGTCCACCTCAGTTCAAGATCCTTGTTACAAATAACGGAGCAGAAAGGAAAAAAGAAGGCACCTTACAATGGGCATACAGAGACTAACAGCACTCCAATAAAACATAAAAATAGGCCCGTGGCTGTGAGAGTTCTGCTTTGCTTTCTCTCTGTTTGGCTTGCTCTCTTTCCACCCCTCCAATTCTCCTCTGAAAAGCCCTCCAGCTTCCAGTGTAGAAATTAAGGTAAAACTTTGTCCTTTCTGCACTGAACAGGGCCTAAGTCTGGGAGCAATAACCTCTCTGGCTTTCACTACATCTTCCCAGAAAGAGCCTTCGCTGACTGATTAGTCCTCCCTGAAGCTGTTTATTGCCCTGTGTGCTTCAAAGCAAGCGACTGTCAGTCATCCATGCTTCCAGCATCAGACTCACCTTGTCTCGCCTAATGATTAAAAAAAAATTACACAGATAGCTCATAATTGCAATAATCCCCACAGACCATTGGCTCTAGCTGCACTTAATAACTGGTTTGTCAGAGTTTAATGGTCTGAAGCAAAATAGTCTTCAAGCTTGTTACTGAGCTGTCAGTGCAAAAATCAGAATGATTCATTAGCCAAAAGGCAACATTTTGCTAGCAAATCAGCTGTCCTTCCAATTATCCTCTAATGTTGCTCTCTGCCAAACTTGGTCCTGATAATAAAGCTGTGTTAATAATGCATTATTTTTTGCCCGCAGAACGACTACACAGAGAGAAGCAGTGTGCTGCCGTCTCCTCAATGAATGATGAGGATTCCATGCTCTGGGCTGAAACTGTAATCTAAATGGAGGAAATAAAGTCTTGCAGGGGTTCCTCAGCTGGCTCAGATTAGTCAAAGGCAACTGAGAAAGAAACAGGCTTGCTTCGGAAGAAGCATGTTAACATGGAGGCCTGGGGCTCGAGAATCACTTTGCAACCATCGAAGCTGCTCGTAAGAACCATCTAGAAACTACGGGAGATTACAGATGAATCCTATAGAGCAAACTGTTTGCAAGAGGTAGTTGGTGGCTACTTTTGTGTCTATTCCCGAAAGCATGAGGTGCTATTGAGAGTTCAGTCACGCTGACCAGGGAGTACCATCGACAGTTCAGACAGGGAGCAGCAGAGTGCAATCGCTCTCCTTGGGGACCTCCTGCCCGACGCCCACTGACGGGCTGGAACCAGAGAGCAGGGGAGGCTTGAGGAGCCACACGCAGAGAGGAGGGTAAGGATGGGCAAGGAGGAAGGAGGAGGCAGGAGCAGGAAGAAGGAAGCGCAGGCACGAAGGCACAGAGGCGAAGGGCGCGGTGCTCCTCGGGTTGGACGCTGCTCTGCGGGCTGAGTGGACCTAGTGACACTTTTAAGCTGAAACCGTGACATGTTCATGTTTGTATTTGACAGAAGCCTTGACCAGAAATAGAGACAACGACCTGGAGGGGGGAGAAGCTGGAGATTAAGATGCAGCAGCAACAGGGAAAGGAAATTATGAGGCAGGCATGAACGGACGAGGGAAGCAGCACTTGTACTTCGGGAACACTCGGCAAGATGTGCGGAGCTGTGCGGTCGTAAGAGGTAGGAGAGGTGCAGAAAGGGTTCGGTCCCGGGGATGGACTCGATCTATGGCCCACACCTTGAGGTGGCCACAGAACGCCACCTGGGATTTGAATACTTGCTGCTGCATCCTCAGGACACGCTCCTTGGAGAACAGAGACACCTGTTCCTCCTCTGATAGCAGGAGCCTGGTGTCCCATGAGTAGGCTACACCATTGTGTGCTATAAATTTATTTTTACAAAACAATCTTTTTATCTTATAACCAGCATGATTATACTGCCCTATACTCTATGTTGTGTCAAAAAAATTCAGGGGCCAGCCAAATAGCTCAGCAGATTAAAGCGCCTGCTTAGGCAGACACGAGGGCTGGGAATTCTATCCCTGGGCCTGCCATACTGGCCCTGTACCTGGGATGCCCTGAGATGGCAATGAGACTGGGTGTGGTGGCACTTGGGAGGCTGTAAACAGGCCGATCACTATGAGTCCCATCTACACAGTGAGACCCTGTACACCCTGTACACCCTGTCCTAAATACAAAAAAAAAAAAAAAGAAAGAAAGAAAAAAGAAAAAAAATTCATCAAGCTATTATCTAACTATCCTGAAAGCAGGCAACACTGTGGACAATTAGCACACCACAGTGTCCATAGCCATGTCTTGACATTTCTTAAGTTTCCAATACCACGAACCTCAACATATTTGTTGTACAAGCTGGTGAGATCCTGCTTGTAGAAAAAATGTAAGCACCCCCTTGCCAATATTTGGTTAGCCCACCACCACCAGCTGTATCTTTCTCTGAGGAAAGAAAACCTTTTCCCTCTCAGCTGCCATCATTTTCCCAGCCTGCAGCCAGCTCAGCATGTCTTTCAGCAAGCTTGTGTCTCTCACATCTTTGAGGAACTCTGAGGCCTTCAGTAACTCTGAGTGGGGATAGGGCTACTCCTAGCTTCTTCCTGCAGGGATGTCTGTGCGCTTACAAGCACATCTCTCTGTGGCTTCTCCATGCAAGGCACTTTCAGAAGCAACATAAAGTCTCAACTCAGCAGCTCAAGAGCCCATGAAGAGTGGACTCATGGTGCTTAGATCCTTTGGCTTTACTCCCCCACCCCCTGCTCTGCACTGTGCTTCCCAGCAGTGGTTCCCCCCAACATAGCTCAGTGACCTCCCTCCCTCCCCCGATCCTAAGTGTCAATTATTCAGGTCTAAGGATCAGTCCAACTCCCCCGCTGGACCTCAACGTTTCTTGGCCTGCCTCTTAATGACCACATCTTCTGGTCACATCTTCCTCTGACCTTAGGTAGGCTCTTTCATTTCTATGTCATCAATGCCCAAACTTGCTTTAATAGCAATACAATTATAATGCATGGTCTCATGCTAGAAGAACAAACCTGGGTGGGATTGAATCAGGTATAGCCAAATTCTGAGGCTCAGAAGATTCCAGAGTCCTGCTCTGACTCCACTGATGCTATTAATTATCTCATAGACAGGCTTTCTTTCCCTTTATGAAAAAGGTGGGGCTCTGGAAGCTCTAGACCTGTACCATGTCTGCTCAGTAGTTGCAGAAAGAATTGAGAACATTGATTCAACTTCCCTATAGGAAGATCCAGACTCTGCTTCACCCAGCATAGCTGCTCACACTGAATCCTGCCTAGAGTCTGAGCTGCTCAGGCCAAGAGGATCAGAACCGCAACCAGTACAAGACTAACAAACAACTCTTAACAGGAAGTGCCAGGCCACTCCCAACACTGCCAGCTAAATTCCTAAGAATCTGTCTCAGGCCTGCCCACTAGAGATCTTTCAAAGTAAGGCCCGATGTTTCCTACCTGACAAGCTGCAGCAGTAGAATGTCATGCGTCCAGACCACTCCATCAAAGTCTCCCAGGCCCATAGGTGGTATGCTAATGCTACAGAGCCTGCCGAAGAAAGTACACATCAGGAAGAGAAAACTTGTATAAATATTTTAATACTAGATTTGTTGAGGTGTCATGAGATTAATACAAGATCCCTGTGGCCTTTACCATGACAACAGGTGCTCAAACTTGTAGCCAGGAGTCTCCAGGCATGTGCTAGTATGTTGGACTATGAAAGTGAATACATTTTTGGCAGACTCCATAGCTGTTTTCTCTGAGCATCAAGAATGGCCTTGGGGAGTCCTAGCCCAGGTCCGGTGAGTGTGCGGAGAG